>NC_063188.1:5154291-5465320 GCF_023159225.1 Perognathus longimembris pacificus | reverse complement strand
ATCCAGTGCCTAAAGTATGAAACTGTAACCTCTCTGTACATCAATTTGATAATAAAAATTGGGGAAAAAAGAAATAGATCAAAGAGTTTAGGGATAGGTATAGTCTACTGAAACATCAACAAATTAGGGACATTTAGGAAAATCATGAGTTGATGACAAGCTTTCAGTGAGTGCAAATGATTGAAAAGTCATAAATAATAAATTCTCTATATCCTGCAGTTTCTAGTCACAGATGATGATGATTCAGTACTTGACATATTGCAAATATACCACAGTTAATAAAACATATTTTTGAAAATGAATGTACCTGTTTCTCTTTACTTTCTAATATGGCTACTACAAAATTTAAAACATATGTGCCATATTTAACTGTAGCCTCTATTGTTGATGATCCTCTTGTATCACCTTCCTGTGGTTGTACCTGCACTATCTCTGTATCTTATCTGAGTACATTGGAAAGCAGGTATACTGGTATTAGAACAAGGAAATTGGAAGGGAATACCAAAATCGACAGACACAGGGTAAAAAAAGACAAACAACTACAAAAGCAATACTTGCAAAACTGTTTGGTGTAAATGAACTGAACAAATCATGAGGGAGGGGAAGGGAAAGGGGGAGGGGGGAGGGGGGAATGAGGGACGAGGTAACAAACAATACAAGAAATGTATCCAATGCCTAATGTATGAAACTGTAACCTCTCTGTAATTCAGTTTGATAATATATATATATATAACATATGTGGTTTGCATATTTGTTTGATTATTTTTCTCTTGAACAGTACTTGATGGGAAGAAGAAATAGAGAATTTTTCTGTAAATAAAATGGTATTCAGTGGCACTGGCATGTTTAAATATTTTTATATCTGTTCAGACAATTATCTAAATTTTTCATCAGTGCTTTTAAGGCATAATCACAAGGAGTTCAAAATGTACAAATGCAACAGTACAATTATTAAGAAAACCATGACAAAGCAGATAGAATTACCTATACCAAAAATAACCACACAGAACGAGTGTTTTTCTTTTTACCCTAAACATTCTTTGGCTGGTTAGAGATACTTGTTATAGTTTCCAGAATCATGAAAGCAAACGACACAAAATTAGGTACAGATATATTTTTACATGCACCATGTTTAAAAATAAATGTGTGACCTAGAATTTAAAAATTAATAAATCACCACAAAAATGGAATTCATTATATTTTCCAAAAAAGGCAGAAAAAAAACTTCTGCCCATATCTTACTCCACTAGTCATCTATTTTTACACTTATGCATGCCTTTATCTCTGGCATGATTCTCTTGCCTATATTACATGTCTAAAATCTGAACACTTTCTGGTAACTAATACTATATGCACATGTCCTATATAAGTACCTAGCAAGAAAAAGATGGATATCACCTCCATTTGTTCTGGATATTATCTTCAGCCAAATCTCTCTCTCTCGTCTCGTCTCGTCTCGTCTCTCTCTCTCTCTCTCTCTCTCTCTCTCTCTCTCTCTCTCTCTCTCTCTCACTCACACACACACACACACACACACACACATGGGAGAGAGAGACAGAGACAGAGACAGAGACAGAGACACAGATAGAGATCTTGTTTCTTACCTAGAGTTTGGCGATGCCATACTAATGCAATTACCTAAATCCTGTTATTTCATACCTCACAGTCAGCCATCTGAGAAATTTCTCTAAAATAGACTGATGAAATCACTGCGCTGGTTCCAAATCTAGGATTGATCCCAGTTGCTCTTAGCATTGTCATTCAAGGATCTCATGTCTTTGACTTTGTACTTGACTGGATATACATACTTTCTGTGAGAAAAGCAAAGGGGTGAAGGGGCCATTTTTCTACTTTCACCCAAGTTGTCTTTGTTCCTAAACTATCACTTGTACTCCATGGCATTACACTTCAAGTATGTGAAAATCTATGGGCATCGATTGCCACATACAAATGTATGGGACATATAATGCACAATTTTGTTGTATAAGCACTTCTAAGTAAGCCATTTTTATTTATATCTAAGCACTTATTTCTGGGATACTTGTATTTCAAATTCAAATGAGACAAGTTTTATGAAGGTAATACCTTATACTTCTGAGATCAAAGTGAATTTGTCCTAAATGAAAGCAATTATCTTTAAATTAAGTTATTGGAAAATATCTCAGGAAATAAATTATCCATAATTAAATGATCGACAGACAGGTATGCAAAACAATTATGGATAAATTTGAAAAATTAGCTAATTATGGATTTATAATGTGATTTCGTCAGTATCTCCTAAAACTATATAAGTTCTCGCATGCATTGATCATAGTTAAAAAATCAGTGTTCTCTGAAAGTCAAGCCATTTTTGTTTATTATTCTACACACTTGATATTAGGAGGATTTCCTTCCTGAGTTGAAACTTTCTGAAGAGTAACCATACAGTGTCTGAAGACATAAAAGTTTAACTGAAGACCACAACTGAAACAGCTTAAATGATATCCTCTAGAAACAGTGGCCAGCACACTGGACTTGGAGTCAGGCTCCATATTATAGTGTCAATGATTTCATTTGTCAGTAATGCAGCAAACTCCTGAAACTCCACAATCACCAATTGAATGATACAAAGAAAATGTATTGTATACATTGGAAATTAAGTAGTCAAAGTCAAGCTTCTCTATGGCACAGAAGGAGTTATTTCCATTAATGCTTATAACACTTATTTCTTCCTATATTTAGGATAAAAGAGAGTGTTAAAATTAATAAATGGAAGCAACCAAAGAACTTAGACCCAGAGGACCTGGGCTCGAGTCCAGCTTTTCCATTTACTAATATTTGTTTCCTTGGTGACCACTCTCAACCCTAATTTTCTCATTTGCTAAGTGGCGACGGTGCCACTTATACCATTTTGTTGGTTGAAGAATTAATAGTGGCTACTTCTGACTGGTGATGTGATCCACATCAACTCAAGTTACAGTAGTGTCTCCACAAGTCCTTTCAAAAGCTTTAACTAGTTTGCGTGCTTTCCTTCTTTCATTCC
Organism: Perognathus longimembris pacificus; assembly: GCF_023159225.1. Classification (NCBI taxonomy): domain Eukaryota; kingdom Metazoa; phylum Chordata; class Mammalia; order Rodentia; family Heteromyidae; genus Perognathus; species Perognathus longimembris. The sequence goes on along the minus strand of NC_063188.1, from coordinate 5,462,298 downwards.
AACCACCTGGATCTAACACAATTTGGAAAATTTACATTGTACAATTACAAATATGCAAATGTGAAAGGGTTAAACTACTAAACTCTAAGGTCCATTTTTACAGGAAGTAATTTTTATATACAAATTAAATGCTTACAATCTTGTTAGAATGTCGGGAGCATAAATTCAAAAGCATCACTTTGTTTCATTTCTCCTCAAAGAAACCTTTGGTGACTAAACTATACAGTTGAATGTGGACAACTATGCAATGTGATTAAAATATTTTGGTGACTGATGGGGAAATAGCTGACAGTTCTGCAACCCAGACACACTTTAATTTTCAGGAATATACACAAGTGTATCTTATTGCTAACATAAACTAATACCAATGTTGACAGCAATCCAGCTCAATTTGCTTGTTACTTTAGAAACTTCAAAGGAGCTGAGATTCTGCCTTACCTGCTAACAAATTAGTCTCTATATATTATACAACATCTCTAGATCAAACAGAAGGCCACTTATTATTGACAGGAGAAATGTCCATCAGAGTGGCACATTAGTGTCAATTTCTTGGGCACTGTGGGTCATGGCAAATAATGGGGTTAAGACAGTAACTGCATATGTACTGGACTATGTTACAGGAAACAAAGCCACAACCTAAGGAAATACTGATTATCTAAAGAAAAAATTGATCTCTATTCTGGCTAAACAAAATATTCCTTACCTTTATAACTCACAATGACTTTAATGAAAGAAGATGTCTCTCAGCTTTACTATCATAAAATTTCCTTCTATAGCTCACTTAAGTGACATAACCCTAGCTAATAAGTCAAACATCACATGTTTTCACTCATTTGTGGGAACTTCAGCCTAAAATGATGATAGTGGCGATGATGATAATGATGACAGTAAAGGTAATGAGAATAAAAAGAAGGACTAAGAGGTTATCAGGAAGAAGGTGACAGGAAAAAGAAAGAGATACTGAAGAATAAATGGATTGAAGTTACACACACACACACACACACACACACACACACACACACACACTAGTTAAATCCACCAAATCAAATGATCTTTGGAAAATGAAGAGGAGAAATGGGAAGAACATGGTGAAGGAGAGTGACATATGAGTTAGTGGCTTTCTAAAAAATATTGCAATGGCTAATTAGGAGGCTGAGATCTGTGCATCATGATTGGAAGCCAGCTAGGCAGGACAGTGAGTGAGACGCTTATCTCCAATTAACCACCAGAAAACAGGAAGTAGATCAGTGGCTCAAAGTGCTAGAGCACTAGCCTTGAGCAAAAACAGTCAAGGATAGTGCCCAGGCCCTGAGTTCAACCCATGACTGACAAAAATGGAATGGCATAAATATACAATATTAAATATATACTGTTGATAGAGTTGAATAAAAGATGTTTCATGATTATAATTATCAAGCCAAACTTCAATGTGATCTGTACAAATAGAGAATGTTTTGATGCTACAGAATTCTGTGCCACAGGAGATTAATTCACCACTCTATGAATGTGTTTCAATCTATCACTACCCTATTATCCACCCCATAGTTTTTTAATGGGTAATAATGATAGTATGACTAGCACATTTTAAGCAACCGATAAAGAAATGTATAAAATCTACTTTGTTCCAAATATGTTCTTCTTCTTTTAATAGTGATGTCACTGAGTAGGTAGTTTACAGGGGTGCTAGCACAATACTCTATGGAGAATGTGCAGTATGAGAGAGAAATTTTTTATTGGTTTTCCATACTTTGCTAAGGTACAAAGATGTTCTTTACAAGTGATCAAAATTTATATGTTAACACATTAGCAGTTTTATAAACGGGCTTGTGAAAGTTTATATATCATACACTATAGTTATAATTTCAGACTAAAAAAGTACTCCCCCATTGATTCCTTTCAGGTATAACAGTATATATTTAAATTTAAAATATATATTGCAATAGATTCTGCAACTCATAATATTTCAAGTACTTTGAAAGCCAAAATTGAATGTCAGACAATTTAATGCTTCTGGATAAATTAAGATGATAAAACATGATGAAAGCTTTTTAAATGTTACCCAACTTCCCATATGTAATAGTAGAATTTTTAAAAGAGAACATTTAATGAATTTATGTGGGTTAAAATATTTTCAGATAAACAGTTTTAACTCTTTGGCTACACAGGATTTGAGAATAAAATTATGTCACTAAAAATCATTCATTCCTTCAGAATCACATCAGTAATTTATGACTTGTACACAGAGTTTGGATAATTAGGTTTGTATGATATATTCTCAATCAGATTATACTATGATGGACTACACTATGAAAATATTGCTTAATATTTTATTTTACCTTCAAAAATTAGAGAAGTAAAATGGAATTACATTTCTTTACTTCAGATAGATTTTGTTCCTCCAATTCAAGAATGTGTATTTAATTTAAATAAGAGAGGGAACAAAGAATTTGAAAGTGTCCAGGTCAATTTTAGATGTATAAATTAATGTTCATGCTTTTCCCCTTTTTTTTTATCATTTTTTTCATTAGTACCAATTAACTAAAAAAAAAAGCCAGAAATGGTGTTGTGGCACAAAGTAGAGCACTAGACATGAGCATAAAGCTGGTGAAAAAAGCACCCAGGTCCTGAATTCAAGCCCCAGTGGTCACATGATAAAAAAAAGCTTCCATGAACAGTTTGGTCGGCAGAATGGGCCTAGTCCTCAAGCCCAAACTCGAACTCTTCATTACTACTGCATTATGCTAAGGCTTCTATAAACTAGCACTGCTATTTGTAAATATTTGCAATAAAGGGAATCTCATATTCCTCAACATAAGTGTGATTGCCAGAATCCTTTTAGGCACAAAGAAGTCACCAGAGTAAAGATAGGAGCAGGATTATTTTAGTTGTGTAGCAACTTATAACTATTGCTCCACTTTTTCAAATCCCTTGCCTTTCTTTCTTACTTTTCCAGTGGCTCTGTCCCAGTAGACTTCAAAAACATCTTCCACCAAGAGAGTAATTCTCACTTTACCCTAATTACAATCTTATTGGGAGAAAGCTAATCTGGGGATGGATGGGGGGGGTTGAAGAGTCACAATTAGTTTCTCATTAGCATAAAAATACTTAATTTCTCATTTTCCATAGCTGAAAGGACAATTTGTGAAGAATCTCTTAATTTCTGGGGTGAGTAAATAGGTATATATTTCTATGCTTACGAACCAGTTGATAAATAAAATGTCAGAGAGTCTGGAAGTTTCAAATCACCTAAGCACAGTACACATTTTTATGAACTACTACAGAATAACTATGAGTATCATGGTCATCCTGTGAAGATAATGAGTGACAAGATGTAACTATAGCATAATAAGAGGAGACATTTTCAATAATAGAATACACTACCAAATCAAAAACAGAAGAAAATCACTAATAATGCATATGCTCCAAGCCTTAGAGAGTTATTCTTTGTAACACTGTATTTTTAGGTATGTAAACCATAGATTACAAAGTTTTAATAAATGGAAAGGGGACTTTTTTTGCAAAGTTGTGTTCTACAGAGCATTGGTCCATACTTAGTGATTTTAGGGTGTTACTATCTTTGGAACCGTACATTAAGAAGGTCATATGCACCACATAATCTAAATTGCGTTAGCATAGCTGTGATATAAGGAATGTATTGTCACTTCACAAATAGTAGAACTGCAGAGAGCTCTTTACCTAATGCTACTTAGATAATGCTTAACAAAATACATTGAAAGTTCTAGAAAATCTTACAGAAAAAGATTATTCTTTTATGTATTTTACCAAATTTATTTGATTTAGAGCACTTGTACACACTGTACTTAGCTAGATATTTTTAAATACTCAACATTTTTTGAAATACAGATGATGATAAACTTAAGCTATGCTTTACTATAATGGATATTCATCTCAATAAATATAAGGTGATGATACACTTTCTAATTCCTAAAGGGATTAAGGATAAATAGCCACCAAAAAGTACATTCCATTTTATCACGGGAATGGCAGGTAATATATCTTTAATGATGGGGGAAGTAGGAGGCAGTCTCTGCAAAACTCAGATAAGTACATGATGAGAGAAAGAATTAACTTCAAAACTTTGTCTGGATGAAAAAGTGTGAAATCTATCAAGTAATGACACATTTTTGTTCCTACTCCTTCCCACAGCACACTCAAACCTTGAGGACACAGGTGAAAGAGAAGGGAATGAAGTGCACACTCTCTCCATGACTATTGTCTTCCCACTGAAGAAGTTGAGAAAGTGCCAGATTTGACCTTTGAAATACCAAATAATATATGAAAAGTAATACTCTTCTGAAATTGATATTTAAAAATGATCAGCTTTATTGTATAATAATAATCAGAAAAGTCCTTGGAAACTCTTGATTTGAATGAAAAGAATTAGCCTGTTTGACTTAGACATTTAATAAACATAAAAAAGAGGACAAGTTGCTTTGTGCTTTTTTCTCCTAAGTAAAACTTGCTCAATGCAGACACACAAACAGAGATATAGATATATTTTGTACATTATTATTTGTGTTCTATTTAGACTCTTCAACTCTGAAATCTTTCAGATGACACTTCTTTCAATATCTTTATTCTGAAAATGTATTACATTTATATGAAAATTTCTCAACCTGATTTTCATTTCTCCCAATGAGTCTGCTTCAATTGGAACTGGCTTAGTAGCAAGGCAGGAGTACCAACAAGAAATAGCATCCACCCTCCCTCCACTTTTAACTCTGTTCTTTCTCTAGCATTAGAACTAACTTACTCTTTTAGACTTGGTTCCTATGAATCAGGCAGTAGTAAGACAACCATGTTTTAATTAAGACCTCCAGCATAAGAGTTAGCTTTGACAGCTGGATTATTCTCCATATGCCCTCCTTATACTTGGTAATATCATTATTGTGTTCTATATTTCTTTTTCTTCCTTGCCATTCTGGGCATAATAAAATGTCTGTATGTCATTTACTTTTATTGTTCTGATGCAAGTTATAGGCTCTAGCTGAGAAAACTTCAGAGAATCTCTGAACTAATTCAATTACATGAGTGAATTTTTTCAGTCAAATGTTAAGACTTAATTTAAATATCAGTTCCTCCAAAAAGACTTTCCTAACCACCATATTCTAAAACTTAAGATAATTTTCTCTCTCCTGATACTTCCTAGAATTTTAATATCTGAAACACTATATATCTGACCCTTAAGGGATATGACAATTTATTATGATAGTGTTACTATTTGTTAAATTCTTAATATAGATGCCAATAGTGTGCTAAGTTCTTTCACATACAGTTTGTGTAGTCTTTTCTACCAGATATCTGGGCGCAGGTAAGTCATGCCTATAATCCTAGCTACTCAGGAGGCTGAGAATTATGGCTCAAAGTCAGTCCTGACAGGAAAGTCGGTGAGACTATCTCCAGTAAACCATTCAAAAATCAGAAGTAACTCTGTGGGTCAAAGTGGTACAATGCTAGCCTGAGCAAAAGAGCTCAAGGACAGTGCACAGGCCCCACAACTGACAAAAAAATTCTTTTTAAATATACCATATAAGAAATTGACACTAAGATAAGAAAATTCACCCGGTGAGAAAATTATCTTCAGAGAGATATAATCTATGGGCTATATATCAATATCTGTAAATTTTGACATATCTATGTACATAGATATAACAATAGGCATATATAATTATATGTGTATATATATGCATATCTACATCTTCCTATAGAATTTGATCTATATAGTATCCAGCTTATTGTGGTCTAGAAAATATTTTATCAACTTTGAAATACTGTGAGATAGAATCATATGACCTTTATTTATATTTTAAGCACAGTATTCAATAAATTTGATAAGATTTAACATTTTCATGTGAAATACAATTTGCATTAAGTGAAGTTAAAAGTGGGCTGATTTAAGTGTTTTAAGTTTTATAAAGGTAGGCTAGGCTAAGTTAGGATATTTGATATATTAGATATTTTAGCTGCATTTAGAACTTACAAAATTTCCAAGTTAAAAGATAATTTCATTGCGACTAAATTACATTGAAAATCAAGGAACATCTGTATATCTATGCACACATAGTATATAGGGAGGTGGAAGGAAAACTCAAGAAGATTTTCAATTTAAAATTCATTCAACAAACCAGAAGCCTGCAAATACAGGTAAGAGTTTGTACTAGAGCTTTGAATCTAAATTCCTTGGGATTGCAGCTACAAACTAAAGCAACATTTCTACTTTATGGTTTTGAAGCATAACTCCTTCAGAGAACCTCTTTCTTCTTAGGAACTTCAAGAGGATTCACTAGGACAACCTATATTATGAAAGCTAATACATTTTATAAAAATCAACTATATTAATTTTATTAGACTATAAAAGACCCATAGCAGCATCTTGGAATAGTGTTTGACAAGACAACGAGATGCTATAGCCTACCTAGGTTGGTCCAAAAGAGTAGTCACCACATTTGCCACTCTAACACAAGATAGACTCAGATATCTCTACATCTACCACTATGTTATGTTGTCTTGCAAGGACAGGGTTTCTCTCAGTCATTATATACTTCCATAACCTAGTGTAGAATACAGCAAGGATAGGTCCTTAGTACTTAAGTAAATAAGCCTATTGAAATAGACTTCTGGAACTGCCAAAACAATTTGGAAAGCCAATGAATGAATGAGTTAATTACTGAGTGTTTAATGCATTGATATTTCTAAAATAGAAATACAAGAGGTACAAAATAACTCTGAAAATGTTGGATACAAATGGGATTGAAAAATAACTAGTGAGGATATAATGTCAGAAGTGAACTATATTGTAGATATTACGTATCTACATTTGGAATACTGTATGTATTCCTGAAGCAATAGTAGAGTAATAAATCCAGAAAAAAAATCAAAGGAGATTTATAACAAAGGGAAATCACTAGATGATACCAAAATAGCCTCATCAGTAAAGCTCTACAAACACTCTGAAAATATGTATTTGATTATATTTAGATTCTCCCTCAAAAAAATGCTAATGATCAATACAAAATATCAGAAAAATCCTTGGTAGCTCCTGTGAAATGTCCACCTTTCTAGCAAAGTATCAACCCATCAGTCTAAAAAGTTTGTATGCTGCTATTAAATAATATCAAACATCTTCAGGAAACAAAGATAAGATAAATAGAATGTCAGCCCCTAAGGAGAAATGTTGAGTGATGAAGGCTGTTGTCAACTCAAATCAATGGAGACAGTAGATCACAGAATCCCCAAATGCCTGAGCTGAATATTCTTTCTGATCTGTTAGAGTACAAGAACTCAGGGGAGTATGTGAAAAGAATTTCAAGTAAATGATGGCTATGTTTAAAAAATGGCCATGACTCACAGAACTGCAAACATGCAAACGTCAAACATTCTCCTTTTACTGGGTTCCAAATTTAAATGAGAAATTTATTGCACATTTTCCCTTGCCCAAATTAATGGCACAAATAAAAGAAATGCTGCTTTCTTCTTAATTGAGGTCAATAAAACACTGTGTCCTACTTATGTCAAGTGTAAAGCATCTTAAGTCAAACCATGGAAGTAGTGACAAAGTGGTTCCTTGCATAATTATCACCGCCTTTATCCTTTTATCAGAAACAATCAAGGAGGAACACAAGCAGATATTCTGGCTGTGTTCAAACCAAGCCATGGCAACAGTCCAGAGATACACAGTGAGATTAATGCCAGCCAAGGAACCAGGCAAGAAATATTCATGTTCTGAGATAAGAATAAAATTTGTGAACTAACACTATCTACTAATTGTTTTGCCTCCTCAAGTGTTTTATCTTCTTTCGTTAAACTTGTACTGTGGAAATTAGCAAAAATTGTCTTCCTAATCTCTATTGGTCAGAGGAAAGTGGAGAAAAATGATTCAAATGGTGAAAGGTAAACACTACTCCCTTTGAAATGGACCATTTTCCTCCTCTGGTAATTTTTCAGTGCTTTTATGGGCTTAATTTTAATATGTGACAGCATTTCTACCTTTATTTGAAATGTATTTCAGGTATGCTTCTCTACACTTCAAAGATTGTTTTCCTCAGTAAAGTTCTCAAAGCCTCTCTAGGCTAACTGTTATATTTAGAAACTCTCCTAATAACATAGTCTTCCATATTTATACAACAATATTCTGCCTAAGAATAAAAATCCTCCTCCGGACTTCTCTAAGATTATTAAAAATATCTCTACTCTTTGATTTAATTAACCATAAATGTTCAGTTCATCCATGATGGCTTTTGACTTCTCCTTCTACCAAATTTAAGGTGTGTATGAGTTCCATTGATTCCACATCTTGTAGCTGCACATTCCCATTACTAATATTGCCATTTAAAATGTGTCCATTTAAGGGGGCAGGTGTGGTGGTACAAGCCTGTAATCCCACTTACTTGGAAAGCAGAAGAGGACCGAGATGCAAGGCTGGTCCAGGTAAGAGTGTGAGGCTCTACATTAAAAAGAGTAAAAGTTAAATAGCACTGGGCCATAATTGATATGTAAAGTGCTTGCTTGGCAAGCTCAATTCTAATCCAATCCTAATTCAATCCTAATACCAAAAAATGTATATTTATTGATATTTAACTAGAGAGTACGTTTCCCATTGACACTGGTGGATCACTTAAATTAATTAATTAGATATCTTTATAATGTGGAGGAAGTGACATGTTCTTAATATCACTTTATTTGGGTCTATTACTTTAATGATATACCTATTTACTTTTATAGCTACCATTGAAACGGTCTTGTGTTCTATCTACTTCACAATAAACAATACATATGCTTATTTTTCATGTTTTCTATAAATAGTCTATAATTGCAACACCAACTGACCTTTCAACGTACTTCAGACTGTGCAAAACTGTCAGTATTTGTATCACAGTAGAGGGATTTTCTCTACCCCACTGCCAAACACTAAAATCCATTGTTAATACCAAGTTCCCCTTAAGTACAGACTTTAACCCACGGTATTAAGAATGAGAACATTAATGCCAGATGTCAGTGGCTCATGCCTGTAACCTTACCTACTCGGGGAGGCTGAGATCTGAGGATCCCTATTCGAAATCAACCTAGACAGGAAAGTCCTTGAAACTCTTTTCCAACTAACCACCCAAACTAGCCAGAAGAAGAACTAAGGCACAAGTGGTAGAACGCTAGCCTTGTGCTAAAAAGCTCTGGGATGGCTCTCAGTTCAAGCCCCAGGACTGGCACACACACACACACACACACACACACACACACACACACACACACACACACACGAGATCATCAGTATAGCACTGCACAGGTGGCATAGTTCTGAAATGCATCAAGCCATTCTGTCATTGTTTTACCACAGACCAGTTCCAGTCACATTTAGCAGCATTGTTGGTGGCTGCTTCACAACGCATTCCCCATTCTTTCTCCTCTCTCATCCCTATTTTCTCTTCTATCTCTCCTTTCCTCTCCCAAATACACAAATTCTACTTGAATCTTAGTATCTGAATCTGTTTCCTGTTGTAATTTAAGCTATTTTATTACTACTATTCTCACGATTTCCCCAAATAGTTGAATTTTTATTATATTTCTAAGTTATTATAAATTGTGACACTATACATATTTTTGTACAAAAGAGGATTTCATTTCCTTTTGAATAACTTTGCTTAGCAATATTCCCAAAGAAGGGGTTTCTAATCAAAGTATATTTATAAATATCCATTCTATTCTAGTTACATATTATTAAATGCAGAATAAGTATTCATTTTTTAGTTTTGGTAATTTAATCATTGTGTCTTAGTACATACCTGGCTGTTCCAGTAGACTCTTGATCTTGTGAGGACAGAGACTTGCTTTTGTTATGGTGTTCATTGGCATAGTCAATCATCTGTAATTTTACTAACATTTATGAAACTGACTACTTTGTTCTTGAGTCTTATTTATATTGCCATCAATTTGACTATCATTAGCAGATGAGGAAATACTTCAGCAGTAGTCTAACAGAAAAGTCCATAGTGACCCTATGAAGTCTAATGCATATTTGAGAGAAGGCATTGTATTACTATTCTTATGACATGCTCCCTTAACTTTGATATGGTCCATTGGCTACCTCCTACGAGTCTCAAAGAAAGCAAGATATATAAAAATGAGAGTATCCAAAATCAGTATGAGTCTTTTCTGTCAAAACATCCCAAAAGTAAAACTCAAATCTTGGATCAGTTATCATTTCTTGCTCATCTTTTGGGGAACAGGATATGTTTTCTGAATTCAGTCTAACTCTATAACAACAATCATCCATGAAAAGTTTGCTTTGCTGATCATTAGTGGCTCACAGATCTGAGGATTGAGAATCAGTGTCATCCCTGGTAGAAAAATGAGTATTATCTCCAATTAATCAGCATAAACCAGGAGGTGTGGGTGTGGTTCAAGGGGTAGAAGGCCAAATTTGAGTGAAAAAAAGCTAAGCAAGAGTGCAAGGCCCTGAGTTCAAGCCTCAGTATAAGCACACATACAGACACATATGCACAGACACAAAAACACCAAAGCACACACACACAGAGCTGTATGTAATCCATAGGGAAATGAACAAATAAGGTCAATTCGTTGAAAATTGAACTCTGAGGAAAAGCATTAGTTGTCAAAAAGAAAATCAAGACAGTGAGCAGATTTGAAATAGTTGAGAAAAAGACAAGGGTCAAGGCTCACAAATGATCGAGTCCAAAAGACAAAAGAAAGATGATCCACTCATTTATTCATCATCTATATATTTTGTGTCCATTATGTTCTAAGAATTTATCTTGGGTTTGTGATTAATATATACTTTCAATAAGGAAGTGTAAAATTCAGATTTCAAGTGTGATACAAAATTTGCATTCTACTTCATATATTATATATATGTGTATATATATAATAACCGAATAGGCAGATGTATACATAAAAATAATTATAAGATGAAATATATGCTATTAGGGAAATATGAGTATTTGCAAGGCTAATAACAACGGGCATATTTACATATTGTGATTAGGGATAGCCTCTTTCTGAAGTAGTCAGCATTAAAGTAATCTTTAATGAAATAAAGGAAAGATGTAGAGAATTCAGCACAATTTGGAAACCAAATATGAATCTGTTCACTTATAATTCTATAAGTAAACAGGATGGATGTTTAGAGATGATCAAGAGAACAGTGTACACTTGTAGGTCCTATGGAAAACTTAAAAATTTGTACAAAGTGTAACTGGAAGCTATTAGAATTTTAAGAAATTTAATAGCAAAATAAGATTTATATTTTAAGATCATTCTGGTTGCTTCTTGGAGAAAATGTTAGAAAACAGGCAAAAAAGAAAGTAAAAGAACAATAGGAGAGTTATATTAGGAAAAAGAAATACATCTTTTAAACAAGGATGACGACAACAAAAAGGGAAAGAGGCATGTTCAAAATATACTGGATAGTCATAATTAACTTATTTCACTAACCAACTAGTTTGAATGGTGTAGAATATATAAAACTGTTTTGAAGTACAAGATCAAGGTTATTAGTAGGGAAAGTTTTTCATTTTCCTGAGCTCTTTCTTCATGTACCATAAAATGTTATTTCTCTCTGTACCCCGTTTCCTCTTACCAGAAGAACACCAGTCATATCAGGTAAGGACCCAATAGAGTGGCTTCATATTAACCAAAACTGCCTGTAAAAGCCTCTACCTCCAAACATAGCATGACACTGTGTGCGGAGGGATAGAACTTGGAGATACATCTGCATTGGATCCATTATGGAATCAAACATGAAAGACTGGCCAAAGGCTTGAAATATTACAGATAGTCTTTATGTTTATAATTTATTGACTCCAATTAGTTGCATAAGAGGGTTTCATTTTTATATAGCCATATACTCACACAAGGTACCTTCATCAGATTCATCCTTTTCCTTACTCTCCTTTCTCTTCCCCACTTCTTTTTTTTTATTCAAAATTTTTATTATCAAACTGATGTACAGAGAGGTTACAGTTTCATACGTTAGGCATTGGATACATTTCTTGTACTGTTTGTTACCTTGTCCCTCATACCCCCCTCCCTCCCCCCCCCCCCGGAGGTGTTCAGTTCACTTACACCAAACAGTTTTGAAAGCATTGCTTTTGTAGTTGTTTGTCTTTTTTACCCTGTGTCTCTCAAATTTGGTATTCCCTTTGAATTTCCTACTTCCAATACCAGTAAACACGGTTTCCAATATACTCAGATAAGATTACAGAGATAGTGTAGGTACAACCACAGGAAGGTGATACAAGAACATCATCAATAATAGAAGCTACAGATACACATGGGACGTTGAAAGTAGTTACAACTGTGATATAACAATTGTTTCCATAACATGGAGTTCATTTCACTTAGCATCATCTTATGTGTTCATAAGGGTATAGCTATTGGGCCTTGTGATGCTCTGCTATGACTTGCCTAAACCTGTACTAATTATTCCCAATACCCATTAATATCCCAACACCATTCTTTAATGAAATAGAGGAAGCAATCCAGAAATTCATATGGAACAATAAAAGACCTAGAATAGCAAAAACACTCCTAAGCAGAAAGAACAGTGCTGGAGGAATTACAATACCCAACTTCAAGCTGTATTACAAAGCTATAGTAATAAAAACCAGCTTGGTATTGGCACCAGAACAGGCCTGAAGACCAATGGAACAGAATTGAAGACCCAGAATTGAACCCACAGAACTACGCCTACTTAATCTTTGATAAAGGAGCTAAAACAATAGTATGGAAGAAAGATAGCCTCTTTAACAAGTGGTGCTGGCAAAACTGGCTCAACACATGCAACAAACTAAAACTAGATCCTTATATATCACCCTGCACCAAAATCAATTCCAAATGGATTAAAGACCTTGAAATCAAAACAGGCACCCTGAAAACACTAAAGGAAGGAGTAGGAGAAACACTTGGGCTCCTTGGCGCAGGACGGAACTTCCTTAACAAAGACCCAGAAAGGCTACAAATCCAAGAAAGGTTGGACAAATGGGACTGCATCAAACTGCAGAGCTTCTGCACGGCAAAGGACAGAGCTCACAAGATAAACAGAAAGCCCACAGACTGGGAGAAGATCTTTACCAGACATTCAACAGACAAAGGTCTCTTCCCCACTTCTATTCCCAAACCAATCTCAAAAAAAATCATTGTTTCATTTTTCATATGTGATTATGAGGTACTTTTCATCAAATTTACCCTCCATGAACATCTTCCTTCCTATCTCAAACTAATGTCCTCACCCCAGACATGAATTTTTTTACATTATTATCCTTAATTTTTTGTGTATACTGATTTTTCAAATATGATTCTCCACAGTATTTCTCACATGCACATACAGTATTTGAATGAGATTATCTCCCTCACATACTTTCAGTTTTATCCAAATAATATATATTAAATGAAGGAATTGATAGTTGAGTCAATAAGGAATTGAAAACCTAAGAATTGATGGGAGGCTGAGTACAAATACAAGAGTTGCCCTTTAGGAAGAGAAAATCACTTTTGTGTTGCTGTTGTAATGGGAAAGGTCAGAGATAAAACTGCCATGGATTTTAGTTTCCTAGGCTTTGTGCTAGGAAAATGAGCTAGCCCTCTGATTATTTTCATTGTCTAATGAAGTATGAAACAAGGTCATCAGCTAAGAGCCAGAGTGGAAAGGAGTAGGTGACATTCATGGAGAGAGTATTTAGAAGCTTTTGATACTTGTTTATTGATTACATTTATTCCTCTCACTGCTGTTTGCCAACCATATGAACTATCTCTAAATACGCAGCGCCTACCTGCTTCCCTGCAGGCCACCGATACTTTGTAAATTGCTCCTTGAAGCTGTCTATGCAGAAAAGTTTGATTGAAAGCCTTTAAAACACAAAAGGCAATAAAAAGAAAAAATATTGAAAAAACAACAACTTCTATTACATTCAAAAACAGTAAGTCCAAAAGCAATTAAATTGAAAATCACATTTATTGAGTTAACAAATCATGAGTTAAAAACAATTTAATTTTTAAAGACTTTTCTAGAATTCAAAAAATAGTGAAACTATGTTATTAATTTAATTGTTTTGAAGTCAGTGTTTTGGAACTCAATAAAACTGTTTTTATTACTTTCATTTTCTTAAGCTTTCTTCTACATTCATTTGGGTCCCCTTTGCAAGCAGAGTAAGCACTATTGTCCACAGGGGTGATTCTACATAGGAGGATGGCATTTCTTATGAGAATTTCTGACTTGCAAATTTCATTTTTTGACCTTGCTTCCAAATTCTAGTTTAGTGGCTAGTTTATTTTTAACTCTACTGTACACCATGCAAACACACACAAACACACAAAACACAAATGCATGCAGACACACACATACACACACACAATGCCAGTTATTAAGTGTAGCAGTCTAGGTTTACATAGGAAACATAGGAGCTCCATTAGTATTTTAGATAAAATACAATAAAAAGAATTGTTACATAGTTCAACATGGCTAACTTCTAAGAAAGGTAAAAGAAGATTCTATATCTGACACAGATTAAACAAAGAAGATACACAAAACAGAATCTTCCTAAATCTAAGATTCACATCTCTAAAGAACATATATCCTGCCACTAGCATGCTTCAAAAGTTAGACTTACCAAAAACTAAATGCCTTAGCTGAACTTCAGGAGGAATCCTTTACTGACTGGCAAGATGCTCATTGGAATAGCTCATAATTAACCTATGAGGACTGCCACTGTCATAGCAAATACATGGGTGAAGGATGGGCCATTGCTCAACAGTGAAGTCTGCTAAAGTTAATGTTATCACTATTAGGACTCCAAGGTACTGACCCCAATGGAATATAGGCCAAGGCGTGGGGGGGAGGGGGGAAGGGGGGATTGAAGGCCAGTTTGTTTCCTACCTTTTCAGTGTCCTTCCAGCGCCCTCTGTTGGTAAAGCCTATCAACAAACAATGGAAGAAGAAACTGCCCTGATTGACTCCAAGGTCACAAAATACTGGAGGACAAAATGTGAAGTCAGCAAGAAGAGAAGGTAAATGAATGATTATTATTATAAACTCTTTCTCTTGGTTCCAAGTACATTCTTCCATTAGTTATTTGTGGTCCGAGGTTGGCATTGTTGTCTGTCAGATGATATTACAGGATATTTTTCTTAGACACGAAAGGACAATCTGTCTTGTCTCTCTCACTCCCTGTCACATCCACATTTATTAGTATGGAAAACTGATACTTAAATAAAGTGGTACCTTCATTCTCTCATTGTTCTTTATTGGTGCAGTGGATTTTCTGATCTCTAGCACTGTGATTTTTTCCTAGCGATGCATTCTTGCTCCTCTACTACGCAAACACTTTTTATAAATTTTATTTTCTTGCCAAAGTGATATACAGAATGCTTACAGGTACATACATCAGATAGTGAGTGTATTTCTTGTCAAACTTGTTGCCCCCTTCCTTATTTTTCTCCCATTTCCCTCCCCCAAATTCTACTCCACCCAGTTGTACAGATAATTTCTAAGATTGTCTTGTGAATTTTACTGTTGCATCGGTTCACACTTTCTCCTTTGTCTACCCATTTTGATTTTACCCTTCCCTTCACTAATTCAAATAAACATGTGTGTGTATGTGTGTATATACGTGTATATACATATACATACATACATATATATATATATACATATCTCCCAGGGTACCAAAATCAAACACAGTGACAACAGGGGATAAACCACAGGGGAAAAAAAAGCAAAAAGAGAAAACTAATTTCACAAGTATATTAAAAATAACAACAACCATGAAAAACCTCTTGTTTCCATATCATTTTGATTAGCATAATCATATACAATCATATGAACATAGCTATTGAGCTATTGTGATCCCCTGTTCAGATTATCCCAGATGCATACTAATTTTATAAATGAGGGAAAACACTGAGCCTCTGTTTCTTTGGGTCTGGCTCACTTCACTGAATATGATTTTTTCCAAATCTTTCCATTTCCTCATGAATGGGGCAATGTTATTCTTTTTGATGGAAACACAGAATTCCATTCTGTATATGCAACGCATTTTCTTGATCCATTCATCTACTGAGGGGTGTCTGGGTTGATTCCATATCTTAGCTATGGTAAATAATGCTGAAATGAACATGGTTGTGCCTGACAGCCTTCTTTGTGATCATTTGGGTAAATGCCCAGAAGCGGGATTGCTGTATAATAGTGAAGCTATATGTTTAGTTTTTGAGGAACCTCCATACTGCTTTCCAGAGTGGTTGAACAAGTTTGCACTCTCACCAACAGGTTAGTTGCCTTCCCTTTTTGCCAAAGCACTGCCAGCAGTGATCTTTCTTTCTTTCTTTCTTTCTTTCTTTCTTTCTTTCTTTTCTTTTCTTTTCTTTCTCTCTCTCTCCCTTCTTTCCTTCTTTCCTTCCTTCCTTCTTTCCTTCCTTCCTTCCTTCCTTCCTTCCTTCCTTCTTTCCTTCCTTGCTTGCTTTCCTTTCTTCCTTCCTTTCTTTCCTTCTTTCCTTCTTTCTTGTTGGTCATGGGGCTTGAAATCTGAGCCCGGGAGATGTTGCTGACCTCTATAGCCCAAGGCTAGTGCACTATCACTTGAGCAACAGTGCCACTTAAGGATTTTTGGTGATTAATTGGAGAAAAGTCTCACAGACTTTCCTGCCTGGGGTAGCTTTGAACTGCAATGAGCCACCAGTTCCTCACTTATTAGATTACCTCATAATGGCCATCCTAACTGAGGTGAGGGGGAATCTCAATGTTGTTTTGATTTTCATTTCTTTCATGAGAGATGTTGAGCATCTCTTCATAGGTCTACTGACCATTCCTATTCCTTCTTCAGAGAAGTTTCTCTTATGTGTTTAGCCCACTGGACTTGTTTTTGCATTGAGGATTTGTTTGGGGGAGATTTAATTTTTTGAGTTCTAAGTATATTATAGAAATGAGTTGCTTGTCTGTTGTATGCCTAGTGAAACCCATTCTGTGGGCTTTCGATTTATCATGCTAGCTATGTTTTTTTCCAGGTAGAAGCTCAGAAGTTTACTACAATCCTACTGTCCAACCTTTCTTTGATTTGTTATGTTTCTTGGTCCTTATTAAGAAAGTTTCTAATTCTAATAGGGATAGGGCCAAAAGGGAATGGTACTACACTGTTGGTATTAGTGAAACCTTTTCCAACCACTCTGGAAAGCAGTATGTATGTTCTTCAAAAGAGTAAACAGAGAGCTCCCTTATGACACAGCAATCCCACTTCTCAGCATTTACTCAAAGGATCACAAACAAGGTCACAGTTAAGTAACAAGCACAAGTATGTTCATTGCAGTATTATTTGTCATACCTAAGATATGGAATCAATCCAGATGCCCCACGGTATATGAATTGATCAAGAAAATGTGACACACACACACACACACACACACACACACACACACACACACACGAATTCTATGCTTCCATCAGAAAGAATGACATTTCCCCATTTGTAAGGAAATGGAAAGACTTGGAAAAGTCATATTCAGTAAAGTAACCCAGACCCAAAGAAACATGGAATCCATGGCTTCCCTCATTAGTAAAATGATTATATGTCTAGAATAGTCCTAACAGAGAATCAAAATAGCTCAATACCTATGTACATATGCTCATATAAGATGATGCTAATTAAAATGAACTCAAAGACATGGAAAGAAGAGGTTTTTCATTTTGGTTGTTATTTTCAATATATGATGTGAAATTATTTCTTTTTCCTTTTCTTTTTCTTTTCTATGAAGCCAGAATAAACCTCATCCCAAAACTAGACAGGGACTCAAAGAAAGAGAATTATAGACTGATTTCTTTGATGAAAATTGATGAAAAAATTCGCAACAAAATTCTGGTCAATTGACTTCAATAGCTCATCAAAAAGAATTAGACACTATAATCAAACTATTCATGCCAGGGATGCAAAGCTGGTTCAATATGTGGAAGTAAATTGATGTAATTGATCACATCAATAGGAGCAAGGACAGGAACCACATGATCATCTCCATACATGCAGAAAAAGCATTTGACAAGATCCAACACCCATTTATGATGAAAGCTCTGGAGAAGCTAGCAATCCATGAAACATTCCTCAATATAATAAAGGCTGTGTATGACAAACCTACAAGTAGCATCATACTTAATGATGAAAAGTTAAAGCCATTTCCTCTAAAATCAGGAATGAGACAAGAAGGTCTACTCTCTCCACTCCTTTTCAACATAGTATTAGAATTCCTAGCTGGAGCAATAAGGCAAGATGCAAACATAAGGGGATCCAAATAGGGAAAGATGAAGTAAAACTCTCCCTTTTTGCAGATGGCATGATCCTGTATTTAAAGAACCCTATAGACTCCACTTCCAAATTACTTGAGCTGATAAGAAACTTTGGTGAAGTAACAGGGTACAAAATTAACCCTCAAAAATCAGTGGCTTTTCTGTATGCCAACAATGAGAAGAAATCTGGAAAGCAACTCCTTTTGTAATAACCTTAAAAATACCTAGGAATTAACTTAACTAAAATGAAGGACCTCTGTAATGAAAACTTTAAAAACCTAAAAAAGGGAATTAAAGCAGGAGGAAGTGGAAAGCCTCTCAAGCCCCTGGATTGGGAGGGTTAACATCATGAAAATGGCAATACTGCCAAAGGCTATCTACAACTTCAATGCAATACTCAACAATATCCGACATTTTTAAATCCCACATTGTAGGTGTATGTTCTTTCAACAGTATTAGTTCACTCAGATAACTACTTGGATCAATAAATTTTACTTTTATAAAGAGGTGCTGGCCTAAATCTTTAGAGAAATTTCTGCAAGAAGCTGTCATCGTGCAACATGCAAATGTGTTTTCAAACTTCATAAGGGTAAAGTAAATAAAATGTCTATAAAAGAGACTTAGCAATAAGTAAGGCTTGCTAGCTTCCTTTAGTGGTTTCATGTAACTTCTTTTCAATAAACAAGAAAACTCAAGAGTGTGCTACATAGCAGTTAGCAATGGTTACTATGGTTGCAAAAGTAAACTTTATCCTGGATGCTGAATAGGAGGTGTTGTTGGATGCTTGCCATTCTGTTCTTCCTGTGTGAGATTTATAATGTTTGAACAACTAGGAAAGAAAACAGAAGGAAAGAGTTCTTTTTAAGATTCATGACTTTAGCAGGTCTGTCTAGTGCTCATTAACAAATAAGCAAAAGTGATGCATTGGCTTGCTAAAAACAGCTAGACTGGAAGCCTGCAAATAGGAGTTATGAAATACCAAGAGATAACTGACCTAAGCCAAAGTAGAAGTAGTAAAGTTAGCCAAGAAGACAGAATTTCATACTGAAGATGCTCTGTCCCATGAAGACTATATCCTTTTGTCCACTTAACTGAGAATGATCTTTGATTCTTCACAGTCAATAAAGCCAAGAGATGAATCTAAGCCTTTCTCTCCAGAGTTAAATGGAACCAGTAACATGTACATGCTGTTAAGCATGTGTAACCACTGTCTGGATGGAGCAAGTTCCATTTGTAGTAAGCACTGGATGAATTTATATGGAAGAAGACACTCATGGCGTCTACCTCTCCCTTATTCATAAGAAAATTCTGCTTTTGCTGTGTTAATAGGCTTCAGGAGGCCTCAGGAGAAAAGCATCAAGAATTGAGACATACAGTGATTCACATGTAGATTCCAAAAAAGATGGAATCTCTCAGAGTTCTATTTTTTTATGATCAAATAAAATCATGACCATAAAAGTGAGTAAAGCACCTAGATCCATGTGTAAACTACTGATGCAGTTACCACTATGGCTACGATAACTAGACCATTACTATTACTGTTGAACCCAAAGCAGTCATTTCCTGAAGAGAGAATCCTGGCAAAATCAGTTTATGAATGGAAATCTCTAGTATTTGATATTTTATCTCCTCTGTTTAGGGAAGTGCCTAGGTTTATCACAAACATGCATAAGTCTTCATTGTAGTTGCACCTATTCCAATCCCAAACATAAATCTATTGCCATACTCTGCCCCTTGAATCATACAAAATAAAGAAGATCTGTTATCAGTGAGATCAAAATAAGCTTGAATTTAAAACAGACAAAATTTTAACGTAATAAAATTATCTAAAATCAAATAAAAATAAAATGTTAATTGGAAGTATTTTTTAAGCTGAACACTTTCATAAAATTTACCAATAGGTTAAATAAGAGAGTATATTTGAATAAATGCAATAAAACATTTTATAAGCATTAGAATATTAAAAATGGATGAAAATAGGCTGATACTTACCCCAGTTTGAAGAGTCTGAGAATTGTGGTTCAAAAAGTCTAGGAGACTTCATCTCCAATTAACCAACAAAATAGCTGCACTAGAGGCCTAGCTCAACAAGGCTCTGAGTTCAGGTCCTGGTACAAGAAACAAAGAAAATCAATAGAAACTGGAAAGTTAAAAAACAAACAGCTTAGATAAAATAGTGATTGGAATACAAGAATCAAAGAAATTGCTTGGTAAAATAAAATATACTCATGTGCCAGAAAGTATACTTTGTCTTGGGTACAAATTTAATGATAGTCCCTTTTTAAATAGTAACAAAATGTCATAGCCATCTTACTTACTGAAAGTACATTGTTTTAAGTAGCATCTAACACTAATAATATGTTTATACCATTAAAGAAAATTTCATAATACTAGATATCGATAAATCCAGGGGAGATTTAACCGTGATAAAAATTTCCCTTTTTAAATGGACAGAGGAGTATTTTAGAAAATAAAAGCAGAGATGACAGAGGTCAGAGGCAGATATCTATCCAAAATACAATAATAATCCTGTACTCAGTGTTCAGAAAGGAATATTATTGAACTCAATGTATACCATTTCCTTTAACTGTTATGGAAATGAGAATGCAGGTTAAGGCTATTTTATTGATGTATATACTCAGAAAAGTGTTTATTTTAATTTTATTCTTAATTCTCTCATCTGTAGCAGATTGTGTATAGTACATTTCTATATGGCAGATATAAAAAGTAAATAACTTAGTATCACTTGACATATTAATGATACTTTTTCTTCTTTTCATTAGTTAAGGTAAGTGCATGTCAGGTGGTACCTTAGAAAATGGCATGCAATGTGCTCAATAGTTCATCAGATTGACCAGAAGTATAATAGAGATATAGAAAACCATGCAATACATGCCCAACACAGGCATTGTTGAATTCAGAGGTTAGGAAAAGGATACACGTGAATCTGAAGCACAAACCATAAATACGCTGTTATATAATATTCATTATGATCATATGTATGCTCTTAGCCTACTGTCACATGGAACATTTTGCAACACAGCAGAAGAATCCAAGAATTACATGGACAAAGTAAGTTTCAGAGTATCAGAAGAACCTTCACTGTGTAACTGTCCTCCTGAAAAAACAGACTTGATTTCAAGACGTCCTTCAGTATCTGTGTCCCATTGAACATAATCCAAAATAGAAAATGCCTGATATTTTCAGAACAACTGAGAAAGATTTGCCCTACTCTACAAAAATAATGTCAGGGAATTTCCCAAAATGCTGTAAAAACAAACCAAGTCTACCACACATATTGTTGTACATGTCATTTTGTGATTATATGCATGCATTTTTGTTCATTAACTAATACAAGAATCGATGTAGCATAGAAATATTGTTTATTGCTTTAGAATATGGCAACATTAAATAAATATCTATTAATAAAAAGTGACAGGAAGGGGCTGGGAATATGGCTTAGTCGTAAAGTGCTCGTCTCATATACATGAAGCCCTGGGTTCGATTCCGCAGCACCACATACATGGAAAAAAGCTGCAGCCACCAGCACAATAATGTTCATCACAGCACAATTTGTCATAGCTAGAATATGGAACCAACCCAGATGCCCCTCAGTAGCCGAATGGATCAGGAAAATGCTATACATATACACAATGGAATTTTATGCCTCTATCAGAAAGAATGACATTGCCCCATTCATAAGGAAATGGAAGGACTTGGAAAAAAATTATACTAAGTGAAGTGAGCCATCCCCAAAGAAACATGGACTCTATGGTCTCCCTCATAGGGAACAATTAGCACAGGTTTAGGCTAGTCACAGCAGAGGATCACAAGAGCCTAACAGCTATGCCCTTATGAATGCATAAGATGATGCTAAGTGAAATGAACTCCACATTATGGAAACAACTGTTATATCACTGTTATAATTACTTTCAACATGCCATGTGAAACCGTAGCTTCTATTGTTGATGATCCTCTTGTATCTATCCCCTTCCTGTGGTTGTACCTGCACTATCTCTGTATCTTATCTGAGTACATTGGAAACTGTATATACTGGTATTAGAATTAGGAAAGTGAAAGGGAATACAAAATCGAGAGACACAGGATAAAAAGACAAATGACAACAAAAGCAAATGCTTGCAAAACTGTTTGGTGTAAATCAACTGAACAACTCATGGGGGCGGGGGAGGAGAGGGAAAGGAGGAGGGAGGAGGGGAGAATGAGGGAGGAGGTAAGAAACAGTATAATAAGTGTATCCAATGCCTAACATATGAAACTGTAACCTCTCTGTACATCAGTTTGACAATAAATAAGTAAAAGAAAAAGAAAAAAAGCTGGAAGTGGCATTATAGCTCAAGTACCAGAGTGCTAGCCTTGAGTAAAAAAAAGAAGCCAGGGATAGTGCTCAGGCCCTGAGTTCAAGGCCAAGGACTGGCAAAAAAACCCAAAACCAAACAAAACAAATGTGAGAGGAAAAGTTGAGCCAAAAGTGATTATGGAGGGAATACTAGAATGTACACAATATCATTCAGAGTAAAACTTCTATCATACCTTCTTTGATATTTGAGTTCCCTGAAAGAGCTGAACCTCTCAAGACTTATTTTGAAAAAAAAAATCACCTAATTCACTTCCTTTAACATTTTAGAGGATATTTTGTAACATAGAAGCACACTTTGGGTAGCCACATATTAAAAGCATCAATGGACACATGGATGGGCATCAATTACATGTTTCCACACTAAAAAAATTCACAAGAAGATTGAATATTGTTTGACTCTTAAAAATTATTTGTTAAATAATGCTACAATGAACATGGTTCTGCTGATAGCTTTAGTATGGCCTTGTTTGTGATCCTTTTGGTAAATGCCCAGAAGTGGGATTGCTGGGTTATAAGGGAGGTCTATGCCCCTCAGTAGATGAATGGATCAAGAAAATGTGGTACATATATACAATATGGAATTCTGTGCTTCCAACAAAAACAATAACATTTCTCCATTCATAAGGAAATGCAATGACTTGGAAAAATCATACTAAGTGAAGTAAGCCAGAACCAAAGAAGCATAGATTCCACAGTTTCCTTCATTGGTAATAATTAGTATATGTCTAAGATAGTCCTAGCAGAGGATCACAATAGCTCAATAGCTTTGTACATATAATCATATAAGATGATGCTCGTTGAAATGAACTCCAACATATGGAAACAAGAGGTTTTATTACAGTAGTGTTATTTCTAGTGTAAATTACTTACTTTTTCTTTCTTTTTTTCTTTCCTATGCTTTATGCTCTGTTTTAATTGCATTTGACTTTGGTACCCTGAGTATTTTATATATGTTTATGTGAATTAGGGAAGGGAAGGGGAACATTAATATGGTGAGACAAAGGGCAAGGGGAGAATGAATGCAACAGTGGTACTCACACAACATTATGTTGGAAATTAACTGTACAACTCATGGGGGAGGAGCTGGAAGGGAGGGAAGGTGGGAGAAAAATGAGGAAGTGGATAACAAAGTTTGACAAGAAATGTACACACTACCTTAGGTATGTAATTGTAACCCACTGTACAACAGCCTGACAATAAAGTTAAATTTTTAAAAGACTTGTTTTCTTTAATAACATTTCTTATTTATAAATATAATTTTCAATGAGATAAAAAAGTATATGAAAGGGAAAAAAGCACTAGTAGAAAATCATTTATTTAAGCCTTTGTACTAACACCACTTTTTCCATGTTTTTAAAATGTCTGGTCTCATTTTTAAAAAGTGAAAGCATCCAGGACTCAATGGGAACTAATGCAATAGCATTTTTAGTAACATAAACAAACGTACGTGGGAAAGTCTCCTGATGTTCAAATGTTATTGGCAGTGTTTGTATCCAAAAGGAAAACCTCTGGCCTAAGCAGGAAAGGATCATGTGGCTTGAATAGGTTCATAAGTATTCAGGGCTTAAATATTTTCAGGAAATCATTCACACTGCTTCCCAAAATTATGTTCTATCAGGACAGTAAAGTCCCTTTGAGACCATTTCTTGGCCATCTGCCTCCTCCACATGTTAGAAAGATAAAACTTAGAGAAGTTGACCAACATTCCTCACCACATTTCTAGCAAATTTGTGTGACCCCTTAGTGAGCAAGGAATTTGGAAATTAGATAACAAGACTTCATGTCCTTGATTTAGTGTTAACTTATTCTATGGCATGGACTAACATGAATGATAATGTGACTTTGTCATTGTAAAATGAAATTACTACATACTCTTAACACTGTGAGTATCAAATACAATTAATAATATTAACTAAAACTATATGTACCTCACCAACTGCATCTATAGAAATGAAAAAAAATCTCAAATAATATAGTATTTTTTGCTCCCATCCATAAACAAAAGTCAAAAATAAACAAATATCTGAAGCACCACTAGATTCCTCAATATTTATCCACTGAATGGAGATACAAAGAGTGTACAAATACACTCATAATATTTGAGGTACACATGTCAAAATGGAACTAGGTAAATAAAGGGAATGGGTGCATTTGTTAGAGATGGAGGAGAATGGTGAAATGGTGACTGATTAAGACGCAGGGAACTCATAAATTGACATACTGAGTTGAAACCCCTTTGTACAACTATTTAAAGTATATATATACATATATACATATACAAATATGTCTTATCTATATGACTGCAATATGCCTTGATTCAATATCTAACCAAAATATGTCTTGATTCAATATCTAAAAACCAGTTTTCTTAAATTTCTTTATGTGATATTGTTTTACTAGAAACCCCATCAGAGGTGCATGTTTATTTCTGGTTTTCATAACATTCTGTGGCCCCATGGATTACTTACCTGAAGACAAATACCATACCATGAAAGACAGAAAAGAAAGTCTGGAGAAAATCTAGGGTATTAGGATTCTGTTAGGTCTCTTAATCAGACCAGATCAATCATAGAGTATTACTGGATTTTTTTTCAGTTACAAGATTGTATAAATTACCAGTTATTTGCCCAGTTTCATCAGATTATATGATACTATGTTCCTATTTGTACACTGGTAACTTCAGAATGAAATTGAATCTGATGGGAAGGCTTTAGTTACTTTCTGATGGCTGTAACTGGATTGTCTCCTTTGACAGAAAAAAAAATAATAAAGACAAAAAAGGTGCCATGTAGCTAAAATCTATGGGAAAGGCTCTGGAACTTTATTTTACCACCACATGGAGCTAAAATTATTTTTCTGCCCTCAGTGAGTTCTTCCTTCAAAAGTGGGTTATTGATAGATCTTAAATCATCTTCAGAATATAATTATAGGACTAAGACGGATCATCTCTCTTCCTATAGTGCACTGATCTGAAAGCATTTCAGTTATATCACTAACTTCCTTAAAATACTGTTCAACTCATATTATGAACTGGGAAAGTACAAATTAGGGACAATAGCAGGGATGCAGAGAGAGAAATTACTGGACTCCTAGGGCTTTTCTAGAAGACAAGTGAGTTTATTTGGAGTTAGTCTTCTGCCAAGTATGCTAGGTACCTAAATTAATGTGAATAATACCATAAGCAGAACCCTTCTAGATGTACAGAGTCCTGAATACCCCAACATAAATTAGGTCTCTGCATTTTCATAATAAATCCGTATCTTTTTCACATTCCCTTTTGGTTTCTAAAATATATGACCATATTTCCACTGATTTACATAGAATATCTGTTCCAAGTAGACAGTCTTGAATAGAATACTATCTACTTCTTGCCAAAATTCCACCTAAATAGTATTGGCACAAGAATTGACAGATTGGTAGAATGACATAGATTTCACAGAAACAGAATCAACTCTAAATAGAAATGGAGTGGATAATAATGAAAGTCATAAAATAAGAAAAAAATGAAAAAATTATTCAAATAATTTTGATAATTGTTTATATGACAAATGATTCAAAATAAATATTTAAATTGTGCATCAAAATACATTCTAGAAGAAGCCAAAAAAGCAAATCCTAAAGATAAACATACAAATGTATAATTATCTCATTAATTGATAAGGCACATTATTTTAAACATGAAAGCCATGAAATAATTTTTAGAAGAAAAGATAAACTTGAACATCTAAACATCTAATATGCTGGAGAGCCAAAAAAGTTTAAGGAAAATAGAAGAGTCATTTAAAAAATCCAAGAAAGTTAATGATGTCTTAAAATATTAAATAAGGAAACTATATTCAGTAACATAAGAATATCACTTATACTCTAATTCAAATGCAGGTACACACTAGATGGAGATTAACATGATAAGTATAACTCCCAAAACACACCCATTCAAGTGGCTACAATGAACAAATGACAACACCAAATGCTAGTGAAGATTTAGTGGTTCATTCATACATTGCTGGTGACAATGCAAAATCCATCATTCTAGAAATAGCTTGACAGTTTCTCACTAAACTACACATAAGATGACCACATGATATATTACACCTTATGCATTTGCCACAGTAAAATTAAAACCCATACGCATGTAAATATGTGCTCAAAAATATTCACAGCAGCTTTATATGCAGTAACTAAAATTCAAAAACAATAAAAAAAAGTCTATCTAGGTGCATAGAAAATCACCGTCCCATGGTATACTACTCAGTAATAGGAAACTAATTACTTAAACAAGTAACATATACATGGATCTTTAAATAATTATACCAATCGAATTAAAGCAGTCTTTAAAGGTTCACTGGGAAGGGAAAGGGAAAGGAAAGAAAACTCACCACATGGTTCAGGCAGAAAGGAGTAGTCTGGTGAGGACGTAGGAGCCCAATAAGGAAGACCTGAAGACAGGGGTCACTCACTAGACATAGAGAGGAGATAGTGTGATGGATGTGTAAGCCAGCAATGGTGAAGGCGCGAAGTTGGAGGTGAGGTTCCTTCGACTTCCATCAGTTTGGTCCCAGGAGGGGCGGTAAAGGAGGTGGATCAACCCTCAGAAAGAGAAGGGGGAAGAAGGGTTCCAGTAACTCCTGACTTTGTCCCCACCCAAGTGACGGTACCAGATGTAAGGTTTGCCAAGAAGGAACGTGCCACATGGTTCAGGCAGAGAAGAGTTTATTGGGGGGAAAGCAAACTGTCAGCCCACACAAGAGAGAGGATTAGGGTGAAGAAGAGAGAGTGAGAACAGGAAAGAGATTGGGGATTGTGTTGAGGCGGATTATATAGGATAAGTTGGGAGATCTGGCCAGGTGGACTGGATGTGACCTCAGAGGAGGAGGTAACTGCCTCCACCTGTGCCAGTTACCTAGGTAACTCAGGTACTGGACTCAGACTTAAACAGGAGGGGGGCATCTGCACGGAGCCCTCCTGGGGAGTGGCCCTTACAATTACAAAGGATGATTCCATTCCTACCAAACCAAAGATTATGGAAGTTAGAAATAGATAATAGATTAGTACTTATCAGTAGTTAAATAAGCATAGGCATGATGAAAATCAGTTGGTGTACATGGATAAAACAGGGAATTGTTTGGTGATGATATGATTCTCCATCTTGATTTTGTGATAATGATGTAAGATAAAATTATACACACATATGCATGTACAAGTGTATATAATAAAACTAATGAAAACTAAATCTGTGGATTATACCAATGTCAGATTTTTAATGCTATTGTGTGGTAATTACCCACATTGGGTTAAATTTTTATAATTATTTCCTTTGTGTAAGCCATCCTTAGGTTTCACATAGTAAAGATGAGCAAATTCAGGGCAAGATAAGATTTGGATATTTCTGGAACCCACACAAGTTTTAGTAAATACAGCCTCAAATTCTACACTGTATTCATACTACAGGTTAAAGAAGTTAGCTGGGTGCTGGTGGCTCATGCCTGTAATTCTAGCTACTCAAGAGGAGGAAATCTGCAGATCCTGGTTTAAAGCCGACCCCAGGCAAGAAAGTCTGTGAGGCTCTTATCTCCAATTAACCAGCAGAAAACAGGAATTGGCGCTGTGGTTAAAAGTGGAAAGAGTGTTAGCTTGGAGAGATATATCTCAGAGACAGCAATCACACCCTGATTTCCAGCCCCATGACCTACAAAAATAAAAATAAAAAGTCATCATTTGCATTGAAGATCTATGTACAGAGTTTTCCACTACAATATTACCAAAAAATCATAAATCAAAAGCAATAGAATAGGAGATTATTTATTATATGGTCTCCATGAAATATACATAATAATTTGAAGAACAGTTAATGAGCCTGTGAAACATTGAAAATATAAAATTTTAAAGTCAAGATACTAGGAAATCAAGATAAAATACAAATGTACTTTCATTTATTGTGTATTATGATTATTGAGGGCAAATAGAATGTGTTTATAATATTGCAAATGGATCCCAAATATTTGACATCCTAAAAAAAAACAGATGCTATAGGATTTAATAGTATTTGGAGTTTTACAATTTGATTCACTTATACAACATGAAATTATAATGTAGACAGACATAAGCACTAGACTTTTAATAATGACAATCTGATATTTTTAGTTGTATATTATTACTTATAACTTCATGTGGAAATTAAATTATTACTTGTGTAGAAATGCCAAGTTAAGCTTCTTCATCTAAATTTAAACTATCAAATATTACACTTTATAAAAATCCACGAGAAAATGATATTAAGAAATCTTTTAAAATCTAATTTCAATTATTCTCTAAGACACTTAACAGAATGCAAGAGAACTATGAAGAAAGAAGCATATTTGAGCAGAAACTACAATCCGATTTCTACTATCTAAGGTGTAGTTTCCCATCAACCCACAAGCCTTTCCCAAACAATTCCATCTTAAGTAGTTATAATCATCACAAGGAATAAGTTTCTACCACATATTATACATATTTACACTTCATTACAAAGATTGATGTATCTAGCAAGTATTATTGAAAATTCAGTTATTATTCAAACATATGTATTTTTTCCAGATAGATTTAAGCATTAACATTTACACTGCCAAATTATTTTTAAGGGAAATTTTATGCCATTACCCATATTTGTATTATAAGCTGTCAATACTAAATCTAATTGTTTAATACTAAACAGTTAAGCTAATACTAGCATAATTAGTTCCAATGGTGTATCTGTTCTGTCATGAAACACTCAGAAATTAGTGAATCCCAAATGGCCACTAGATTATGTATTCCTAAGAATTGTCTTTCCCAAAGTGTTCTGTTTGTTTATTGGGAGTTTGAAATTTGGGCTACCAACTAGCTGGGCTTGCTTAGCTGATATGCTGTCAGTTGAGCTATGCCTCTAGTTCACATTTTAACTGGAAATTTTGAATATGGAGTCTCATGGACTTTATTTTAGCCTGCTGAGTAGCTAGGATTACTGGTGTAAGCATCTAGTACCTTAGTTTCCCCAGTGTTTTAAATCACATTTTAGGGACACATTTTTGCATGTTCTACTTCATTTCTGATTTACTGATTTTCTGATTTAAGGAAGCCTTGTAGAATGTTTGTTTCTTATTAGGCTGTCCTTATCCAAGACAAGAATATAAATTATTGGCTCAACTTACTATTGTCGTCAATAAGAGTGTCATTAATAATTGTGCAGTCACCATGATTGCAAGAGGAATGCTTCCAGCTACTAAGATTTAATCACACCACCACACCCATATCCTAAGCAGCCATCAATGGGAAATGATGCTTCCAGCAAAATTCATTTCTGTATGCATTTATCTTTTTTGAGTCATAATTTCACTCCTTTTCTATCCTCCAGAGATTTTCCTTAATTTCTCAATAAGCTCACTAGAGTAATATGTAATGATTTAAAAAATATTTATCAGGGCTGGGGATGTGGCCTAGTGGCAAGAGTGCCTGCCTCGGATACACGAGGCCCTAGGTTCGATTCCCCAGAACCACATATACAGAAAACGGCCAGAAGCGGCGCTGTGGCTCAAGTGGCAGAGTGCTAGCCTTGAGCGGGAAGAAGCCAGGGACAATACTCAGGCCCTGAGTCCAAGGCCCAGGACTGGCCAAAAAAAAAAAAAAAAAAAATATTTATCAATCATTTTACTTGATTGTATACACAATACTTCTTGGGCTAAAAAGAGAAAAAATGACTGGTAAATTTTAGTGTGCATAAAAATGTCAACATACACACACACAAATGTACAATTAGAATAGGAAAATGATATGGAAAGAGAGAAAACTTTCACAGCCATCATTTCTAGGAAGCAGCTATAAGGTGATTTGTATTTTTGTCCTCATTTTTTTCTATTTTCACATTTCTATATGTTCTACAGTTAGTTATATTACTTTTCTGTAAAAGGAAAAGTGAGATGATTGATAGTTGAAAGAATCAATGAAACTAGTATTAGTTGAGGTTCAACAAGCTCTAATTTTGGTGTGAAATCATGTAATCAACAATCCTATATCTTGACTGTAGTTTTGTAATTTCCATTAGAAGCATGTTCATTTTGTTAATTTTAACCAGTTTACACTATTTTTTATCAAAGACAAATCAACAAGTAATAATTGTTTTAATGCTATCTCAGAATATTCTTCACAGCTACAATGGACACAATATCCAGTGTCTTGTTTGTCTTTCACATGCAAGCATTCATATGACTAGTTTCTCAAGTGGAAACTAAAGAAAATTAACCTCGTATAACAGACTGGCATGATTACTGATGGCTATATCCATTTTCCCCAGGCAGTATCTCCATCTGTAAAGTTGAGATAATACTCTGACTGAGAAGGTTATTGTGATAAATTCATGGCCTAAAAAATACAAAAGTCACAGCAGAATACCTAACATGGCCCTTCTTTCTCAATTAACAGCGAAATGTAGCCATTAGTGGTATTAACTAGAATTAGTTTTGTTTGTGTCTATTTCTTTCCACCTTGATTTAACTTTGCCTGTTCCTGTTTTGTTTTTTTTCCTCATGAAGTCAAAATCTTTTTGAAATGAGGTAAAGATCAACAACCTAAAGGAAATAAGAATCTATGGAAGTGGTTTCAATGGAGCTGTGGGCCATAGAGGGCTAAACCACTTTTCCAAATCATTGTCAGCAACATTTCCTGGCTGAGTAAATCTTAATTTAACACAATATGTGTCAGCCACCATCCTATACATTGGGTATTCAACAATGATTAGAATAGAAAAGATATGAGTTAATTCAGGTTATTTTGGGGTATGTTTGTGGAGAATGTGAAATGTGGAGGAAACCATGAAGAAGCTAACTGCAGACTGTGATTCACAATACTTTTATAACAATGAAATCTGCTCCTATATAACTAATGTAAGCTAATTTTTCAAATGATTGCATAAGAGTTTGAGGAGTATAATAATGATATCTGAGGTACTTAGAGCAAATAGTTGAGTACTTGCTAGTGTAAGGTATATTGCTAAGCATTTCACATATGTTAACAGATTAATCCTATAATATGTGTTACAATTATGCACATTAAATTTGTGAAAACTGAGGCACCATGATAACTTGAAAGTAACTTAAAATCAGAGTTTAGAGAGCGTATGCAAGTGCAAGTATTTTGATTCCAAAAACTGGCTTGTTTACCTCTCTGCTACAGTGCTAAGAGCAGGGAGGAGCAGATGAAGCAGGAGAAATATTAATTTGGAAGGCCCTGAAGTGAATGTTGAGGAAATGAGCCAGTAGAAGTTGATGCACCACAAGGGAATGAGGGGAAGGCTAGCCAACTGCTGGTGGTTCGTGCCTGTAATCCTAGCTACTCAAGAAGATGAGAGCTGAGGATTGCAGTTCAAAGCCAACCTAAGCAGGAAAGTCTGTAAGACTTATATTCCTAATTTACCACTTAAAACCCAGAAGTGGAGCTGTGGCTAAAGTGGTGGAATGATAACCTTCAGCAAAAATGCTCAGGGACAAACCCTGAATTCAAGCCCCACAATGGACACACACAAAAATGGGAAAAGACTATGACAGCAGAACTGGTATGCTTAAGTAGATGAGAGTTACTGCTGAAGGAAAAGGTAGCTGAGCACTTGTCCTACTGAGCTACCAAGGGCAATGAGGAAGAACTAGGACTGACTCACGGCTGGGAGCTACAGCAGACAGCAGAAGCTAGTGTGTGGGTTGTGGAGACTGCTGCATGTTTTGTTTTTTGTCCCCTAGAATGAATTGATCTTAACAAAAGAAAGATAATCAGTCATCATTTCTGTCACCATGGAAAGTATTACAGTTTATTAAAAAGAGAAGCAGGTAAAACAAACAATAGCAAGCTTTAAACTCCCAAAGCATTAGGTAAGAACTCAAGCTAATTATTGTCATTTATCCTACGTGCTTCTTTCATCTATAATCATGATTCTGTAACTTTGTGTCCTGAATGAGCAGGGAATTTTTTTTGTCCTGGTGTCTGTGTAACATGCAATGTCAAAAGATGTGCCTGATATATTAATTGTTTCACAAACATATGTTAAATTAGTGAAATATTTTAATTCAGTGGTAAGGAATTCACTTACAATTATACCATCTCAAGCTGAAAATAAATCATGGAACTGTGTTTGGATGGTCCCTTTTACCCATATGACTATGTTGTAAGGCCTCCAGTAGGAGTAGATGCCTGAAATCACAGATAATACTAAGTAATACAATAATATAGTACACTAGTTGTTCCTAGGAGTATGTACATATCATAAAGCTTAAATTAATATCTGTGAGTTTTATTGTCCTCCTTTAAGAAGAGGTATAATTGTACTTTCCCTATCTGTGTACAACATTCCAGCAGACAATTCAATATTTCTTAAAATGGTTTGTAAAGAAAACTTATTCCATGAAACTTTAAATAAGACTATCCTGAGTGATACAAGAGATGTGGATAAAATGAGTACCCAAGAGAAGGAATTTTCTTTGCCTCTGGATTCCATGAAAAATAAAAGGAGCTTCCATACCAATTTATAATTTCTATGTCTTTCTCAAATCATAGTTACAGTTTTAGTAACGGTAGAACTACAGAATGCTGTTGTGTAGATATAATGTACTCAACTCATTGAAACTATATGGGAGAACTAAAGCCCAAGAGACTTCAAAACTTCACAACCATACATTCAATCAGTGTATAAAAAGGTTATATTAAGGGCTGGGGATATGGCCTAGTGGCAAGAGAGCTTGCCTCGTATACATGAAGCCCTGGGTTCAATTCCTCAGCACCACATATATAGAAAAAAGCCAGAAGTGGCACTGTGGCTCAAGTGGCAGAGTGCTAGCCTTGAGCAAAAAGAAGCCAGGGACAGTGCTCAGGCCCTGAATTCAAGGCCCAGGACATGCAAAAAAAAAAAAAAAAAAGGTTATGTTAAGAACAAAGACACTGCTCTCTTGAAGTTCATTGCTAGGCCATTTGAATAACCAGAAAAAAAGATAGTAGAAAATACTCTAAAATAGCACTATTAGTTCACAAACCACTAATTGATGTTTAAAAAGACTGAGTAATGAAATCCATTTCTGTGACTTGGCATAGTTTTTATGTTGTGCCTTATTGGTTGGTTGTTTTTAAAACATATTCAATATTTTGTTGGGGCATCACCTTGGCAGGTCCTGAGACACCGCCCCTTTCTCCCGCCCTGGGGCTGTGTGGCTGTTAGCCACTCCTACCCCCTTCCGGTCGGAACCGGAAGAGGCCCAAACCAGCTCCGCCTCTCCTCTCGGAGCACATGTCTCAAAATGGCGCAAGGCGGGGCAGGGGGGGGGGGAGGGAGGCGCAGTCCTGTGGGCTGTGATCTCCGCCTCTGGGGGAAGTTCCGTGACATCACTGTGATGGACAGATCATCAGCCTATCGCTAGTATCCAGTTAGTACCTTCCCTTCCTGCCGCCATTATTGTCATATATACCCCTCCTCTGAGTAAAAGGAGAGGAGTTCCAGAAGCTCACCCCAAGACACCTGCATGTCCTGTGTCCTTCATTTCAGGGGCGGGCGGGGGGGGGGGCGTCTCGCATCTACACACCGCCAAGGTTTGCACATTGGGCTGCACTCCAGCTTTCCGCCCGGCGGGACAGGGCGGAACATGCGCGAAGGTGAAAGAGTTCCCGACACTGTTTTGCTTATATGAATATTTACATAAAATTTCTTCTTTGCTATGTATCATTCTATTGTTATTTTTACAAATATTAACTAATTCAATTGGTTTCTACAAATGATAATATAATCCTGCGGCCTGTGGCTCACAGTGGAAATTTTAGCTACTCAAGAGGTTGAGATCAGATGATCAGAATTCAAACCTAGTCTGTGCATGAAAAAGGCAGAAGTGAGGCAAGCACTCTACCACTAGGCCATATGAACACATAAGATGATGCTAAGTGAAATGAACTCTATGTTATGTAAACGATTGTTATAACACAGTTGTAACTACTTTCAATTTCCCATCTGTATCTGTAGCTTCTGTTATTGATGATGTTCTTGTATCACCTTCCTGTGGTTGTACCTACACTATCTCTGTAATCTTATCTGAGTATATTGGAACCGTGTATACTGGTATTGGATGCAGGAAATTGAAAGGGAATACCAAAATTGAGAGACACAGGGTAAAAAAAGACAACTACAAAAGCAATGCTTGCAAAACTGTTTGGTGTAATGAACTGAACACCTCGGGGGGGGGAAGGGAAAGGGGGAGAAGGGAGGGGGGTATAAGGGACAAGGTAACAAACAGTACAAGAAATATATTCAGTGCCTAACATATGAAACTGTAACCTCTCTGTACATCAGTTTGATAATAAAAATTTGAAAAAAAAAAAAAAAAGAAAGAAAAAGGCAGAAGTGGAGAGGTGACTCAAGTGGTAGAGAACTAGCCTTGCGAAAAAAAGCTCAGGGAGAGTTTCCAGACCCTGAGCCAAGCCCAATGATTGGCACCTAAGTACACATGAACAGGAAGACACACACACACACACACACACACACACACACACACACACAAAGATAAGACATTTCTTTACCCTATGGTAAGGAATTAACACTAGTACCTTACAGATCTCAGTTACTATCCTATAATATTTTCTTCAGATTGATGAAATAGAGACAAGAAGAATTAGATAACTAAAAAGCCTCAGTAACTATCTGTTTTGCCTGTTGTGGTACTGGTATTATTAGTAGAATTTAATATTATTATTTTCCTAATGCAGGGAAAGCTCAATTCCATAGGAATCCTACATGAGACCCCGCCCAAGTTTTCTCTGAATTCAGACTCCTCTGATGAAAAGTATAAGCATGATACTGATGATTTATTTCATTTCTACATCTTAAAATTGTATTTATTTCCTTGAAAGTGCCAGATGCTGAGCTAAGCTCAAGAGAAACCAAAATGATTGAATCTCTATTCCTACATTTGGAAGAGTTCACAGTTCAGTGAAGAGATACTAAAATGGTAATTGCAGATTAATGCACTAAAACTGCCAGGTAGGAACTGAGATGGGAAGAGGAAAAAGAAATAATTCTGACATAAGAAGACAGAAGATTATAGGTAGGTTTAGAAAATAACAGTGGGGAAAATGTAGATGTACTTAAATGAAAAAGAGGCTATAGGCATGTTATGTAGGAAGTCTGCAATAATCTCAGTAAAACCTATTGATTCACATAAAATAGTTATTAGTAGTAAATTATTAAAATGTGAAATTATACTTAAAAAAGAAAAAATCATTGTTATAAAAATTGTAAAGCTCAAATTAAGAGTAATGTCCTTTTTTTTTTTTTTTTGCCATTCCTGGGGCTTGGACTCAGGGCCTGAGCACTGTCCCTGGCTTCCTTTTGCTCAAGGCTAGCACTCTGCCACTTGAGCCACAGCACCACTTCTGGACATTTCTGCATACATGGTGCTGGGGAATCAAACCCAGGGCTTCATATATACGAAACAAGCACTCTTGCCACTAGGCCATATCCTCAGCCCAAGAGTAATGTTCTTTAAAGTGGATTATGAAATACATTTTGTTGTTTGTGGTGGTGGTCATGAGGCTTGAATCAGGGCCTGGATGGTGTCCCTGAAATCTTTTTACTGAAGGATAGCACTCTGCCTGTTTGAGCTACATCTCTACTTCTGGTTTTTGAGTGGTAATTCAAGAGGAAAGTCTCACAGAGACTTTTCTGCCCAGCCTGGCTTGGAACCATTATCCTCAGAGCTCAGCATTCTAACTAGCTAGAACTACAAGCATGAGCTACCAGCACCCAGCTAAATTTTTTATTGTTGTTGTTGTTGGTAATGAGCCTTGAACACATGGCCTAAACTCTGTCCCTGAGCTCTTTTGCTCAAGGCTAGTGCTCAGCCACTTGGGCCACAACTCCATTTCTGGCTTCTTGGAGGTTAATTGGAGAATAATTCTCATTGACTTTTCTGCCTGGGATGGCTTTCAAGCATGATCCACAGATTTCAGCCTCTGAGCAGTTAGGATTACAGTCATGAGGCACTAGTGCCCGGTCCACCTGAATTACAGTCATCCCTTGCTGTATCATGGCCCTAATTGTGGCTTCACTGTATCAAGGCTTATATATCTGTATATAATTACATATCTGTATATATGGTCATACCCATACATAGGCTCATATACATACATACGTACACACATACACACATATGACCATATATACAGATATGTAATTATATAGTTATATATAATTCTGTATCACTGTTTTCGCTACATCGAAGGATTTTTCAGTATATAGTTGTTCGTATATTTATGGTTTTAATTATTTTGCCTGAACATTTTAAACAATGAAAATATTAAAAATGTTAATTCAAACACATTAAAAGAATACTAACTCAAAATAAAATACAGTATGTATTTCATCAGCAGATGAATAGCACACTGTACACAATGGAAATGCAGTATGCTACTATTCCTTGCACAAGTTTGCCAAGGTGAGATTGTTCATGGCACACTATTGGCTGATGGGATGGAAGTCAACCAATCACAGCACTGTGTTCTGCATCCTGAATATTAGGTCTATGGCAACGATAACAGTTAACATGACTGCAAAGAGGGTAGTCACTTCCCACAATGACACCATCATGAGGATGGAGTCTGCATTGGCCCTGTGGATAAAGGACTACAGGAAGAACAATATCATGCTGGATACCAACACCATGCAGATGAAGGCCAAGAAACTGTGATAGTTTTGCTGAAAGCACAGATGCCCAGGATAGTGATGAGGATGAAGACGAAGATGATGACACAGAAGCAGGACCTTCCAGTGCTTCTCCTACCAGATCAACTCAACTTAGTGCCAACAAGAGCTGCTTTGACACATTTCAAACACACATAGGACTCAAGAGTGTTTCTATGCATGGAGAAGCTGCCTCTGTGTATAAAGATGAAGCTGGGGAATATGTGAATAACATGTTCAAATCCATGATTGAGAAAGGGGGCTATAAGCACAAACAAGTTTTTAACACAGAAGAGACTAATTCACTAAAGTAAAGAAGAGAATGAGGAACAAGACAAATTATGAGTCTGAGAAGAGGAGGTTGGCCTAACTCTCAATCATCTTGCAATCATGGGCAGAATGCCCAAAGAACTTCAGCATGTGGCTGAAGAATGGGAGCCCCAGATGCTTCATTCGCTGCACTTCACAAACACAATCAAGACTGACATGTCAGTTTATAAAATTCATCACACTCAGAAGAAAAAACAGTGCCATGAACTCCCCATAACTATGTTCATCACTCAGATAAAGAGATCAGTTATGCCTACAACTTTAGAAGAAATATAAATTATGGTCCAGGGAGAAGATATTGCACCACCAGGTGAAGTGTCTGAGGAAGTGGTGCCATGAGAACTGTAATGGTCTGCTTTGCTATACAGTATGTTCTTCTCATTGCCATCAACTTCATTTCCATCAGTACTGCAAAGCTACACAAATCATGATCTCTATCATTCAAGGTTTATCATACATCAGTGGTGAGTACCCAAATAAAATTTTATATGTTGTTAAAATTGTATAGGTGTAAGACTTAGAAAGTGTTTAAGAGCATTTGAAATGTACATAAGAGTGTGGGAAAGGTTAATAAGTGAGTGGGAAAGGTTAATAAGAGAATGGGAAAGGTTTATAGGAGAGAGAAGGGTTTTTAAAGCATGTATCCAAAAGCAATACTTAAAAAACCATTTGGTGTAAACCAACTGAACAACTCATGGGGACAGAGGGAGAGGGGGAGGGGCAGGAGGGATATGAGGGAAGAGGTAACAAATTGTACAAGAAATGTACCCACTGCTGTATGAAGCTGTAACCCCTCTGTACATCACTTTGACAATAAATAAGTAATTATTCAGAAAAAATACTACTTCGTGGATTTTCAACTATCATAAATGTCTCTGGAACATAACTACTGAGATAGGTGAGCTATCACTGTAACAAAAAAGAATCAACCTCAAAAGCACTGGAGAATGGGAAATATCAGGAAAAAAAGATGTCTATAGTAAGTTTTCACAATTCTCATTTTTTATGTGAAACTACACAAACATGGAAATCTGTAGGAGGCAAAGGCAATCAGAAGAGGAACATACACTTTATGTCAAGAAAAGAACATAAAAATGAATCTGATGCAGCGGTGGTACTCACTAGACACTATGCAGAAAATGAACCATACAAATTGTGGGTAGAGATGGGAGGAAAAACTGGGAAAGAGCAAGGGAAGGGATGACATTATCCAAAAAGAAATGTACTCACGCTTTACTTATGTAACTATCACTCCTGTGTAAACCACCTTTATAATAATAAAAGAAATTAAAAGGCATACTACAAAAAAGGAATTCAATGAGAACACACACACACAAAGTGAATCTGAGCAAGTCATACATGCTGACCAACTTATATTTCAGTGTACCAACAGCTCTGTGTGACATTTGTAATGTGCATATGCAGAACATACATCAAAATTAACGTACAAGCAAAAGACAAGACTGAACTGAAACAGAGATATTGTACAAGAAACCAAATTATCATCTCATGTAAACTCAAGATAATTGCCATTGGGGAGAGTGTCTGACTACTTATGAAAAGTAACAAAATTCTGAACTATGAATAACTAACCAAATAAATGTCTAAAATTAAAATAAATTATCAAAAATTCAGCCTAAGGTAAAATAGATGTTAGAACCAGCAGGCAGGATTTTTAAAGTAGTTGTTGTCAATTG
This sequence comes from Perognathus longimembris pacificus, assembly GCF_023159225.1. Classification (NCBI taxonomy): domain Eukaryota; kingdom Metazoa; phylum Chordata; class Mammalia; order Rodentia; family Heteromyidae; genus Perognathus; species Perognathus longimembris. The sequence continues at coordinate 5,422,882 of NC_063188.1, read as the reverse complement.
TCTTATTTAAATGATAGAAATGATCGAACAGAAAGAGAAATAGTAAAAATATGTAAATTTTAGAATTAGCAAATTCTAAAATTAGAAAATACCTTGTATTGTGATACTAGTCATTGCAAAAAATTGCAAAAATTTAACATTAAACTGAGAATAAAAAATGTTAAATTAAAGATAGATATTTAGACATAATTCTATGTAAATGAAACAGAGGAAAAATAACAAAAATTAATTGAATGGATCATCAGAGACTTGTATGACATGGAACAGCTTATCACACTTGAAGATGGAGTTGCAAAGGAGAGGAGAGACAGAACAAGTCAGACACAAAATTCAAAAGCATAGTAGCTAAAAACTTCCAAATGTCTTGAAAGGCAAAAACAAATTACATAACTGTAATCAAAATACATGAACAAAACACTATGTTGAGTCACATCTTGTTCAAGTAAAATATCCAAGAAGAGAAAATTCTGAAAGCACCAAGATAAAAAATGACACATTGCATGGAGATCTACTTATTCTGGCTGGCTTCTTGTCAAAAACTCTGAAGACCATACAGAATGCATCTTTAAAACATTGAAAGATGGTAAAAAAAATGCTCCAAGAAGTCCTCTTGGAAGATGTAATAAGTACTTTTTCCTGTAAAAGAATTGAACTGATGCATTATATTTAAACAGAATTGTAAGAAATATTGAAGTAAGTTCTTCCTACCAAAGTAAAAATGACAACATTGTTAATATAGTATTCTCCAAATTGATATACAGACTAAATCCAATTCCTATTAAAATTATGTTTTTGGTTAAGTGTATAAATTGATTCTAAAATTTATGTGTAAATATATAAATGGTAAAGACATTTGGTGAGGACGGATTAGCCTTTTCAACAGATGCTGCTGGAAGATTTGAATATCTACAGATAAAATGATAAAATTGATCTTTTACCACAACCTTTTTTTTAAAGTTAATACAAATAATTGACAAAGATCAAAACTAGGAAAACTTCTAGAGGAAATAATAGCAGAGTGACAAAGAATCACAGTAGACTTCTCTTCAAATAAAGAGAATGCCCACAGAACAGCTTCCAATTTTCTGGTGGTTAATTGGAGATAAAAGTCTGAAGGACTTTCCTGCCTGGGCTGTCTTTGAACCTGAATCCTCGAATATCAGCCTCCTGAGTAGCTAGCATTACAGACATGAGCCACTGGTTCCCAGCATGCCACAAATTTTTAAACCAAGATAAAATGAACAAAGTCCTTGAAAGAGAAGTATACTTCTAATGCTCATTTAGTAAGAAGGTACATAACCCTAATAATTATAAAATAGGATTTACAATTCATAATGATCTACAGGATATCAATTTACAACAATACCAAACTGAGGAGGAAGAAAACAGCACAAAAATTGAAAAGTCTTTGAAGGCACAGGAAATCTAACAAACACATTGAGAAGTGTTGCTTCTCAAAATTCTAACATTGAGTGAGAAAAGCACTGTGAAACTATTGTGAATCTACAGACTTCTTTTCTTGTGTTACTCCCATCCACACACTCTACACTGAGCTGTCAAAGATAGAGTTTTAGTCATTAAAGACTGACAGCAAAAATAGCACCTTTACATCCAGTGGTAGTGAACTAAAATTGTAAGGGTGGGAGGTAGGAGGGGGATGCAGAAAACTGAAGGCTTTACTGACTTAAAACTGACAAACTCATTTCGGAGCAGAGAGGAAATGCACCAGACCTGTTAGGTTATAATGATTCAGGTGAACAGGAAACAAGACAAAAAATGAAAGGGGCCATCCTAGAGATTTGGGAGACATTGCAAATCTCAGATTGTCTTTCACACAAACTTGGTTGGCCACACCGCATGTGCACTGAGGAACGAGAAGAAAATATCAAAAATTCTAGAGATCAGATGTAAAGGATAATGTGTTTAGAGTTAATTATTGTTAATACTGGGAATTTTCTGAGAGTAGAATTTTAGTACTCATGCCACAAATACAGTATGAGTATGTCAAAACATCATTATATATATACCTTAAATATAAAAAGATCACTGAACATCAAAAGACATGAGATGCAATTTATGTTTTTGATTGACACAGCTGGGAAAGGTGATAGGTCTAATGGAAGCAAGTTGCCTGAGCACCTTGTCCACTCAGATCCCTTGTCCACTCAGCTGGACAAAGTGACACATACTTGTCTTCCCAAGCATTTTCCTACCCTGTGATGGGAATCATTGTTTTTCCAGGACAACTTGGGCAGGATCATCCATGAGAGTCCATCTCCACTAAGGGAGGTTCGACTCAGTGGCACATGCCTGTAAACCCTTCAACAACAACATTAGGTAGATCACTGCTCATATATGTACGGGGGGGTGGGGGAGGGTGGAATCCATCTTAAAAATAATCAAGAAAAAACAGGGCTGGAAGAGTGGCTTAACAGTATTGGACAGTCTAGCAAACACTAGGCTCTGAGTTCAAAACCCCAGGGCCACCAAATAAAATGGAAAGAAAAAGAAAGATATGGGAAATAGAAAAAAGAGGCAACAAACATTTCACTTTCTTAAAATTCAACATTTCAAATGAAATTACATTAGTTATATCCAAGAGCAGAATTTAGAGACCCAAGAAATAGAAAAGTATGATGGATGTGAACTTCAAAACTTAAAGGTAGAAAAGTTATGAATATAAATGCACACATAGGTCTGGGCATGTGGCTTAGTGGTCGGGTTCTTGTCTAGCATGCACGATAGCCCTGGGTTCAAATACACAGTACCACATGAAGAGAAAAAGGATCAAGTTGCACTGTGGCTAAAGTGGAAAAATGCTAGCCTTGAGCAAAATAAGCTCAGGGACACTGCCCAGGCCCCGAGTTGAAGGCCCAAGACTGTCAAAAATAACAATAAATACAAATTTTAAAAAATCTTGTTTGGTGGTGGCCAGTGGCTCATGCCTATATTCCTAGCTACCCAGGAGGCTGAGATCTGAGGATCTCGGTTCAAGTCAGCTGGGCAAGAAAGTCTGTGAGACTTGTATCTCCAATTAATCACCAGAAAATAGGAAGTAGAACTGTGGTTCAAGCGGTAGAGCACTGGCCTTGAGCTGAAGAGCTCAGGGACAGCACCCAGGCCCAGAGTGCAAGCCCCACAACAGACAAAAAGAAAATGTACAAATAATCACTAATAAAAGACTTTAACCAAGAATATACAAAAATTCTTACTTCCTAATAATAAGCAAGTGACCAATAAAATGCTGTACAAAACATGTGAACAAACTCTTCAGAAAAGACATGCATGTGATAAGTTAATAAAATACACCTCAAAATGATCAATTATTAGGAAATACATATTATTTACACAATGTAATTTCACTATATGCCCAACAGAACAAATACATTTTAACAGTGACAACACAAAATTTTCTTGGGAATATGAATAGACATAAACCTTCATGCATAGCTAGTAGAAATCCAAAATAGTAGAGACCATTTTGAAAAAGAGTTTAGAAGGTTCTTACTCAATAGAGCAAAAACAAGGATACACTAAATCTACCAGCACAAGCATGTTCATTGAAGCATTATTTACCACAGCCAAGATACAAAATCAGCCCAGATACCCCTCAATACATTAACAGATCAAGAAAATGAGATACATACATACATATATATATATATGGAAATTCTACTCATCTATCTGAATGAATGATATACCATTCCTAAGGAAATGAAGAGAGTTGGAATAATAGTATATGAAGCATAGTAAGCCAGATCCAGAGAAATAGGTTGCATGGTTTTTCTCATTTGTGGTCGCTAGAACTGTACCTATAAATCTAAAAGTAAACACACTGGATTGTAAGCAAGGGGCTACAAATGAGTTAATGGAAGTAGAATAGCTTTTATGGAGAGCACTAATAGTGTAATTAAAAAGACTAAGTCAACGCCCAACAAAGTACCATGAAATGGGTAATTACAAAAGCAGAGAGTGGGGCCAAGGGAAGAGAGGTCAAAGAATGAAGGGGAAATAGAGGTAGAATAAGGGCAAAAATTCATTATGTATACCATAGAACTGAGAAACATAAGGGAAAGATGGGTTGAAGGGGATGAAGATGTTAAAGTGATGACACAGATCAAGATGCATTCTACACAGAAACTACTTTGTTAAAAGAAATATTCAGTATATAACCTAAAATTAAGGCAAGTAAGGGAAGGGGTGGGTTGGGAGGGGTGGGTGAGAATGTTGAAAGCGGTGACACTGTTCAAGATGTACTATAGTCATAAACTGCTTTGGTGAATGTCAACTCCCTTGTATAGCTCAAAAATCATTTTGAAAAAGTTAAAATCATTGTGTGATATAAAAATCCACTCCCAGGTATATACCAAAGAAAAGCTAAAGTATATACACACATGATGACACATACAACTGTGACTATAGTAATATTATTCATAATATGCAAAAGCTGAAGCAATCTAAATGCCATACAATTCTTGAATGAATGACAAATTGTTAACAGGTGTATAAAGGCACATGGGTGCTGATATATTAAATAATGTGAATTTGTCTGAAAATATCCAGATTAATTAAGCCAAGTACAAATGACTACATATTTCAGATTTTGTTTATTCTATATGAGCAAACATATAAAAATAATAATAGAAAGATCGCGGTTAGCAGGGGACAAGGATAGGAAATGGTATTAGCTACAGGGATACAAGGAAATCTTAGTGATTCTACTCACCTAAAACAGCATTCACTGGAAAGAAGGAAAAGTAAAATTTTTGAAGTAAAATCTTCAGTATTATAGGTTCTATTTTCAACACAAACTGGATTTTCCTTTGAGGAATATTGGAATTTCCCTTTCTGTCAATATAGTATATTTTCTCCAGCTATAAATTGCATGGTAATAATGTCTTTTGTCTTTTTTCCACAGTCATCTTTCTCTTTAGAATATAATTCGACCTTCTGCAAATTGTTTTTGGTTCTATGATACATCAATAACAAATAATTTATTAGTTTGTGTTTGTGAAGTCAAAATATTTTGGTTTGATTTGATATGAGAAATGATAACTTGAAAACTTTTAGCCATAGAATATTTAAATGATTCAAATTGAACTTGATTAACCATTATTTTTATCTCTCATGGATCTAAAAATTGGAATTTAAATGTGATTTTCATTATGTATTTCTGATTAACAAATCTCTCCAAACTTTCTGGCTCTAAATAGCTAAAGATATTAATTCTCACAATTACTTAATTTTGGTAGAAGTAACTGCCCCGTTTTCTATTTCAAATGATTTTTTTCTGGGTTGTACTAAGATTTAAATGATTATATTCCCTCAAATATTATGCAGAAACTTAATCCGAATTCAAGACCTATGCCCTTTAGGAAGTGATTAAGTCATGCGGACTCCAAATTGGTTTAGGGAACTTTCTACAAAGGTCTTGGAAGTTGGCCTTCTCTTTCTTTATCCTTTGCAACCTTTCTGTCATTGGAGAATTCAACATTACACCTATTTTAGAGAATTCAACAATAACTTAGCCGTCTTGTAAGCAGAGAGCAACCTTCCTTATCAAACACCCATCCTATAAGGCCTTTTGCATTGTTAGTAATAGAAAATTACTCTGTCTCTGACATTTTATTATAGTAGTGCTAACAGACCAAGACCGATAGCTTTTCAGTTCATGTGTCAGAAGCCTCATTCATCTAGGACGATTGGAAAAGATGGGGATTAAGCAAGCATCTCTTCATACAGTTAGTTTGAGCCTCCTCTTGTCATATTAACTCCAGGTTAGGGAATCTTAAAACACAGAGACTGGCTTCCAAAAATATCAGCAATCTGTTTTATTAAATGCTATACCTGTTGTTTTCATATCATGGAGATCATTTTGATTTGCATCATTTTATTTGATCATATGTACATAGCTATCGGTCTATTCTGAACTTCTGCTAGGACTATCCTAGGCATATACTAATTATTACGAACGAGGGAAACTGTTTCTTTGGCTCTGCCTTACTTTACTTAATATGATTTTTTCCAAGTCTTTCCATTTCCTTACAAATGCATTCTTTCTGATGGAAGGACAGAACTCCATTGCATGCATATATATATATATATATATATATATATATATATATATATATATATATATATATATATATTACATTCTAACTGGGGGGAGGTGGAATCTCAATATAATTTTGATTTGTGTTTCTTTTATGGTCTGAAACGTTGAACATTTCTTTATGAGTCTATTGCCGTTCTTACTTCCTCTCCAGAAAAGTCTCTTTTTAATTCTTCAGCCCAGTTATTAATGGGGTAGTTGTTTCTATGAGGAATTGTTTTTGGAGGGGTTTTTTTTTGGTGGTGGTGGTTTTATTTCATTTTTCTTTTTTTCTTTTCAGTGCACTGTTTCCAGTTATTACTTTTGTCCTGTTTTTCTCCTGTGGTTTATTCCCCATGGTCACTGTTTCTGATTTTGGTACCATTTGTCTTGTATATAAGTTTATCTGATTTGGGGAAGTGAAGGGGAATCACAGAAAGGTTGGGACCAAGTGTTAACCAATGCAACAGCTATACTCACTAGAGCCTATGTTGGAAAAGAAGTTTACAACTTGGAGGTGTGTGCAAAGGGGAGTTGGGAGGAAGATACGGTGGGAGAAAATGAGGGAAGGGGTAATTCTGGTCAAAAAGAAATATACTCATTACCTTACTTATGTAACTATAACCCCTCTGTACATCACCTTCACAATGAAATAAAAATTTTGAAGTGCCTTGCCTGTATCAGATACATGTTCCTTTATTTAAACTAAGCCATAGGGCAGCCAAAATTTAATATATGGGAAAATATAATAAATCCAACTTTGGATATTGGTAGAGAAGAAATTGATACAAACAACTTTTAAAGACTACTATGCACATTAAAAATTGGAAGAAGAGGGGCTGGGAGTATGGCCTAGTGGCAAAAATGCTTGCCTCGTATACATGAAGCCCTGGGTTCAATTCCCCAGCACCACATATATAGAAAATGGCCAGAAGTGGCGCTGTGGCTCAAGTGGTAGAGTGCTTGCCTTGAGCAAAAAGAAGTCAGGAACAGTGCTCAGGCCCTGAGTCCAAGCCCCAGGACTGGCAAAAAAATAAATAAATAAATAAATAAATAATGGAAGAAGAAAAATGTATACTAGTAAAATTAAAGACTGTGCCATCAAGACAAGTATTGTGTTTAACTCACATTATCTCAATTACCAGAAAGAGAACACTTTTCAATAGGTTTTCTCTATTTGAAAACATAATCAGTATTAGTTCATGAAAAGTTATTGGAGTTTCACAGACTTAACACCACATTTTTCTCTCACTGTCTTCAAGCCTTTGATTATTTGGGCTGACTTCATATGGAACATGTAGTCCCTTGGTAAGGATAGGAACAATATCGGAAGGCACTGGAGACATCACAATCAGTTCCGGAAAACTCCACCTAATCTACACCTAACACAGAGGAGGCTGGGAGAGGGCATGAAAGTACATGGATTATTTGGTATAATATAAAAATCAAACATACATAAAAATAAAATCTATGCACATGCATACATTCAGCCCCGTAAAATCTCAGATTTTGCATCTGCAGATTCAAACAATTGCAAATTAAAAAATGTTAATTTTTTATACTGACCATGTACAGGATTTCTTCTTGTCATTATGCCATAAACAGTATACGGTATATAATTATTATATAACATAGTTTACATGTATTAGTATTGTATGTAACCTAGAGGTGACAGATGAGAATGGGGGTAAGTTATATGTCATTTATACAAAAGACTGAGCCTCTATAAATGTTGGTAACTATAGGCTTCTTGGAACCAGTACCTTTGTAGATACTGAGGGACAACTGGATATGTATTTTGTGGGTCGAGTTCATAGACTGGTCTTATTTTCAAAGAAATGCTTAATTTAAATAATAATGGCTATACTATTTTTATTGAGTTGCCATTTTTGGTATTCTTTTTACATACATATACATGTGAGGGAGTGACATTTGTATATCTGCCTTCTATGTTAACCATAAGCTCCATTGAAAATGATTAGTTTAAACTTTTCTCAGTATTATATTCCTAAAACTAGGCCTAGTGTCTAGAAAAAGGAAGGTATTAAATGAATAAATAAACAAAATAATCCTTCATGTGACATAACAATGGTGGCTATATTTAAATACATTGGAGTTTAAGACTAAAAGCTACCCATTTACTGTACTGGTCATTACCCTGACTTTCATGGAAGGGGGATTATTAGTGTTAAGATCTCTGTTCATAACATCATCAAATTTCCAATGTCCTATCAATGATGAAAAAGAAAAATTCAAGTATTGAGTGACATTTACATGTTGAATTTCTGTGATTTCTGTATTGGATTACTTCCTAAGCAGAAGAGTCAACAGTTGAGGAAAAAAATCTGAGATTCATCAATATATAACTAATGTAAAGTAGACAAGATCACTCCAGGAGAACACTTAGTTAAGATGATGACAAGAATCCAATGCCTAATGTATGAAACTGTAACCTCTCTGTACATCAGTTTGATAATAAAAATTTGAAAAAAAAAAAGATGATGACAAGAACAGTTCACAGCTTGTTACCAAGACTGAGGTAGCAGACAGAAGAAATGAGGAAGTGAAATCAATATTAAATAATCAAAGTGTCAAAAGAGAATTTGGGTAAATATGATGGCACAGAAACCATGGTAAACTATTTTAAAATAGAAAAATAAATACCAAATGTTCTGAAAGCAAATGAAGATCTAAATGTATTTATTGGATGTACTACATGGAAATTACCACTGTTATTAGTTATTGTTGTGAATGAAGGAATTTTGAAACAAGACTCAAAGTAGGAAAGATGGTTGATGACAGTAGGAAAATGCATAAAGTGTATAATACTATTTTGTGGGCAATCAACTCTAAATAGATACAGCAGCTCAGCTATCATCTGGAAATATGTTTAAAGTGCAAGGTCTCAAGACCCACCATAGACATACTGAGTCAATGCTGAGAAGGTACAGAAATTGGTCCTATTCAATTCTGCCAGTTGGTTCTGACACACATACACATGCACAAGTTTTAGAATCGCTAACTTCCATTGAAGCAGACAAGAGAAGAAAAAAAGACTTTTCAGGAGATTGGCAAAAGAAAGAGTATAAACAAACTCTTGAGTGAGAAATACAATTTTGAAATCTATCCTAAAATGGCATCAAAAGTTACACTGAAGAGTTGAGTGTCTAGCTCACAGGTAAAGTGTTTGCTTACTATGCATTGAGGCTCTATATTCAATACCCAAGTACCACAAAATTAAAGACTGGATACCAAGAACTGTTCACAGTGATAAACTCTCACTGCACTTGAGTTGATCAAAATCAATATGGCAGCCCTATTTGAGAAATTGTGGAACGGTGAGAAATAATACTGTAGCCTTGGCACAAGACTGAAGCTGAGCAGGTTAGGTATGGAGGAACAGGAATTTGTGGAGAATGCTAAGGAGAAAATAGGGGCCTAGACCTAGTCCATAGGGAAATGTGGTGGAAATACGGGATTGACAGAACAAAAAGATTAAATGTGAAGACTCCTTGCTGGTGACAAAGATCAGGTTTAGAGGACTTGGAAGATGGAAGAAAACATTAGAATTAAAGTGACAGAAATGGCCAATGGCAAGTTAAGCGTGAGTTGTAATGGAAAAGAATTCTGAGAAGACAAGTAACACTATTTTTCTGATAGCCATTGATATCTTTTGAAGAAGTTCTTTCACTTTCCTGTGTTTTGAATATTTTCAAATATTTTAAATATTTCAAATATTTCAATAAATATTTCAAATATTTTAAATATTTTAAATATTTTAATTCATTCATTCCTTTGACAAGTTTAGAAAGTAAAATGCCTTCTCGGCATTCATACAATTACAAATTGGGGGATCCCCAAGTTAAGTCTGATTTGTTGACAATATGCTTGTTACTCTAAACTACCTTGACTAGATATTCAAAAGCCAAAATTCTGAGACTAAATTTATGTTCCACCAATTTATTGTAATCATTACTACCATGTAAAAGCAAGATAGTGTACCTGAAGAAATTTGTGGCATGCTAATGATCCAGGCCACAAATAAAAGATGATGTGGTAAATGTTCTCAAAGATCTTTAATTTGGTTAAGATACTAAGAAAGCAATATATGATAGTACTACATGGTGTTACATGCTACTTTCTAGGTTCTGAATAAGCATTATGAAAACAACTGAAATTCTGACGTTAAATAAAGGATAAGTCTGAACTACTGAGTATGCAGTCTTGGGGGTATAACTGAAATCAAGATCTTTACATTAAAAATGATCAGCTCGCAGAGGAAACAATGTGGTGAGAGATATGGCCCTGCTCAATATCCACGAATGGGGAGAAGGAGACCAGCTTTGCAGTGTTGATAGGAACAGAGTATCTGTATAATAATGATGATGATTAAAATGCAGATTTTCCAGATGTGTGTTTCTTTGTATGGGTCATCAAATCTTCACAGAAACTTTGAAAGGTGTGAATATTTTTTAGTGTACACATACAAAAATGAGGCTCTGAGAAGTACAGTGACTTTTTCAGAGACACATTCTTAGTTGATGAGAGAGTTGAGACTTCTATCTGCCCTCTCCTATTCCAAAGCCTAACCATTTATGGCTACTCCATATAAGATTTGACGTATGCTAGGTAAAAAGCCTAGAGAGCTGCACAGGCATCAGATTGGTAGAGATTTGATCCTCTACAAAACCAAAGTAAATGAATATTTAATGATCACATAAGAGAGCTACTTGAAAATGAGTCTGAAAATCTTTGACAAGAAATAACTTCCAACTTTTACAAGACTGTGTCCAGCATCTTTTTTTCTCACTGTAAAGCTATGATCATTCTGCTTCTTTGTCTTCTTTTTTTCCTGATTTCCCCTTGGTTCTCAATTGCAATTTGGAAGCAATATATTACATTTTCTACTATATTCACTTTTGTCCCTTTCCTGTGGTAAGGTTTGAAAAACAGAGGGATGTTTCAAATTGACAACAGTATTTTCAAAACAACAGGAGTGCATTTATTTGAGATCCTGTGGTGTCTTGAACTGAATGGAACTGTTGTCCTAAGGGGAGAAAGAAGGGAAAAAGAGGTCACTAAATATGACTTAAGAGGGGAGTCTGTAATAAGAAACAGAGGGGTTTGTTGATCTATCATTGAACTAGAGCTACAAAAGTCACAAAGCAATTGCTGATGCATATATAAAACATTTTAGATGGCACAAGTTTTTCATTTCAAGATCCTGAAAGATAGTCTTTCAAAAAGTTCATTTTCATCAGCAAAATTTAGCAATTAAATGCCATCTTTAGCAGTGCTATACAATAGCATTTTAATATGTACTTATGAATATTTAAGTCATCAAGAAACAAAAAGAGATGGGAGTCATATCAAAGCCAGTCAAGAGATCAAAAATCATATTGAAGTATTAAAATTGTCCAGGTAATAACATAAATTGCAGAAATTCTGATAGAGCAAAGGGACTGGAATTGCTTTATTCCCACGTGTCAACAAAACTACACACCAAGTTTGTCATTTTGTCAACAAAAATGGGAGCAGTATGTCTCAATAATATTCAGTTGTTGCATTCAATTATTGGTAAATTTTATGTGCTCATTAGTCTAAGATGCTAACCAAGTAGAATACTTCAGTTGTATACAATTTTTCAGAATGAAAAACAGTTTACTTAGTATTTTCCTTAAATTTCCTCATCCATGAATCAGTAAATTGCTAACATGATTTTAAGAACAAAGTAAAGTAATATTGTTGCCAATTTCTCTCCTTGAGCATGAGGCCTGACATCCTAACCCAGCACTCGTGTCCACACACTTATTAGTGAGTGCATTGATGAGTAGTGTTTTTTATGTAACCCCTCCCACACATTCAACAAATGGTAAGTGCTCTGTATATGTGAAGTGTTTCCTATCTCGATATTTTCTAGAGGTTAAAATAAAAATCATGACCCTGTGGAACTGGTATTCTAGCAAAAGAAGGTAATGAAAAGTATGCACAACTAATAACAAATCATAATGTGTTGTAAGATTGTAACTGCTAAAGGAAACAAATGAAAAGAAAGGGTAACATGCCTAAGAAGAATTTTTCATTGTGCTTTTCTTCCCTTTCTCTTGTTGATCCACCTTCAAATCATTATTATCTTACATGTTCAGATGGAACTGATGAATCCTGTCAGAGGATTCTATTATCTCCCTCACATTGAAGACTCTACCACCACCTCTGTTGTATCCTTAGGCTAATTCTCACACCCGGTATACTTCTCTAGTAGGATCCAGTAAGAAATTCAAAACAATAATAAAAATAATAGCAGATAAAAATAAGGTATCATTTCACTATCCGGTATTAGGGTATATTATTTTTAACATGACTAATCTTAGCTTCATTTGGCGACATTGTATTTCAGGAAAAAAAAATCAAGATCATACATCATAGTTCAGGAATTAAAAAAAAAAACACTAAGTTAACAGTGCTTGAGCACAGATCTCTCTCACAGGAAAAAATGTGCTCTCAACCAGCAACTAAAGGATTTTCATGAACACTTACAATCATTACACTAGACAAGGATTTGATACTTCCTATAAATGGACAAGATAATAAATATTTAATACCTTTCAAGCCATATAATTTTGAACCCTCAACTCCACTATTTTAGCTTGAGACTAAACACAGACCTTCTATACACAAATGGACATGAGTGTGACAATAAAACTTTGTTTACAAAGACAGAGGATGACTAGTATTTGATCCATGACTTTATAGTTAATGACTGCTGAGTAGGACTGAGCATTTCCACTCATATAAAGCCTCTACAATTACAATGATTGGGTCCTATTTTATTAACTATCATCTACAAGGCTTGGAAACTAAGGTCCAATTCTTAACTTATGAGCTTGTGATCCTAACCTATGTTAGTTCATATTCTTAAGCAGCATGCTATCTTGCTTGTCCAGAACTAAATATCAAACATTGCATGATTAAATATCACACACAAGAAACCTATTACAGGTACATGGAGGATACTAAGACTTCAAAATGAAAAGTAGCTGTCACCACTGTTAATTACCATCTAAAAAGGAAGAAACACTTAAGAAGCATTTAAGAGTTATAAAATACTGAGGTCAAATACAAACAATAAAAACAAAATTTACAGAACATGGATGTAGCTCAGTGTTAAAGATATTGTATAGCATACAAAAAGTCCTGGGGTTTGATGCTCAACACAACAAAAAAGAGAGAGGGACAAATGATGCTAACTTTGGAGATCGACCCCAGCTGACTTTTGAAAGATTACAGCCCAGAACTACACCATCTCAACACATTGAGAAACTATTTTTAAAGTGGCAAAGAAAATAGTTTATTTTGCATATTACCCTGATCAAGATTCAGAGGAAATACTGATAGGCCTTCCCATAACTATAAAGTTAAATGTATAATTAAGCTGTTCTCTCTGTTTGTAAGAGAATAAAGTTGACATTTGTGAATGATTTACATCTTCCTCATTCTCTGATTTCTAGTTGTTCATTGAAGGTTGTCTTGCAATTGTATGCATAATATATGTATTTACTAGGGATAAGGTAAATGAATTGAATAAACCAGCATTAAATATCATCACTTATTTGAGTTTAGTCTTATACTGAAAATAATACCCATAATAACACTCAGGATGGTGGATCACACCTGTAATCAGCTATTCAGGAGGCCGAGATCTAGAGATGGTAGTTCAAAGTAGTAGAGCATATGTCTTGAGCAAAAAAGCTCAGGGTCAACACCTAGGCGCAGAGTTCAAGCCTCCCCCCAGGGAAAAATATTATAGTATCTGGGAAGATTTTCCCTGTATCAAAAATTAATTTGTAATTGTACTGGAAATAGATGCATTATTAAATATGTCCAGTACTCCTTATTGCATTGTCAGTACAACAATTAGATCTAAATATTTACTATCTGGACACCTACTAAAAAGGAAAAGTTATGCCTTGTTTCAGAATATTTCATAATCTGGCAGGAAGAGACATACTTCTGTTTGATCAGTCTTCTAATGTGGTAACATCATCAATGGAAACAATACATATTAGTGGTACTGGGTTTGACGTCTTAACCTTGCAATCCCTCTAACTCTTAATTCATTCCCTTTTTTGGTTTATATATTTTTCAGACAAGGTCTTGTGCCTTTTGCTTAGGCTGGCCTCAAGCCATGATCTTTCTAATCTATGCCTCTCAAGTAGCTGTAATTATACACACACACACACACACACACACACACACACAATCAAACTTATTATACTTACTTTCTTTTGTTACCCTTTACCTCTAAGAGTGAAAATATGATTTATATTTTGCTACTATGGTATGTGTATGTAACACAGAGCAAAAATGTACAGTGTAGGTATTCAATAAATGTCAGTCTTCATTATTTTGTGTAGCTGTGGTAAAATGCCTGATATGAATAAGTTAAAAGGAGGATTTATTTTAGCTCACAGTTCCAGATCATCAGTCTATGCACTTACATAGAACATGATGAAAGTTGTGTGGGGTAGAGGAATTTCTTTGCCTCACGGTGAACAGGAAGCAGACAACAAGACAGGAAGAGCCCAGATGCAATATAGTCCTATGTGCCCATCCTGATTGCCCTACTTTCCTCAGTATTTCCCACCTCCTAAAGGTTATAGAACATCCTGATTGCAGCATGAGGACCTGAAATCCTCATTTTTCAAAATAAGCTTGGGGAGGCATTTCACACTGACACCACAACAATTGCTATTACTATGAAAATGATAATAATTGTTATAGTCATTATAATCATATTTTAGTTCTATTATGACTATATACTAATAGGTCCTAAAATAGCAGAAACAAAGTAATAAATTCACACATATCTGAGGTTTTGTACTCAGAATTTTCTGTGTGAAAAAAATTAAGATAAAAAGAACTTTTAAAATCAAAGACTCCTAAATGTTTGGTAGTCCAAAATTCTATCATAGGAAAAGTTTTGAAGCTCAATTGTGGAACAATGGTGACAAAAGGCCATTGAAAGGTTCTGAATTTTGGCAAGACACATACATTCAGATCATAGTTTAAAAAATAACATTATTTCTGTTTTAAGATACTGTGTTGAATTAGTCATAAGGGTTAAAAGATGAAAGTTCACTTAGATATGCAGCACATAATACAGTGAGATTAGGAGTACCTGAGCAAGACAAATGAGCTGGAGAAGAGAGGTGAGGAGGATCAGATTAAAGATTTATTTAGGCTTAGTGAATACTTTATGAGTAGAAGGGAAATATTTCTGTATTAAGGAGCTTAATAGTTAGTGAGTTACTTTACAGAGATGGATAACACTGGATAAAGAACAGCTCAGAATAAAGGTTGTTAAGACTAGTTCTGAACACTTTGAGTGTTTATATATTATTAGGTAAAATGAAATCACACACACAAAAAGAAACATCTTAGTTTCTATGAATGGTTTTCTAAAGCTGGTTGCCAGTAACTACTTCATTCTAGCATAAAACTTTATGCATTGACAAAAGTTCATATCATAAAAATAATCCTTAAAAATGCATTTGATTTCAGAGCGCCAGAGACAACAGGTCATAATGAAACAGAGGAATCTAAAAAACTTGGTACAATTATTGCTATGATAACATGAAGAACAGACTATTTACTTAGTGAAATGTTTAGAAAAACAATCAAAGTGTTAATGTATATCAGTTGTGGCACTTTGTGTTTGAAAGGTTACAATTACTTGAGATGACTATCTGTGTATTAAAATGATTAACTTGAAAAAGGAGAGACAATCTTGAAAGCAGAAATTGAAGACCAATAGTAGACTTCAGTCTGGAAATTAACATGCTTTAATGCAGTTAGAAAAGGATGACTGCTATTTCTTCTTGCAATGCTGTCAGAATATCTGCTTTTAACTTGAGGTCTTTGATCCATTTGGAATTGATTTTGGTGCAGGGTGATATATAAGGATCTAGTTTTAGGTTGTTACAGGTGTTGAACCAGTTTTGCCAGCATCATTTGTTGAAGAGTCTGTCTTCCTTCCGTCCTATTTTTTATCTCCTTTATCAAAGATTAAATAGCCATAGGTCTGCAGGTTCATTTCTGGGTCTTCAGATCTATTCTATTGGTCCTCAGGCCTGTTCTTGTGCCAATACCAACCTTTTTTTTTATTACTATAGCTTTGTAATAGAGTTTGAATATTGCTGCTGATATTCTTCCAGAACTGTTCTTCCTGCTTAGGATTGCTTTTGCAATTCAGGGTCCTTTATTATTGCATAGGAAGGTTAGGATCGCTTCCTCTATTTCATTAAACAATGTAGTGGGAATATTGATGGGTATTGCACTGAATTTGTAGATAGTCTTTCACAATGTTCGTCCTGCCAATCCAAGAAAACTAATGACAACAGATGCAGACAGGGTGATGTGGCCAAAAGGGAACTGTACTACACTATTGGTGGGAGTGTAAACTTGTTCAACCACTCTGGGAAAGCAGTGTGGTGGTTCCTCAAAAGGCTAAACATAGAGCTCCCCTATGACTCAGCAACCCCTCTTTCGGGTATTTACCCAAAGGATTAAAGCTACCAGCATAACTATGTTGACCGCAGCACAATTTACTATCAGTAAAATATGGAAAAAACCTAGATGCCCCTCAGGAGATGAATGGATCATAATGTGGCACATATACACAATGGAATTCTATGCTTCTATCAGAAAGAATGACACTGCCCCATTAATAAGCAAATATTAAGTGAAGTAAGCCAGACCCAAAGAAACACAGACTATCATTTCCTTCATTGGTAATAATTAGTACACGTCTAGGAGATTTCTAGCAGAAGATCAAAATAAGTCAATAGGTATGTACATATAAACACATAAGATGATAAAAGCAAAATGAACTCCAAGTTATAAATGGTTTACCATTGTTATTGCTGTGTTCAATGTACCATGTGAAATTATGCCATTTTCTTTTGTCTTTCTTCCCCATAGTTTTACCCCTGATGTCAATGTAACTGATTGTGGTACACTAGGTATTGTATACATGTTTATCAGAACTAGGGAAGGGAAGGGGAACATCAAAATGGAGAGACAAAGGGTAAAAGATAAACCAATTCAACAGCAATACTTACGAGACAATATGCTGTAAACCAACTGTACAACTCGGGTGTGGATGCAGAAGGATGGGGAGGCAGGGTGGGAACTGGAGAGGGAGGAAAGTGGGAAAAAAGTGAGGGAGGAGGTAACAAGTTTGATAAGAAATATACTCACTGCTTTACATTTGAGACTGTAACCCCTCTGTACATTAGAAACTGAAACCCCTCTGTACATCACTTTGATAATCAATAAATTTATTACAAGAAATAAAAATAAAAGGATGAATGCTTCTAAAACTCAAAAAGTATAGTAGAAGGCTAGCAAGTCTTTAACCAACAAATGCGCATTAAATTTTTTCACTAAAAGACACATATTAAAGGTGTTATATTCCTACTAGACCAGTAATTTTACATGGTGTCAAGGTAGCAGAGCCAATAGGTAAGAAAAACAAAAAACAAAGGAATGTTAATCAATGCTAAATAAACCACTTTGGATATAATTACTGGCACACTGTTTTGCCCATATGCACAGAAATCAGATGCCTACCACATTTATTTAGTAATAATTTCAAATAAACAAAAAATAAGAGATTTTTGTTATTTTGAGGGTTTTTTCCTCTTTTGTCACTGTTTTCATTTCTGTACATTTTTTCTTGTATGTATGTTTATCTGTTTGGAGGATTGTAAGGGGGAGCACAGAAATGGTGGGACAGAGAGTGAACAAATGCAGTAGTGATATTCACTAGACACTATGTTGAAAATGAACTGTACAACTTGTGGGGAAGGAGAGCTTGGAGGGAAAAATTGGAAGAAAATGAGGGAAGAGTTGACGCTTTAAAAAGAAAGGTACTGGGCTGGGAATATGGCCTAGTGGCAAGAGTGCTTGCCTCCTACACATGAAGCTCTGGGTTCGATTCCCCTGCACCACATATATGGAAAACGGCCAGAAGGGGCGCTGTGGCTCAGGTGGCAGAATGCTAGCCTTGAGCGGGAAGAAGCCAGGGACAGTGCTCAGGCCCTGAGTTCAAGGCCCAGGACTGGCCAAAAACAACAACAACAACAACAAAAAACAACAATAAAACGAAATGTACTTACTACCTGAATGATGTAACTGTAACCACTCTGTACATCACCTTTACAATAACAATTTAAAAGTATTTATATATATTTGTAAGCACACATATATGGGTGTATCTTTGTGTATGTATGCATATATGTGTATACATACATATCTATAAGAAACTATTAGGCCCGTATTGGACTCAACAAGAAATACATTGCATTGCAAATCAATGCATCTCTGGGAGACAAAATGTTTAAGACTCCTATAGCCATGATAAAGATCAGTACATAAGACAATCAAAGAAACATCTGTACTGAAAATTAATATATTCATGCTGCAACAAGGTTAACTACACTTAGGGGAAAATATGCAAATAGCAAAAAGTTATGATCAACATGTCATCAGGGCCATCTTCTGATGAAAACTCTCTCTGACTTTCACATTTCTCATCATTGTTGCGATATCCTAGTTTTTCATATACTCTCATCTTCTCTTTTAATAGGACATTAGTCATATTGAATTAGAACCTGCTCAGACTACCTCAAAATAACTTCATCATCACTTCAAGGACTCTAGATCCAAATACAGTGGCAGGCATTCTAAATATACTATAACTTGCAAATATAGTATAATATAAGTTGGAGGGACACAATTCATTCCATAATTGATGGCAGTGTTTGGGGAGTATATAAGGAAATGGAATTCTTTTCTAGATCCAATGCTATGTAATGTTTTGAATTTGATCTGGGAAGTCGAAGATGTGAAATGAAGCTAGCATTTTCATTGGTGAAGAAGATTGAGATAATAAAGTTTTATTTGTACGGGTGTATATGTATGTTTGCATAACATTTTGCTTGCCTAATTACTGAGTAGTCTTGTTTTTGTCTTGCTTCATCAAGGTCATGTCATGCAGTGATCTAGTTTAAAACATTATTGCTATTGTATGGAATTATTTATGTCAGTAGGGAATACCATGATATTTAGTAAGTAAACACCATGGCCTAAATTTAGTTGCCAGGATTGTTACCAGCTGTCAGCTGTCAGGGATGTTTATTTCTTTCTCACCCACTTGAGATGTGGCAGTGGAGAATAATGAAGAGTGAAGAACATACCAAAACGTGTAGCTAGTGGCCTAGTGTACTGAGCAAATAAATTGCTGCAAAAGAGCCAGAATCAGGAATTTATCATGAAACTGTTTCTACAAAGCAGCAAAAAAAAAATCTCACAATGGCTATCCAGCAGAATTTCATGATTTTCTTGTACCTGTGAATGCTATGTGTATCCCATTTTTACTTATATGAATGAAATTTTTATTGAAATTACCAGCCTTACTCCAACATTGTCGATTAAATACTGTAAGTTGAGACAGATGTTCACCTTGTCTTTTGGGCCTTGCATATCCAGAATATGAAAAACCACATCAGATAGCTATATAAGGTGTGAAATTTTAACAGTCGTTTCAAATGTGTACTATGTGAGAAGACAGGAATAAGTTCATTGTGAAGGAAAACTTACCTCGTTTGCATTGAGCAGTTATGTGGATAAAATCCAATGAGTAAATTGAAGGAGGAAAAAATGTATGTTATACACATTCTTGACCTATTAGAACCTCCCCAATACTATTATATTTTCCCCCTTCTAGCTGCTTCCAATGCTAATTATTGACGAGATTGAAGAGATCAGCAATGTTTTTGTCAAGTTGGACCACTGAATAATTGTATGGAGGAAAACTAACCCTCCTCCCCAACATACACCAAAGGATCCATCTTACATTTTTTAATTTATTTTATTGTTATTATAATGGTGGTATCCAAAGGGGTTATAGTTACAAAAGTCAGGGAAACAGTATATTCTGCCTTATATTTTTAAATGACTAAGAAATAAATTTGTATTATGACCATTTATTTTATGTTTTAGTGTACGTTGTTACTACAGCTGGTGAAAACCTAATCAAAACTCTGTTTAGTGTGGTGATTGACTACTGTGCAACAAAAAATGATATACTCCTTTGGGAGCGCATAATTCTTGAGAAAAATCACATATTTTGTTTACACATTTAGTCAAATGATAGGAAAATTCCATACCCAATGTACATCCATCTGGCTTGGGTTCTCTAAGCACCATATATGCCACCACACAAACAGAATACTACCAAAGTTATTACCACTGAGATTCCTCCTTGACAAATTCCTCTTAAGAGTTGTTAGAGAGGGAAATGCTTGACCTAACAAACTTGTATAGTTGTTCATGTTGAAACAAGAATAATTATATGTTGCAAGTGTCCCTGTTTGCAGTAATTACTAAGCTTAGATGTGACTTTTATAATAGCTGTCCTTAGATAAGTTTTTCAATGTTTCCACCTATCTACCACTCCACCTGTATTTCTTTTTTCTTTTTTTCTTTTTTTTTTTGGCCAGTCCTGGGGCTTGAACTCAGGGCCTGAGCACTGTCCCTGGCTTCTTTTTGCTCAAGGCTAGCACTCTGCCACTTGAACCACAGCGCCACTTCTGGCCATTTTCTGTATATGTGGTGCTGGGGAATTGAGCCCAGGGCTTCATGTATATGAGGCAAGCACTCTTGCCACTAGGCCATATTCCCAGCCCTCCACCTGTATTTCTAATCCAATATTTACATATGATGCTTTTCATCTTTTGTGTAGCTGATATTGGGTATTTATAAATTTTCTGTAAAATATTCAGAAGAAATTACTCTAAACCTTCCTATTCTTGAAATTTTTACTTCTTTGAAATCATTATCATCCAATATTATGAGCATAGGACATAAAATCACCCATCAAGAGAAAATTCTGGAATGTATACAGGTTTGAAATAATGCAATTTAATATAATTTAAATGACAGAAGGAAAGAATAATCAGCTACTTCTTACTGATTAGTGGAAGGAGAAGGTACAACAAGATATTTTTATTTATACATTTGATTTAGCAATTCCCTAGCTCATATCTATTCCTTCACTTCTGGACTCTTGGCTTAGGAAGTGGGAAACTATTGTAATTGTCACAGAAAAATTGGAAACATCATCAAGAAAAGTTACTGGATTTTTGCTTTCTGTTTAGAATGTTTAAACCTGAGGAAACCGTTTGGGGATTTATTTCCATGGCGGAACACTTGCATAGTACACATAAGGCCCTGGATTCTGTTTCCAGCACGTGGTGACAAAGACCAAACTAAAACATAAACCTAAAGGAAACCCAAAAGTAAGTATATGTGATGCCTCTGTACCTAGCTTCCTGTACCAGAGCTAATGATGCCAGATTTCTTATCTTAGAGCACGCAGGAACACTTCTGTCTTATTCTGCCTAATTAAAGGAAAGCGCCAGAACAAACAAAACAAAACAGAAAATAAAACACCTGAGAAAACTGAAAATGGCTAAAGACCCTGTTCTCCTACATTACTCTCCCACCTAAAGAACTGTGTAGCCAGGTAAGACTGGGACATGGTCTTCACACAAAACTTCCTGAGTCTTATTTGTGTCTGGTTCTAGAACTGGGGAACAGAAATAGAACTTGAGGAAGATGACTAATGTATGTCTGCTTCCCCTTCTCCAATGCCAACACACGCTAGTCATGTCTCCTCTCAACAACCCTGCTTCCACAGAGCAAGAATGGAAGCACAGCGCATGTCCACTAGAGAAACTTGAACTCCTGCAAGCACAAGCAACACCCTGAATAAACATTCTGAGCAGCTCTTTTGACCAGTCTCTGTAAGTGGAGCTGGGTCATCCATGAGTCAAGTTGAAGATGAATGAAATCACTTAAGAGAAACATCTTTAGAGCTGTGGATCCTAACTGTAAGTGATTTGTATCTTAGGAGGCATTTGGTGATTTCTGGAAGTGTTTCTGGTTGTCTTAACTGACGTGGTGGGCCAGGGATGCCACTAAATAGCTTACAAAATACAGCTCTTCATCACAAGAATGTCTCAGTGGAAATTTTGTTCCAGCACCTCCTGTGTTTCCCTGCTATGAGAATCTTCATGGTCCTAACTATCCGATGACTGTTTCCCACCTACTCATCTCACCACTTTCCCGTCCCTAAGGATGGAGTGCACTTCAAGAATACTCCTGATTTTCCTGCCCTCTGTGGCTTTCTAGACACACTCTTCTTCCTCCTCTCATCTGGGCCAGCAGGGAGGTTGGCAGAGGAAATGCTAGGTTCCTTCAAGACTTAAATGGAATGTCATCTGGTTAAGAGCTACCTCATACCTCTTATTCAACAAAGTTCCTAATAAAGAGGAGGTTAAGGACAGAGGTAGTAAGTAGCAGGGCTGGGGGTAATTTAAAGAACTCATCTTAAATTAAATTTTTATTTTTTTAAGGGAACATTGGTGGGGTACTATTAATGCTATAGAAACAGAGGGTTAGATGCCTAACTGATACTAGGGAGTGGACTGAGGAGCTTAAGGTCTGAAATCTGAAGAGAAAGAGTAGATTAGGTAGTGGTCACCCTTCCAGCCCCTTGATATCTGCTTTAGCTCATTCCAGAAGGAAAGAGGAGGACAGGGAAGTAGAGAGCTTCTCAGCAAAGTTGACTTCTGCTTTGGTAATCTCAACTCCCTGCCCCATTTAAGGAATTCCAGATAAAAAAGTTTAAAACAGCTGGTGCCCAGACCATCATTCAAGAGAAGGGAACTCACTGTAGGGTTCCACAGAACTCCTAGCTCAGTTACAGAGTACCCAGGGCTTTGGTTGAGCTCCTCTGGCCAATGGATAGTCATGTGATCAGTCTTACTGCCTTGACCCCATCTCCTGGAGGGGCGATAGCTAGAGGAACTACATGGAGTCCAGCCCCCACACATTTTGAAGCAATGTTAGGCAGATAGGGAAGAGGCTCCCTTGGGTCCCTGTTTCTAGAAGGGATCTGAT
This sequence comes from Perognathus longimembris pacificus, assembly GCF_023159225.1. Classification (NCBI taxonomy): domain Eukaryota; kingdom Metazoa; phylum Chordata; class Mammalia; order Rodentia; family Heteromyidae; genus Perognathus; species Perognathus longimembris. Next base: position 5,399,763 of record NC_063188.1, on the reverse strand, counting down.
GGGAGCAGCATTTCTTCCGGGCTGGACACAGAGTGGGAGCTTGAAGATAGCCGAACCATTCCCATGGGAGCTATAAGCCCGTAGAATTGCTCCACGGCCTGTCTCCATTTCCTTTGCATCTCATCTGCTCCTGAACTGCACCTGTCATGGCAAGTCCATCTACCGCCCCTATCTCCCCAGAGCCGATGGGAGTCAGGTGGACAAAATTCATTGGTTCCCAATCATGGTTCAGTCAGTCTGGCTTATCTTCTTCAGATAGGGTTTCTCTACCACACAGAAGCCTGATTTATGCCACAATTCACTCATATTCCCTGATGGTTTCAGCTTCACTTGCCGGAGGCCCCAGAGGGCAACTGCTCTGGTGCCCCGGCCACCCACTCCTCATTCTTCTCAGATTAAAGGCACCCTGGGTTCATTCGGCTGGATGGGTGTGGAGATGGTGAACTCCTCAGGCTAAGCAATGAAAGCCAGGGTCTCAGACTCCAAAAGATAAACAGGGCCAGAGAGAAGGATGGGCAGGCAGGAACAAGGCTGTCTTCCTTAGATTTAGAACCCTGCTCTTCCCCGGATATCAAGTGTCCAGCCATGTCTGAGGAGTGGGGGCCTCCGGCCCGTCGGAATGGTTCCTGGTCTGCGGGATGGGGCGGTACAGAGCCAGGGCGAATTTCTTAAAGTATGGCCTATGCACTGGAGGATTCCAGTGGTGTATCTCCTTTAAAGAACAACTTATAGATTATCAAAGTGAATACCAGGACCTACAATATTTGTTGGAAGAAGATGGGTGAAGTCAAAAGGATAAGAGCAGACAAATGGAGAGAGGAAGTGTGTAGTCCTACTTAATATTCATCGTACATATGTGGAACTAGGAAATCTGGAGGATTTTTAATAGAGTTAAAAGAGATGGAGATAATGATGAAAGAGGAGACATTGATCAAGACGCATTGTATTCACAAGCTGATATATTGAATGGAAAAACCTTTAAACAACTAATTAAGAATAATAGGGCTGGGGATATAGCCTAGTGGCAAGAGTGCCTGCCTCGGATACACGAGGCCCTAGGTTCGATTCCCCAGCACCACATATACAGAAAACGGCCAGAAGCGGCGCTGTGGCTCAAGTGGCAGAGTGCTAGCCTTGAGCGGGAAGAAGCCAGGGACAGTGCTCAGGCCCTGAGTCCAAGGCCCAGGACTGGCCAAAAAAAAAAAAAGGAATAATAAAAATGAGTAATCACTTTGAGAATCACAAAATTTACATAGGCAATCTTGACCTGGACTTTCTAAACGTTTTATGTTGTTATCTAAGCCAAACGTAGGAAACGATGCACAAGACACACCCCGTATAAGATTTCATCCACATCACCTATAATTTAAGGTGAAATCCTGTCTTAAGATTTTCTATTCTGTGTTGAAAGGGGTGACATAGAAGGAGATATATTGTATTCATAAATTGCTTTCTTAAATGGAAACTCCTTTTACAACCACTTAAAGATAAAATAATTTTTTAAATGAAAAGAGAATGTATTCTGATAATATCTCTGATTGATCAGCAAGTCAACATCTTATCATCTGTGAGAATGGAAACCTGTAGACATGCACTAAAATCAATTTCCTACAAGGGATTTGTAGAGATTAATTCAATATATATTGTCACAACTGATTAAAAGAGGACAACTTTTCTTAAATATGACACTTCAGATAGGGTGGATAATTTTATTTCCAATTTCCAATTAAGATATTAAAGTATTCCCAGATAGTAATTGGCCACTTTGGGTGGGCATCGGTCCATCATTGAAAGCTTCAAACACAAAACCTCAAAGAAATATTCTCTCTCTCTCTTTCCCTCCCTCCCTTCCTTCCTCCCTCCCTCCCCGTGTCTCACTCTCTGTGACTGTCCTCTTCTGTTTTCTCTCTTCTTCTTTCCCTTCCCCTATCCTCTCTTCTACCATTACTCACTATTTTTCTCTTTCTCTCTTTTTCCCTCTGTGTTTCTTTCCCAATGTAATGCCAAACTTGATATGCAGTTTTCACATTAAGAAACAGCACATCAATACCATGCGAGGAAACTGTGACTAACCATGAATATTTTCCACATGTATATAATAGTCACTAGATGACTAGCATATATCAAATATTAGTATGCATACATAAACAAAATTAAACAAGATACTGCCTTCCTAAATCCTGTCTTTTTACTTAAGAAATATAATAAAAACCTATTGAAATAAGAATGTAGAATATAAGGTTATTGAGGGGAAAGCCAGACCTGGTTAAGGGGCCAGGCTCAAGAATGAAACAGTTTTGTGCATGTAATAATATAAATTACAGGTTAAGCAGTACTTCTGGGGCTAGGCTTCCTTGAACATCCGAACATACAAATCAAACCCCCCCACCCCCCCCCCCCCCCGCATCCTTTGTCACATTGTCACAATGCTTTTTGGTTTTGTTTTTTGTGTTGGTTTTTGTTGTTTGTTTTTTTTTTTGCCAGTCCTAGGCCTTGGACTCAGGGCCTGAGCACTGTCCCTGGCTTCTTTGTGCTCAAGGCTAGCACTCTGCCACTTGAGTCACAGCACCACTTCTGGCCATTTTCTGTATATGTGGTGCTGGGGAATCGAACCCAGGGCTTCATGTATACAAGGCAAGCACTCTTGCCACTAGGCCATATTCCCAGCCCCAGTCACAATGCTTTTACTCATGCCATATATTAAAATGAGAAATTTCTTTTATTTCATGGGTCATGTCGTCTACACACAAAGTAATCTGAATGAAGAGAGGACACTCAACTGCCTTCTCCAGTTCTCTATTGCAGCTCAAATGCTCAGCACAGGGCCAACCATAAGATCATATAGCCATGTTGCAAACTGCAGATGTAGAAATAAAATAGTAAGTGAAAGCTTCACAGAAGAGGGAAAATTCATGTCAGGTTTCTACATTTAAATAGTGTTCATTAGCTGAATTAAATGGAGTAGATCATTTGTCAATGCAGGAACATGTCCATGAAAAGGCAGAGGTAGTGTTAAACAAGAATCATGTTTGAAGTTCTCTTACATAATTGTGATAATAATTCAACAATATCGTCCACCTGAGAGATATGGATTGGCTCTTTACATTGTGGTGGGAGCTGAGCAGGGAATGTGTGTTACCAATGAAATTTTTGTACATGTCAGTAAATGGCTCCTGATGGAATTTTCATACAACTTCCTAGATGTCGCAGTACCACCTAATGCAGCTGTTGTATCTACAAGAATAATTCATGAAGAATACATGTTTCTGTTAAGTGAATATCTAAATGAATATCTAGTCTCTAGTTTTTTTCCTTTATGGCCATATACTACCTTAGCACTACTGGGATAAAAGTCTAATAAATAACCAATATTGTTCCTCAGGGGAAATGCTGATCTTGTGGTCTAATAAAGATAAGTATGGCTGTAGCCTTTCAAAGAAATCATCTTTAGAAAAATCTATTAAATCAAAAGTGTGGGATATTCAAGGTAAGAGAGGATGTCAGCAAGGGATTTGGCAAGCCTCACATGGTATAGTCTAGCAGTGATGTAAAAAGTATATAGAAGTCAAACAACAATCATTTATAATGCATTCATGATAGAGCTTTGTGATATACTCATAGGATTTGCATTATATCATTTTTCACTTCAATCATATCTGACAGTTGAAAAAGATTTTCAGAGATCTATGCCCACAATAAACTCTTTAGTGTTTCTTGCATCTATTGTTGGAATAACAAACTATGAAAAGATATGAAGATGCAGGTTATTTTGGGGACTGAGTCTGTAGAGGAAAAAACTACTGTAAACTAGCAGGAGATTTGGTATCAATTCTTGGCTCAAATTTCAAAATGTATTATTAGTAATATTCATTGTATATATAGGTTTCATCATGGCATTTTACATACATGTATTGCACATTGATGAGACTAACTGCTTCTATTGCTATGACTTTTCCTCATTTCGTCTATGTTCCAATTCTCAGGGGCTTGTGTATGTAATTTTCATAAATTAAGTCAACTATTTAAACCTATGCGCATATAACTCATTAATTCAATTAATCTTTAAGCTTGGTCTGAAAAGTATTAATAATAATAAATATCTACTCTCATGGGAATGAGCAGAGAAATGAAATCCTTGTGGAATTGACTGTGCACATATTAGGGATAATCTGGGGGCTGAGGTTTTAAGTGAGTGGCAGAGCACCTTCCTAACAATTACTAGGTTCCGGCCACAGCACTACAAACAACAATGGCAATAGACACAACAAAACCACTCTGTATTGTCCATCCTTCTGTTTTCACTATGTACAGCACTCTGGAACATATGTGGCATATACTCCATAGTTCTTGATAAACAGATAAACAATCCTACACTTTTATCCCAATCACACATTACTTTCCTTGAAATATATCCCAGAGTTTGGATTCACTGCTTTCTATTCTTCTCAAACACACTGTCTATATCCTACAGCCAAGACTTTGTCAAACTGATCACTTCTACCTGGAATGCCCTCCACCAACTGCGAATTTCCATGTGTTCATATCTTTACCTAAAAGCTTTTGTTTTGCTCCCAAGTAAAAATAATGTCATCTTTCTTTGAACACTCAAGCTCTTTTATTTAGTTATTGTGTGATACTTGTAACAATCTTGTATTATGTAAATTGAAGAATGTGTTTTATTTCCTTATTAAGTTACATCCTCAGTGAATTCAGGACTTTTAATGGATTCATTGCTGCATTTAACAACGCCCACCACCATGTCCTAGAGAAAAGAGATGGGGAATATATGACAACGAGTCAAACAGAAGAGAGAAAGCATTATGAATTTCCTATGCAGTAGTTAAAAAACATAGGAAGGGCTCCAATTCTATATAAATCAGAGTATGGTTAATTGACAAAAATAAGGCTCCACTTTACTACTGAAAAATTGAGACACAACAGCACTTTGAACTCAATAGTCATATTAAAATATCTTGGGAGCTTATATATTTTAATTTAATGATTCAGTGGATATGAAGGGAATGTATATGATGTAAATTTGTTAAAAATTCAGCAACCTATATTAACTAAATCTCCATATGAAACTGAAAGCATCTCTATGATAATATTCTACTCAATGACCTTTTATATGTATCTTTTGGAAACTATCCTTAGACTTAATAACCCAACTTTCTCATTATCATTTATTTTGACCTCAAGACTAATTTTGCAGCCTGCAGAGGAAAACTTTTCCTGCTAATTAGTTCTTCTTGGTTTTATGCCAAGAGAAATGACAAATTTCACCTTGTTTAAGACGTCTCTTGATACTGGTTTAAGCCAACTGAAGAAACCATGTATAATTTTTAAGCTCATATTTTTTTCCTATGAGAAAGAAACCAATATTGTATCCAAATATTTTTATTTATTAACATCATTTAGCAATATATAAATTTGGATCAGGGTATTTCTTTTATAACAAAATGAAATATTGAGACAGAAAAATATTTTGAAACAAAATACTGATATTTCAAGAAATTAAATGAAGTCTTGTTTTCCTTATTTATTTCAAATGATAAGTTTATTACTAATGCCTATTTCTACTTCCTCTACTTAAGGAATATTTTAGTGTTGAGGTTAGTTTATTAATGGTTCTGCATTGTCAGTGGCACTTCTTCAGCCATTTGTTTATCCTTCCCAAGGAGATAAAAGGTGCAATAAGTAATATTGTTGTTTTGATTCCAACTTCTGCAGTTTCAATTTTTTTGGAGATGTTTCACTTTTTAGTCACTCATTTTGAGTAGTGACATTTTATTGGAGTATTGACAAGACATGGACTTTTTATTTCCACTGCAACCTTCCCACATGTCATGTTAGTGTTTGTTGGGCACTGGCTTATAGCTTTAAGAGGCTTTCCTAGGCCCGCCCCTTTTCCTGCCCTGGGGCCGTGGGGCTGCTAGCCCCACCTCCCGCCTCAGACCGGGTGTGTGCCAAGATGGCAGCGGGCAGAACCCAGGGGATGGTCCTATGGGACATGATGACCGTTCATAGAAGAAGTCCCGTGACGTCACTGTGATGGACAGCTCATAATCAGCCTATCGCCATGTCTAGCTAGCCACTCCAAATCCCTCCCCTTTCTGCCGCCATTACTGCTATATAAACCCCACCCTGAAAATAAAACCTTGGATTTTCCGAAGCACCTGGAGACCTGAGTCCTTATTTAAATGTAAGGGGGCTGGGTGGACGTTTTTCATGACTTACACACGTCCTCGCTTTTCACGCTAGGGCACGCTCCAGCCTTTCCCTGCAGGTCGGGAGAGAGCACACGAGGTCCAAGAGCCCTACAAGTGTTATCTTATAAGCATCTCCAATACAGTCATTTGTAGCTATTTCTCCTCCTACTGATGGTTAATCAAAGCAAATCCTTGAAAAAAAAGAAGCCAAATATCAGTTTTGTCACTAATTTATATATTTTATTTCTGCTGACTTTTCTTTGGAATTTCCCTGATTAAATTATTGAACTTACCTAAATGATACACAAATGTAACTGTAGTTAAAATCAACCAATGTCTAAAAAATGAGTATTCAGAACTGACCTGTACTACATATCATTTTGATATCTGTTTCAACTACATATTCAGGAGTGTGAATTTGGAAATGATCAGACAATCCGATATGACAGAATTTGGTGATCACAGTGAATCTGTAAACCATTAGCAGTATGCCATTAGTGATAGGTACTTCTGTCAGAATATCATGATTAAAGTACTTCAATAGTGCTGTTTCAACCAAAAGAAAAAGTCAAAATATTTGCAATGGCTGGAAAAGCTATATGCCCTGAGTCCCTCCTTACTTCTCTTTTTCTCCTCTCTTTTCCCATAAAATATGATGTTCCACCACACTATATTTTTTCCCTTAAGTTCCTCAGGCACCCTGCCAACTAACACACTATCAACTATTTCTTTTTCTTCATTTTAGACCATGGGAAGATTTTCCCATCGACTTTTTCGCATACTTGAAATCAAATCTCATGTCACCTCCTCACAAAGATCTACCCTGATCAGTGATGCAACTTTTTTATATAGCTTTTATTCTGTACATTTAAACAAAGTTCTTTGTCCCTAAAGCTGAGGTCTTAGAAATCAAGTTGTCTCTTTGAACACAGCTCTAACTCATAAAAACAATGCAGCCTATTATAACATGAGTGCTGAACTTAGCAAGCAGAGCTAGAGCTCAAGCTCATTCAAGTACTCATTTACTGTCTCAAACTGACCATCTTTGTCCAGAGCCAAACTGCACAGGCAAACATCTGTCAGCATTATCTCTCATCTAGTGCTTGAAATATCCTCTTTCACTTTACCTCATTTGTTGCCTGGATAGAAAAAATATAATTACTGAGTTAAGCCAACTGAAAAAAAAATAGTGTTGTTTTTTTTCTAGTCTGTAAGGGTTATTGTGGGGGGGCAGGGTGGAAAATGAACAACACCTGTGAAATAAAGGGAAAAAGTCTTTCTTTTTTAGAAGTTATTTCAGACATGTACAGATAGACATGAGTACAGCCCTCACTAACCCATGTGATTTGCAATGCACAGAAACTGGCTCTCCCAAATCTGGACATGAGTTCTTACACAGAGTGAAGATTGTTTTCCACAGTGATGTATGCAAGTGGCAAGAAGTTTCTACATCAACTACTGATGTAGTTTTGCTGACCTCTCAGTACATTCTCTGCTTCTCTGGATTGTCCTCCACTAATACAAGATTCATAATGAATCATGGTGCTAGGTGATAGTAAAGCACATACTAGTATCTAGAATGAATTGAAAAGTCCGAGTAAAACCCCACAATCCAGAGGTACATTATTTGCAGATGATATTGGAGCCATGAAACTTGTACAGAGTGAATAGAGAGTAAGAAGGAACTTTTTTACAGAGCCTTGAGAGTAACTACCATTTAGAAGTAACATAGAGGGAAGATGAACCATTAAACTGGGGACAGAACAGGAGAAGGAAGTAGGATATAACAAAATGACCAGGTCAAAGAGACATTTTAAAGCAATAATGGTCCAAAGAAACAAAAGCTGCTGAGGTCATGTTTTGTTGTAAATGTCATAGAATTATTAGCAGCTCTGACAAATTCTCCCATGAGACCACTTCTTTTCCATGAACAACCTGTTTCTACTCATGGTGTATAGTCTATAGCTTACCAGTTAATTTTCAACCCCCACTGTAGCCTTTTTTGCATTGCATCCCTAGAATGCAGCTTGGTAGTATCACCTGAGTGATACTGACTCTTTTGCCGTGTCTCAGTGTAAACATCTCTAGCTACATGAAATGAGCAGCACAGATTTCAAAATTTAGCCTCTTTCCTCAAACATTTTTTCCTAGAAATATTCAGACATCACTTCTAACATGGAGATGTTTGTTTGATGCTGTTGAGGCTTCATAGATATCTTTCTGAGCTATTTTCTAGTATTTTCTTATTTCATTGTCCCTTGTTACCAGCATTCTCCTATGAAAACATTTCAATAACAACATATAGCAACCAATATTTAGAATCGAATCCTCAGTTCTCTGTGCATTCCTTACATTTTCTATTTTATTCTTTTCTGAAGAAAAACCTGCTTTTTAGAGTTTACTCCATGCCTTTAAATCTACTTTATTTTTATGTAACCTTAAAGAGGTGACTGTCAGCTAAATTGCACTTTCCATTAAAAAAAATTAAGCAGCTTTTAGAAAGGAGCAAGATGACATATTTCAGCCTAGCCATTGCATTTACTGCAGAGTTTGTTTTAAAAGCTCACTGTAGAATTTTAAGACTGTATGTGTGACTTGTTCATGGGCCATTAGGGCACACTCTGCAAGCTTCAGCAAGGTGATTTTGTAAAAATCTGCAGAAGTTAATGAATCCAAGTTTCATTAAATTGTTAATTGAATTCAGTGAGAAACTATATGGTGTTACTCTCAACAATTACTGGAAACCACAGCACAGAAAACACTGGGACATTTGAAGGCCAAGGACATACAAGTCATCAAAGTTCATTCTTTTTGTTTTCACCTCTTGTTAACCTTGGCCGTTGTCCCCACAGGATTCTGAGGTACGCTTGTAAGCAGCATTTGTTGGGAAATTTCACTACAGTGAATTCCAAACGTTAAAAATGCAAGGCAAGTTTATAGATCAATATACTTCATACTGCTCTAGACCTTGACATAGTTTTGAATTCTTGATTGTGACTTCCACTTACCAGTTTAAATACCTTGAAAAGCATAATGTCTGAAGCACTTGGTTTCCAACTTGGCTTTTCCATACAGTTGAGATGGAAACACACATTTTCCATTAGGAGTAGTAATTTCCCCTTGCATGAAGAGGAAAGTGCCTAACTGCTTGTCTTGTGAGGGTCAAATGAAATCACATACTTTTAGGAAGAGACATTCCACCATAGGCCTGAGCATTGCTGCAAGTTCATACAGACTGTATCTAACTGCAAGGCTTATCGGTCTCTTGACACTAAGTTGTTTCTCTGGTTAGACACATAGGCAACTAAGTAGGTCAAGGCAACCACAGCAGGACTGCTGTATAAAAGCATACTCCCTGGGAAAAGGCACTGGCTTTGTTTGTTGCTACTTGAAACAACTTGTTTTTCAGCTCAAAATATCCTCCCTTGTCCTGAGCTTCTTCAGATATGGAACAAAGCAATTGACCATACACTTAGTATCTATTTGGCCCTATCATATTGCCTCACAGAACTTGTGGACAAGAATAACCAATACCACTATACTGATATCTACCTTATTTCTTACATATTAGAAACAAACTCTTTTGCTCACACGTTAACTTCCATTACTAACTTTCAACAATTTTAGAATAGTTACTGTCAAAAGATAGGGGTGGCATAAATACTCATGGAATTACAATTTTTAGTGGAGAATTGGGGAATGATATTTTAGCTAGATAAACGGATAAAATTAAATCATTATCCAAGTAGTGGCAGTGTACAGTGTACTGGTGTATTGTAAGTGTTCATTCTTTAGTAAATACTTTGGAGTATGTACTGCCTGCTAGCACCATATTTTGTATAGGTGCACAAAGATGAATGGGAAAAAAACTCAGCCCTTACACATTAGTCAAAAATATTCAATAAATAAGTAATAGAAGGGGATATGAATATTCAGAAATTCAGGGAACTATGGGATTATATAGAATGGTCTCATGTAACCCAAATAAATTAAATAAAGAGCATAACAGAATAATTAATGTTTAACCTGAGGATCTAACAGTAACTATCCAGTGAAGGGGGTAAAGTGATTCAGAACGATGCATAAATTTTGTCAGAAGTCTGAAACAACAAAATATGTTCAAAGATGAGAAAACTAGAGACATGCCAAAAAACTGTCACAAAAAGGCAGCTTAGAGACAGCCTGATAAAAAATGTTAACTAATGATAAAATATTAGAAATTCTTTGGTTGAAATCTCTACTGAAAAATAGTCCTATTAAATATAAACATTATTTTCTGCATTCATAATAAACGAGAAAGAAGTGTCTGGAGGAAGAAAGAATGGTGATAATACTGTTTTTTTAATTTATCAATATTTTCATAATAAATTTAAGTGTGAAATTATGATGGTATAAAGAAGTAGTGAAAAACAAGATGAAAAGGTTTCACATTTTAACCTTCTGAAATTATAATGATTAGTTGAATCTGAAGTAGAGATTTTTCTCAAGTGTATTTGGAGGGCTTGATGACTTGTTAAATATAAGAGGCAAAGAGGAGTTGACTGAAAATGCCTTAGATTATCTTGCATAATATCTGAAAGGAGAGAATAGAGTACTTTTCTGGCAAGACAGAGAAATGAGTCAAGAACTAAAATCAATCAGTTGTTTCTTAATGATTGACATAATTTTCTCTTTATATAGAAGTCAAAATATGCATGGCAGAAGTAGGATAGGATGTTTTCCTCCACCAAGTCTAAATTATTTATTCATTGAACTAATACATATTTATTAAATCCTGACTGCTATATACCAGGCACTGTGCCAGGATAGAGTATTGAAAAAGATTCAGTCCTTGTGACCATAGAGTTTAATTTTATCAAATAAATAATCTGTCAAATTTAAATATGATTGGATCCTGTTTTGTGTATTTTTTTTAAATTTTTACAATTTCTACTATAAGTTGAGCTATAAATATTTGTTATCCTATTAAATTATAAAGCCACTTGAAGAGATATGTACATGGTCAATATCTATTTTCCGTACTCATTTAATACATCCTATTTGTAGTCAAAAATATAAAACATTTTAAAGGAATTTTGCAAACTGATTCAAAGCACCAACCAAATGATCAAGATTAAGAATGAGAGGGGCTGGGGATATAGCCTAGTGGCAAGAGTGCCTGCCTCGGATACACGAGGCCCTAGGTTCGATTCCCCAGCACCACATTTACAGAAAACGGCCAGAAGCGGCGCTGTGGCTCAAGTGGCAGAGTGCTAGCCTTGAGCGGGAAGAAGCCAGGGACAGTGCTCAGGCCCTGAGTCCAAGGCCCAGGACTGGCCAAAAAAAAAAAAAAAAAAAAAAAAAAGATTAAGAATGAGGCACTGTCAGACGAAAGGGTTGCCTTTTCAATTTGTATCAATGATGGCTATTTTAGTGTGTACTTCTCTTTGGGAAGACTCTTCAAATAATGTTAAACTGCTAAAGTTCATTTGGCTGTTGGTTAGGTACAATCTTGAGCATGTAGGAAATCTGTAAAGATCAAAGGAAAACAATCACCATTCCTGTTTCATAGCTTCATGTGATTTGACTTATGGAAGTTTCTCACTGTGATGGCTAGAAAGGACACTTGCAGTGACTTGTCAGGTGCTACTTCTAATCATGTTTCTGTAGCACTGTGGTTTCTTCAGGCTCATTTATAACTTGTGAATTGTTTAGATACCTTTTACAGACCATTCTGGAAAAGTACAATGTGGAAGAAAAGGTACAAGCTTCCTCTTTACATCAGAACCAATGTGAAATAGTAAATTGATACATTAAAGTCTTTATTAAACTGTTGATTTTACTTGTGAGAATTAAATTATGATGACTTATGGAAGTTTCTCACTGTGATGGCTAGAAAGGACACTTGCAGTGACTTGTCAGGTGCTACTTCTAATCATGTTTCTGTAGCACTGTGGTTTCTTCAGGCTCATTTATAACTTGTGAATTGTTTAGATACCTTTTACAGACCATTCTGGAAAAGTACAATGTGGAAGAAAAGGTACAAGCTTCCTCTTTACATCAGAACCAATGTGAAATAGTAAATTGATACATTAAAGTCTTTATTAAACTGTTGATTTTACTTGTGAGAATTAAATTATGAATCAAGAACATATAAATGTAATTGTCATAAACTATAAATTATAAATCATTTATTTACGAATATATAAATCACTTCTCAATTTTAAGTTGCTTATTATTTTTGTTCTCGTAGGAAGATTGATTTTATCAAACACTTTATGCTCTGCATGAATCACTTTCGATTGTAAACTATGTAATTACCTTACACTTTCTGAGGCCAAGTGCATTGTCTTCTATGCCAATTTGCTTGGACCAATAGAGCACAAGGACAGAGGTAACATGGCTTGAGGAACAGTTCCACCAGTACTCAAATTTTTACCTCCTTGTAGTTTACTATTAAGAAACCAAGCCCTGAAGTGCTATGATTTCGGGAGTTTTTCCTAATACATTTAGAAAACACAATCACTGAACTGATCTCAATAATCCAGTATGTTTTAAAGAAATTTTTTCCTTTACTAAACACATAAATTTTAACTTAAAAATTCCAAATATATTTAAGATTTTAAAAACTCACTTAAGACATAAACATGGCTCAAAATCTGAAACCCAATGAAATTCTCTCATTCATAATATATTGGCCAAGTAATTTCTATTATGTATATATATTGTCCTAACTAGATTACTTTCTGTTGCTATAACTGTTTCTCTCACAATTCTAATGCTCTAAAGTCACGACAGTGGCATCTGCTCCATTTCAGTGAAAGTGGTGAGACTTCTGGCTACATCATAAATTAATGGATGTTGTCATTATGAGAGTGACAGACAGAGACTGAGAGACAGAAGCAGAGACAGAAACAGAGAGATCATATAATTAAAATAATTATCAAGAGACAGAATTAAGATAGCCAGACAGGCATTATAAAAACTCTTCGAGGAACTTCCAGGAAGACGGCGGAGGAGCAGCAGAGCCCTAGCTGAGCTCCCTCCGACATCGCAGTTTTCTCACCCCATAGAAACTTTTCCTCCTAGAAAGACAGCCAGAGTAAGTTCTAACAGTACAGGGATTCTGAACAGGAAGGAAAAATCGACTTTGCTTGTCTGAAAACACAGATTTGCGCTCCGGGCGGTGTCCTGCCGCCGCGCCAGTGCCAGAGCCTGCACAGCACTTGGCACAGTAACCGCACTCTGCGCGGCTAAAGCACACAGTGTAGACCAGGGAGAAATCCTCCAGACGGCAGCTGAGCACGGACGACCTGAAATCGCAGAGAAAGCGTGAGTACCCCACGAAAGATAATCTCACTCGTGCCCACAGAGCAGCTTCTGGAAGGCAGCCCTTCCCCCACCGCCAGAGCAAAGCGCCATCTTTGCCACTGGCATAGGGTCAGACCAGATTGGAACTGAAGCGGGCCTGGGGAAAGCGAGGTCAAAGTAGCCATCTTTGAAAAGGGCAGGAGGGACGGAACAGTGAGAGCCAGCTCTGCCCAGGAGAACGCCCCCTGCCCTGGTGGGAGGCAAGTCCTGGGCAGCGGCTTCCTGCGGTTCCCTGTCCTGCCCTCCGGATTTTCTAAATTTAAAGCAAAAGCTGCGAGCAGCTACCGGAGGCACGGAAACACCAGACGGAGGAACAAACAGTTCCTGGGACAGCTAAATGGTCCCGTCACAGAGGAAGCCCAATTCCCAGCCCCAAAAGGAACTGCATTCCATAGCCACCTCCACCAAGGAGGCCGCCTCCCCCAGGCAAGCAACTCTCAGCCGAGCAAACCAGGCCAGAGGCGCCCCGCCCTGCTGAGTTCACAGCCTAGTCAAGTCCAGGCATCAAAGGCAGTGGCCCCACAGCAGACAGAGGAGCCACAGTTCCTGAGACTGCTCACGTCCCCATCGACAGAGGACGCCCAAGGCCTGCCTGAAAGCTGTGCGAACCTCAGAGACCCACGATTGCACCAACAGGGGAGAAGGGTCAGAACAGACCCACCCCTTGCCAACTGAAATCAAGTCAAACCAGCCAATCAGGAAAATAGACTGCAGACCATTAAAAGGAAACCAGAGACTGGGGATGACCACCCAAACAAGGAGGACTCCATTTTTTTTTCTTTTCAAACATTTTTTAAACTTTTTTTTTTTTAATTCTTTTTAATTTTTTCACATCTGAAACATCGTTGGTTGTTTTTGTTTGTTTGTTTGTTTTTTGTTTGTTTGTTTTCCATTTTTACCGGTTTGTTTTATCAAGTTTTTTGTTTGTTTGTTTGTTTGTTTGGGTTGTTCCTTCTCTGTTTATTTTCCTTTTTATTTTTTCTTCTTTTTTAAATAATTTTTCTGTTTCGTGTATCTGTCTTCCAGTGTTTTACTTTATTTCTCTCTTTGCGTTCTCTTTCTTTAAAAATTACTTTCCAATGAATAACACCTCCACTCTTTTCTGCTAACTCTCCATTCTCTGTCATTTTAACCTTGTTCTTTCTACCGATTCTACTCTTCAACACATTTCCACGTCACTGAAACTAAACCAAAATCACCACCACCACCCAATACATTTTACTCTATTCTCTTTACTATCTCCAACTTACCCTCCTGACTTACAGCCTGGACCTCCAGGTTCCACTCCTGGTTATTTGATAGGGGTATCCCAGCTTAATCTGAGTTAATCAAAGGGGTTCATAGAGAAAGCCAGTCCTAAAAGACCTTAATTTAAAAACAAGAATTGCATATAGAGTTGTAACAGTAAATAAGTAACTACTGAATACAGGGCCGAGGATCAGTTGTTATATTGAAATTGTATTCTTTAGGAACACCAAATCTAACTTTATAGACAGGTATACAAATTATCTGTATATAATTGTGAACTTGTAAGATTTACACAACAGTGCTTGGTAAGGGCTGCTTTGGGTCTTAAACGGTGCTCACAGGTGCTGGTAGACTGGCATTCCCAATTCAAATGGGCAGAAGAAACACAAGAAAGATGGCAAACAATGAAGCCCTATCCCCTACTCAAAACAAGCAGGAAGAAGAGCAGTCAATCAAAGACATAGAAGAGAACCCCCAAAAGGCTCTAAAAAGTCTACTGATAAACATGATAAATGAAAAGTTTGAATCTCTTCAGTCAATTATTCTAGAGCTTGAGGAGGAAAAGCAAAAATTAATGGAGAATTTCATGGCATCCACAAATAGAAAGATAAATGAACTTCAAGAGTCAAATGAAAAGATAGCTACCCAGCTTAAAGATCTGAGAGACAACAATCAAAACCAAAGTAATGAAGTTAATGAAGCAAAGAAGTCCATACAAGACCTAAGAAATGACATGGAAATCATCAGGAAAGAAGAGTCAGAAGGAAAAGAGAATCGAAATCAAGTAGCTAGCCTACAGTCCCGACTAACTGAAGCAGAGGATCGAATGTCAGGAGCTGAAGATTCCTTAGATTCTATGGAGAAAGATCAAAAATCAATACAAATCCAGTCCAATCAACAAAACAGATCGCTACAGGAGATTCAAGACACGATCAGGAAGCCCAATTTAAGGATAATAGGTATTGAGGAAAACTTGGAGAAAGAGGTTAATGGGATAGGCAATCTATTTAACAGAATATTAGCTGAGAATTTCCCAAATATCCAGAAGGAAAGGCCTATACAGATACAAGAAGCATTTAGAACCCCAAACCAACCAGACCAGAATAGGACATCCCACCGACACATTGTGATCAAAACAGGATCAGTAGAGTACAAGGAAAGAATCCTTAAAACTGTTAGGGAGAAGAAAACAATCACATATAAAGGAAAAGAAATCAGGATCACCCCAGACTTCTCAGCAGAGACCATGAAAGCAAGGAGAGCCGGGAATGAAGTATAACAAACACTAAATAAAAATAACTACCAACCAAGAATTCTGTACCCAGCCAAACTCCCCTTCATAGCTGAAGGTCAAATAAAAGTCTTCCACAGTAAGGAAAAACTGAAACAATATATCTCCACCAAACCAGCTTTACAGAAAATCAACAAAGATGTACTACACAGGGAAAATAATCAAGATCCCAATACAGACAGAGAAATGAACCCTAAATAGTAAACATCAGATCAAGAAATGGGAAGACACCCCTTTAAACAAGATAGTGATAATGAAAGGAACAAATGATCATCTCTCAATCCTAACTCTCAACATTAATGGACTTAATTCTCCAATCAAACGACATAGGCTCATAAGTTGGATCAAAAATCAAGATCCATCTTTCTACTGCCTCCAAGAGACACATCTAGCCAGCAAAAGTAAACATCTTCTAAAAGTGAAAGGCTGGAATCAAATCTGTCAAGCAAATGGCCCCCATAAGCAGGCTAGAGTTGCAATCCTAGTATCAGACAAAATTGACTTCAAATTTAAAAAGGTAAGAAGAGACAAAGAAGACTACTACATACTAGTAAAGGGATCTCTCCTACAGGAAGATATAACCATCCTAAATATCTACACACCAAATGCAGGAGCACCCAACTTCATCAAACAAACACTACTGACTCTAAAAACACTCATAGACCCAAACACATTGATAGTTGGGGACTTTAACACTCCACTATCACCTCTGGACAGATCAACACGCCAAAAACTGAACAAAGAAACCACAGAACTAAATAACTGCATAGACCAACTAGACTTAACCGACATCTAAAGAGTATTACACCCAGCAACAACAGAATACACATTCTTCTCTGCAGCACATGGAACATTCTCCAAAATAGATCACATCTTAGGGCACAAAGAAAATCTGTACAAATTCAGAAGTATCAAAACCATTCCCTGCATTCTCTCAGACCACAATGGAATAAAATTAGAGCTCAACTCAAACAACCACCACAGAAAATCCTACAATTCATGGAGACTAAACAACACATTGCTGAACCATCAGTGGGTCATTGAAGAAATTAAAACAGAAATTCAAATGTTTATGGACTTCAACCAAGTTGAGGACACAAAGTACCAGCTCCTTTGGGACACACCAAAGGCAGTACTCAGAGGAAAATTTATATCTCTGACTACATACATCAACAAACTGGAGAAATAGCAACTCAGTAATTTAAGAAAGCACCTTAATTTTCTGGAGAGAGAATAGCAAGCCAAACCCCAAGTAATAGACGGAAGCAAATAATTAAAATCAAATCAGAATTAAAACAAGTAGACAGGAAAAAAACCATTGAAAGAATCAACAAAACAAAGAGTTGGTTCTTTGAAAAAATCAACAAGATAGACAGACCCCTGGCAAACATGACCAAAAAACGAAGGCAGCACACTCAAATAAACAAGATAAGAGATGAAACAGGTAGCATCACCACAGAAATAACCGAAATTCAGAAAATAATAAGGGACTATTTTGCAAACCTTTATGCCAACAAATTGAAGAACTTGGAAGAAATGGATGATTTCCTAGAAAAAATTCATATTCCCAAACTCAACCATGAAGATTTAAACCTTCTAAACAGACCCATATCCAGTATTGAAATAGAAACGGCAATAAATGATCTCCCATCCAAGAAAAGCGCAGGTCCAGAAGGATTCACTGCAGAATTCTACAAGGCCTTCAAAACAGAACTCACACCAATATTTCTCAAACTCTTCAATGAAATTGAAAGAAAACATTCACTACCAGACTCATTCTATGAAGCCAGTATAACCCTCATCCCAAAACCAGGCAGAGACTCCTCACTGAAAGAGGACTACAGACCGATCTCCCTGATGAACATAGACGCAAAAATTCTCAACAAAATTCTGGCCAATCGACTTCAACAGTTCATCAAAAAAATCATACACCACGATCAAACTGGATTCATCCCAGGGATGCAAAGTTGGTTTAATATATGCAAGTCAATTAATGTAATACACCACATCGACCGGAGCAAGCTAAAGAACCACATGGTTTTATCTCTGGATGCGGAAAAAGCGTTCAATAAAATCCAGCACCCATTTATGCTAAAAGCCCTGGAAAAACTGGGATTCCAGGGAACATTCCTGAATATAATCAAGGCAGTTTATGACAAACCAAGAGCTAGCATAACTCTAAATGGTGAAAAACTAAAGCCATTCCCTTTAAAATCAGGAACAAGGCAGGGATGTCCACTCTCTCCCCTGCTCTTCAACATAGTACTAGAATTCCTAGCCTGAGCAATTAGGCAAGAAGAAAATATAAAGGGGATCCAAATAAGAAAAGATGAAGTTAAACTTTCTCTCTTCACAGATGACATGATCCTATACCTAAAGAATCCCATAGACTCTACCCCCAAGCTACTAGAGCTGATCCAAAACTTTGGCAAAGTTGCAGGATATAAAATAAACCTTCAAAAATCAACAGCCTTTCTCTATGCTAATGACCCGAAGACCGAGGCTGAAATCAGGAAAGCAACTCCTTTTGCAATAGCCCCCAAAAACATAAAATACCTGGGAATAACCTTAACCAAAGAAGTGAAAGATCTCTTTGATGAGAACTTTAAAAGCTTGAAAAACGAAATTAAGTCAGAACTAAGGAAATGGAAAAACCTCCCATGCTCCTGTATTGGGAGGATTAATATAATCAAAATGGCAATATTGCCAAAGCCTATCTACAAATTCAATGCAATACCCATTAATATCCCAACACCATTCTTTAAGCAATCCAGAAATTCATATGGAACAATAAAAGACCTAGAATAGCAAAAACACTCCTAAGCAGAAAGAACAGTGCTGGAGGAATTACAATACCCAACTTCAAGCTGTATTATAAAGCTATAGTAATAAAAACAGCTTGGTATTGGCACCGGAACAGGCCTGAAGACCAATGGAACAGAATTGAAGACCCAGAAATGAACCCACAGAACTACGCCTACTTAATCTTTGATAAAGGAGCTAAAACAATAGTATGGAAGAAAGATAGCCTCTTTAACAAGCAGTGCTGGCAAAACTGGCTCAACACATGCAACAAACTAAAACTAGATCCTTATATATCACCCTGCACCAAAATCAATTCCAAATGGATTAAAGACCTTGAAATCAAAATAGACACCCTTAAATCACTAAAGGAAGGAGTAGGAGAAACACTTGGGCTCCTTGGCGCAGGATGGAACTTCCTTAACAAAGACCCAGAAAGGCTACAAATCAAAGAAAGGTTGGACAAATGGGACTGCATCAAACTGCAGAGCTCCTGCACAGCAAAGGACATAGCTCGCAAGATAAACAGAAAACCCACAGACTGGGAGAAGATCTTTACCAGCCATTCAATGGATAAAGGCCTCATCTCTAAAATATATGCAGAGCTAAAAAAAAACTACCTTACTCCAAAACAAATCCTCAAAGAACCAATAGCCCCCTCATCAAGTGGGCTAAAGACTTACAAAGAGACTTCTCTGATGAGGAAATTAGAATGGCCAAGAGACATATGAAAAAATGCTCTACATCACTGGCCATAAAGGAAATGCAAATCAAAACAACATTGAGATTCCATCTCACCCCAGTAAGAATGTCATATATCAAGAAAACTAACAATAACAATTGTTGGAGGGGATGTGGCCAAAAGGGAACCCTACTTCATTGTTGGTGGGAATGTAAACTGGTTCAGCCACTCTGTCAAGCAGTATGGAGATTCCTCAGAAGGCTAAATATAGAACTCCCCTATGACTCAGCATCCCCACTTTTGGGTATCTATCCAAAAGCCCACAAACAAAATCACAGTAATGCCACCAGCACAACAATGTTCATCGCAGCACAATTTGTCATAGCGAGAATCTGGAACCAGCCCAGATGCCCCTCAGTAGACGAATGGATCAGGAAAATGTGGTACATATACACAATGGAATTTTGTGCCTCTATCAGAAAGAATGACATTGTCCCATTTGTAAGGAAATGGAAGGACTTGGAAAAAATTATACTAAGTGAAGTGAGCCAGACCCAAAGAAACATGGACTCTATGGTCTCCCTTATTGGGAATAATTATTACAGGTTTAGGCATGTCATAGCAGAGCATCACAAGGCCCAATAGCTATACCCTTATGAACACATAATGCTAAGTGAAATGAACTCCATGTTATGGAAACAGTTGTAACTACTTTCAACGTCATATATGTATCTGTAGCTTCTATTATTGATGATGTTCTTGTATCACCTTCCTGTGGTTGTACCTACACTATCTCTGTAATCTTATCTGAGTATATTGGCAACCGTGTATACTGGTATTGGAAGTAAGAAATTGAAAGGGAATACCAAATTTGAGAGACACAGGGTAAAAAAAGACAACTAGAAAAGCAGTACTTGCAAAACTGTTTGGTGTAAGTGAACTGAACACCTGGGGGGGGGGGAGGGAAAGGGGGAGGAGGGAGGGAAAGGGGGAGGAGAGAGGGGGGTATGAGGGACAAGGTAACAAACTGTACAAGTAATGTATCCAGTGCCTAACGTGTGAACCTGTAACCTTTCTGTACATCAGTATGATAATAAAAATTTGAAAAAAGAACAAAACAAAACTCTTCGATTCCATGAGATCAGCACTAGTCTAATTCAGCCTCATGACCTACTTACCTTCTTCTTCTAGGTCCTAACTACAGAAAACTCACAGAGTTGAATACAGTTGCCCAAAACAATTCCAAATATTTTATCCTCTGCTTTCTTCTAACATTTTCACAGTTTCAGGTACCATGGTTATGTGTTTAATACATTTTAATTTAAAACCTATACATGGTGTAAAATAGCCATCCATTTTTTCCGCATATTGGCATCCAGTTTCACAAAAAACTTTATCAAATACACTGTCTTTTTGGAATGCTTGTAAAAAATGCATATGAATGCCTGGATTCATTTTGCACTCTCTATTCCAATTGACATATCTATTTTTACCCCAATATGGCACAGTTTCGATTTCAATAACTTTGTAAGGTAATTAGAGAATTGAAAGTACAATCAATGCCTCCAGACTTGTTTTTTTTGTTTTTTTTTTTTATCGAAATTGACTTGAGGGGCTGGGGATATGGCCTAGTGGCAAGAGTGCCTGCCTCATATACATGAGGCCCTGGGTTCGATTCCCCAGCACCACATATACAGAAAATGGCCAGAAGTGGCACTGTGGCTCAAGTGGCAGAATGCTAGCCTTGAGCAAAAAGAAGCCAGGGACAGTGTTCAGGCCCTGAGTCCAAGCCCCAGGACTGGCAAAAAAAAAAAAAAAAATTGACTTGACTATCAGGAAAATTCTCGGTCCAATAAAAATTTTCATATTCTATTTGGGTTAATCTTTTAAAATGGAGAACAACTTAATTTTTACTGTTATATGTATATGTTTCCTGTCCTAGCTAAGAAATCATTTCCAAATTCAAAGTCAGAAAATCTCATTCATGTGTTCCTTCTGAGGATGTTGCAGTTGGAGTTGTTACATTGAGCCATTTGATCCATTTTTAATTGATTTTTTATATGGTGTAAACAAAGATTAACATGTTTCTTTAGCATGCAAATATTCACTCCTCTGTTCTATTACCCTGTGTTGAGAAGACTATACTTAACCTCACTTAGTTGCCATGGCCCTCTAGTTGAAAATTATGAATACTAGGGTTTTTTTCTGAACTCTTAATTCTGTGCCATCAATCAACATAATCATCCTTATGCCAAGGCTGCATTTCCTTGATTACTTGGGCTGTGTAATAAGTTTGGGGATCAGGATGTATGATTTCTCCAGTTTGTTCTTTTGCAGGAATATTTTAGTTGTTCTAAATCCCTTATATTTCCAATTGAATTCTTATCAGGGTTTCTTAAAAAGAGGCCATATGAGATTTTTCATGGGGATTTAATGTGCATAATATATTATAATATATATAGTATGTATATATGTATAATATACATATAATATATATAGTGTTATCTAGTAGGAGTACCTTTCAATCTGTATGGAAGAGTAACTTCTCAATTAGTTTGGTCTTTATACTACATTATCAATCATGCATCATCAATATAAACACTATGTTGGAAAGTTCTACTCAATCATGTACTCCCATAGGATAATGTAATTTCGTCAAGAGGCTTCTTTTAGTTTACAAACACAATCAGTTTGATTTGGAAATCTGGTAGTAATATGTTTTATGTACAAAAATTCAAGGTCCAGAGAGTTTTAACTTAACCCAATTTGTGAAGTGAGCATGGCAGAATTTTTGTTGTAACTCTGGTCTTCTGCCTCAGGGATCTTTGTTCAAGTATCCTCGGTGCTCTAATATACATCCTGGAACTCCATGCTGATAAAATAAAAAACATTGCATTCTGATGGCAATTTAGGCCTGGCCAATTTTAGCTTGTAAATAATTGGCTTACTACAGTTAGTGGAAATATTTACTGTAGGTGTGACTAAGAGGACTATGGAGCCTTCTACTATAGCTATGCTCCTTCTGAAAAATCTCCTTCACAATTAAATAATGAAAATGAATTTTTAGAGAATATAAAATTATTCCACCATATGTTTGAATTTGAAGGTTCCTTACCTTAGAAAGGTTCAATGTTGCAAAAGCATGACAAATTTATTACCTGATTCCCTTGCCCAAAATAGTGTTCATTTTATTTTAAATGTCACTGAAGTGCATTTATGTCAAAAGAAGGATACATCATCAAACTGACAATGACTCAGTGATCAGCACCGGTCCAAAAATATTCTATGAAATATCTGCCATGTAAATTTATGGGGAAATTGACCAATATCATATTAGAGACTCTGCTTGCTCATGATTTATAGAGTGTAAAATATTCTATATTTTGATCAATGCATAGATCTTGTATTGACATTCAAGAGACATCAAGCAAAAGAAATAGATATGTGTGTAACAGGAAGAACATCATAACACATTTAAAATTCAGAACAGTTTTAAGTAAACCTAGAGATAAATTTCACACTCTTTGGAAGCCAATTCACTTACAAGAAATAAATAAAATATGTACAGAGAGAAAATATGGGTATGGTAAGGAAAAACAAATATATTTAAGCCTCTTTAGTGTTCACAAAGCACTTTTCCCAATAGCATCTCCTTTAGTCTCAGAACAGACTTTTAAAACAAGGTAACAAAAGGACTCAGAATTGGCTTCCCCCAACTCCTCAGATCCCTAAAAGCAAATAAATGAAGCAAGAAAGCTCATATGTTCTACAGGAAAGGAAGTATGTTCTCTATAATGCTTTGATAGCATCAGATTAAGTTCAACACTCTTTGGAACACTGAATTGTAAACTGAGCTGTGCATTGGCACTATCTTTAGAGTTGAAAAGTATTTACTGACACCCGTGTCTCACTCCTCATAATCCTCATGTGACAAGTTTGGGCATCAGGCTTTGAAAACAACCTGTTAGTACAATGTGTAATGGTATAGGAATCACTGACCTAGTACATCTTACAACCAACATTTTTATCAATTGTGATACTATATTTAAGATGTATTAATAAACTGGATGCTATTGACTCATGCCTGTAATCCTAATTACACAACAAAGATCTGAGAATCGCAATTCAGTGTTAGCGCAGTCAGGAAAGACTTAGAGACCCTTATCTTCAATTAACCACCAGAGAACCAGAAGTAGATGTATGATTCAAAGAGCACCATCCTTAATCAGAAAAAAATGCTAGGTGACAGCATCCAGGCCCCAAATTCAAGGTCTAGTTAGCCCATTCAAAAAGAAAAGATGCAATAGCTTAATGCTCAGAAGGAATCTGAAGACCTGGAACATATTTTCATTAAAAATTATATATACTGAGCATGGTGGCAAATGTTACCAGTTTTCCCTTAAAAGATATACAGAGTAGTGAAATAACAGACATGTACTCCAGTTGCCATACGACAAGTTGCAATAGTTATATATTACTTATTGTATGAAACAAACCCTGTAAGTTTTAGAGAGAAACTATGTGATCTGTATACTGAGTTAGGTTAGAGGAATTCTAAAAAAGAGAGTTGTGGAGTTCTCTGAGAAATAAGTCAGCGTGAGGTGTAGGGTCAAACAACATTTGAAATATGATTGTCTAAATATTACAAAAGCATGTAAATAAAAAAAGGACACTAGGAAGGAAAGTGGGAATGATCTGATGAGGGTAAATCAATGGGTAGTTCATGGACAAGTAAAAATTATGCTTGATACATAAGTTCTTTTACCTATTTTCTAGGGCAAAAAGTGTACATCATTCAAATGTCTACGTAATAAAATGACTTCACAAAGTGACTCACAAATCCTAATTTCAGTCTCAATTCGTGTTGACATTTTCTAATATATAATTACATTCGAACCATATTATTCCAGTATGAAACAAATCCTTAGAGCCTTGAAGTCTCGGTCTATAGGAGAGTGGTTGGAATGTGGAAACGCAGTTATTTCTTATTTTATTTTATTTTTTAATTTTTTTTATTCTGCTTTTGTTTTCTCTGGCCATTCAGAAACAGAGGTCACTATTTGGGGTTTGACACTAAAGCTTTAGCTGGGGGCAAGTCATGGAGAACTCACTCCTCCAACTGTAGAATCTGATGTTATCCGTAAGTGACAGTGTCAGAATCCCATCAAATTGTAAGATAATTTCCACTGGAGAATAACACAGTACTGGAAAGAAAGCCCTTCACATTTTGGCCAGTTAGAGATAATATTCACCACGCCATAAGACAACAATGAGAGGGGAAAATGTGTTTGTGTTTTTGCTTACCTTACTAAAGTAATAAACTAGAAAGCCTGACAACGTATATTTCAGATATTGAACAACGGACAGGCTATATCCATGTTCCCAGACATGAAAAATAAACAAGGTAAGCCCCTGTTCATGGCCATGTGGATTTCTAAGCATCAATGAAGGAAGAAGGAGCTCAAGCAGAGCAAAAGCTATGACTGATTTTTAAAAAAGACAAACTGGACTGTGGAAGCAGATGGGCTGAAATTGGGAGGCATAAAATGGACAGAAAGGAAGTGCAAAGACAGAAGAATGTGCCAGATACCTGAAAAAGGTCACCTTGCATCTTTGCCAAAATACTTATCTGTGTGTGTGTGTGTGTGTGTGTGTGTGTGTGTGTGTGCGCTAAACTCTAAGAGGAGGACAAAGAATGACTCCGAAATGCAGTTCTTCTATAACAATAATTATTTTTTTAATCTCCATTATATCAACAGGGACAAGCGGATCCTGTCTCTGTGTTTCACTCTTTCTCTTTCTCTTTCACACACACACACACGCACACACACACACACACACAGACACACATCTACACACTGTTAATGCTAGAATTAGAATACAGATATACTTGAACTTTTCTAAGTTCTCCGGAAATCCAAAGATTCTTGGGCTTTTTGTCACTTCAGTGAAAAATAATGTAAAACCACCTCAGGTGCAAAATTAGAAAACAGTACTTTCGAAAGATGTTTCCTATGGCCATGATTTTTTTGCTTGCTGCTTGTTTATATTTTTCATGTTTGTTGCTAGTACTAGGTCTTGAACTCAGTGTGCCTTACTCCCTTCTGGCTGTTACTCCAGTATTTGTGCTATGTCTCTAGCCCAGACTTTAGGGAGATAAAATCTCATAAACTTTTCTGCCATAACTGACTTCAAGCCACAGTCCTTCAAATCTCATCATCCAGAATAGCCAGGAGGTGTTGAACAGCAACACCTGGCTTGTCTATTTACTTTTGAATGTAAACTAGTTGCCAACATATAAACAACAGGATCTCTCAAATAAAATCTACATTTCTACCTTACCTTGAAAAACTGCACAGCATTGAGTTTGTGTTTACATACAGCAACACTTGACCGTAGGTGAAAATTACAGCATTATTCTACTGACCTCTTATCAATAGGCATTTATGTTTTTGACTTCTGTCATAAGCACTCTCAAATTTTCATATTCTAATATAACACTGTAAAAGAAGATATACTTGTACCCTACTGCTCCCATCGTAACCTCTTACAGTGGTTCACAAGGTCTTTCCCCACTGAACTGCCGCTCCCTATCACTACTTCCCACCTAGTCCAGAACTGAAGCAAAGTTAGGATCTTGCACTGCTATGTCAATGATGAACTAACAACCATTGCAGCAAAGGGAGAACATAGGAGAAATGTCTTCCTTTCTGAAGGATAATTAATCCACTTTTGAACTTTTTTTTCAAATTTTTATTATCAAACTGATGTACAGAGAGGTTACAGTTTCATACGTTAGGCATTGGATACATTTCTTGTACTGTTTGTTACCTTGTCCCTCATACCCCCCTCCCTCCTCCTCCTTTCCCTTCCCCCCCCCCCCGAGGTGTTCAGTTCACTTACACCAAACAGTTTTGCAAGTATTGCTTTTGTAGTTGTTTGTCTTTTTTTACCCTGTGTCTCTCAAATTTGGTATTCCCTTTCAATTTCCTACTTCCAATACCAGTATACACGGTTTCCAATATACTCAGATAAGATTACAGAGATAGTGTAGGTACAACCACAGGAAGGTGATACAAGAACATCATCAATAATGGAAGCTACAGATACACATGGGACGTTGAAAGTAGTTACAACTGTGATATAACAATTGTTTCCATAATATGGAGTTCATTTCACTTAGCATCATCTTATGTGTTCCTAAGGGTATAGCTATTGGGCCTTGTGATGCTCTGCTATGACTTGCCTAAACCTGTACTAATTATTCCCAGTAAGGGAGACCATAGAGTCCATGTTTCTTTGGGTCTGGCTGACTTCACTTAGTATAGCTTTTTCCAAGTCCTTCCATTTCCTTACAAATGGGACAATGTCATTCTTTCTGATAGAGGCATAAAATTCCATTGTGTATATGTACCACATTTTCCTGATCCATTCGTCTATGGAGGGGCATCTGGGTTGGTTCCAGATTCTTGCTATGACAAATTGTGCTGCGAAGAACATTGTTGTGCTGGTGGCATTACTGTGATTTTGTTTGTGGTCTTTTGGATAGATACCCAAAAGTGGGGCTGCTGGGTCATAGGGGAGTTCTCTTTTGAACTTTTTGACTCAAACATACATACAGGGTCACCAAGCAAAAAGAATAGGAGCCACTTGAAACTTAAAGTTTAGAAACAAGTGAGCAAACATATGATCTGTACTTAAAATCTTACATAAAAATGAAGCAAATTATCTAAAGTTCTATATTTAAACATTTTGATGAGAAAGATATAAAACAGAAGCATGGAAGAAAAATAAAATGTATAAAGATTATTCCAAACTAGAATTGAATAAGCTTACCTCCTTACATTAAAATACATTACTTTTTTTCATCTTTCAACATCGCCTACAAAAGAAGGATAATAAAGGAAATAATTACTTGATTAAGCACAATGAAAATGCTTTTACAAAGACTCGCACAATCACAAAGCAAGCATGGTATCTAATCTCTTCCTCCCACATACTCGCCCTAAATGAAACGACAATAGCTTCATTTTTGTAAAATCTTTGAGTGAAACAGACATTTCTAAAATGAAAACAAATTAGAACCTTAAAAAATATTTTCTAGATGTAACCATATGAAAATATAATGCTAGAGCATGACCAAACAAAAGGAGGTAGGCTATAAAAAAGTGGAACATATTTACAAATCAACATGGAAAAGCAAGTCTGACAGGAAAACATGATCAAACATAAAAATAACAAAAGTAAAGTACTGTTAGACAAAAGCAGATATTTTTCTATTGCCAGAAGTCCAGGAAACTACTTAAAATAACAAGATAGTTTTACCTATAACAGTTTTTCATGACAATGCTGAGAGAAATGAACTCCAAGATACAGAAACAAGAGATTTTTCTTTCTTGTTGTTGTTTTTAATGTACTATGTGAAATTATTTGTTTTTTCTTTGATTTGTCTTTCCTATGATTTTTCCCCTGTTGTCACTGTATTTGATTTTGGTACCCTGGGTATTTTATATATGTTTATCTCAATTAGGGAAGGGAAGGGGAACATCAAAATGGTGAGACAAAGGATAAAGTGTGAACCAATGCAACAGTGTTAATAACAAGACAATATTTTAGAAATTAACTGTACAACTTGAGGGCGGGGGATTGAGGGGAGAGAATGTGGGGGAAAATGATTGGGGGGTAACAAATTTGACAAGTAATATACTTACTACCTTATATATGTAACTGTAACCTCTCTGTATATTACCTTTATAATAAAATTAAATTTTAAAAAGAGTAAGGATATCCTCCATTCAAGCAAAGTATTAAGTTGGGCTGCTGCTGCCAGCCTAAATTCTACAACTTCTTGCACAGCAACTTAACTATAGATATTGAGATTCTTTAAGTTGTTCATGTGACGTGAAAATAAGCCAAGCTTCGTAACTATCTATAGCAAAAGACATGTAATACATTACAACAGCAATGGATGGGAAAATGAATTATGATACATACCAACAAAATGCAATTCTGTTGCTAAAATCTTTTTCTAATAAAGACATGTTCAATTTTTTTTCATTTTCTCTAATCTTTAAAATAATTTTGTGATATTTGAAAACTTTTTCCAAGGTGGCATACTGAAATATTTTATGAATTTTCTGTTTTTATTTTATTTTATTTTAAAGGTTATATACAGAGGAGTTACAGTTTTATAAGTAAGGAAACGAGTACATGTTTTTGTCACTCCTGGGGCTTGGACTGAGCACTGTCCCTGGCTTCTTTTTGCTCAAGGCTAGCACTCTACCTCTGGATCCACAAGGCCACTTCCAGCTTTTTCTGTGCATATGGTGCTGAGGAATGGAACCCAGGGCTGCATGATACAAGGCAAGCACTTTAGGGCTAAGTCACATTCCCAGCCCATGAGAATATTTCTTGTTGAACATTGTTATCCCCTCCCTCGTTTTTCCCACATTCTCTCCACCCCCCGACTCTCCTCCTCTCCCCAAGTTGTAAAGTTCATAATTTATTAGTAAGTAACTAATGTATGTTATCAGATGGTTCATGTGATATAGTTCCATAAATTTAAATGCCTGTCTCATGTTTTAAGTACAAGAAAATACTAAAACATACTCATTTTACTTAACTCTGAGTTTAAGCATTATCATTAATTTTTAATTTCAATATTTCTATATTGTTTATTCACTAAAGTGAACTTGCATTATTTAATTATTAGGAAATGAATTCTAGAATTACATTCAGTATTTCTGCCTATTTATTTTCATACCTAAGGAAACCTTTAGAATTTTGATGTCTTAGTGTCATTTTGATATGTTTTTACTTCTTTCATTCAAGTTGTTGAGTAGCATAGATCCAGAAGTACCAATGACCACATTGGCTATTATAAGCACTACTTTTTTTCAAAAGACTCATAAAACTATGTACTGGTGGCTCACATCACACCTGTAATCCTGGCTACTCAGGAGGTTGACATCTGAGGTTGGTGGGTGAAAGTCAGTTTGTATAAGAAAATCCAGAAGACTCTTATCTGCAATTAACTAACAAAAAAAGCTGGAAGTGGAGGTGTGGCACAAGTGGTAGAGCACTAGTCTTGAGCACAAAAGCTGAAAAACAGTACCCAGGCCTTGAATTCAAGCCCCAAGACTGGAACAACAAAACAAAACAACTCACAGAGTTGAAGGGCCTTAATCAGAATCATATCATGTTATCTGTAGAGCTAGAACAATTATTCTAACGTTCTGTGTGGAGTGTGACCTAAATCATTCAAGGAGATTTCATATAAATTTCAAAGACTTTCATTGAAGTCCATGGTCTTAAAGGCACATGGGTTTTGTTTTCACTGAATTGGATAAAGTAATTTAATGTTGCTTCGGGCCCCTGGTACTTGCAGCTGAAATCTATATAAACCCAATGAACCCATGTCTTCACTGAGATATAATGCCACCATTTTTATAAATGTAATTCACACAACGTAGGAGATGTGCCAGCCAAGCAAATAGACCATTTTATTTATGTAAATCACTAATTTACAAGCATATATAATTGATTCTTTCCTGCTGAAATTCCAGCGTGCTGATTACTATCAATACCAGTCATGCTCCGTAAGAAGGAAATCATCATCATCAATATCATCATGTAAACAGGGTTTCCTAATGCATTTTCAAACCACTGTTTAATTTTGAGTTTGAAAGTTGGGGAATAAAGTACAATCTCATCCATACACAGAAGAAATAAGACGCCTTCATTAAAAACAGCATGCTTTTCTTTGGTTCTTTAAAAGAGAAGCTATACATTTGGAACACTGTGAACGTCCTCACTTTTCAGCACCTCCCTAGCCTGTTAAGTCTTTCAGGAGAAGATTCAATTGCTCTGTCTTTCCCCTAAGATTGGCACATGGGTTTATGAACAACTATGTAAGCACACCTTCCAAAATTCACTGAAAGGCTCTACCTATCCATCAGGGAGAATAAACTTCTGAATAATAAAATAGCAATGTGTTAAAAAGGTCACTGTAGCAGTATCCACTTTTATAATTCATATACATTACCCAATTTATGAAATGTGGGTGGCAAATAGAAAAGCAGGAAAAAAAATACAGCATTGCCTAAGTCAGAGAACATTGCAGAAACACAGAAACAGATGTCAAAACATCTATCTCCCAGACAGAACCTTGTGACTTCCCCAGATGATAGTCAGTATGAAACCTAAGTAATTTAATATGTTAAATGTCTATTTCTTGATTCAATTGCTAAAATCTGCTGTTGTAATAAAGTACGTGTACCATTGTACCAAACACTGTTTCTCATGGAAGAGAAGGCAGTTTTCCAGAGGAAAAAGAGGATATCATAAAGAAAATAAAATAACAATCTCAAAGTGCCCATATAGCAACAATAAAACTAGCCTAAACCATAATGGAAAATGTTTTTCAGTTTACATATATTTCTAGTATCCCTACAAGAATTAAGCTGAT
This sequence comes from Perognathus longimembris pacificus, assembly GCF_023159225.1. Classification (NCBI taxonomy): domain Eukaryota; kingdom Metazoa; phylum Chordata; class Mammalia; order Rodentia; family Heteromyidae; genus Perognathus; species Perognathus longimembris. Next base: position 5,368,714 of record NC_063188.1, on the reverse strand, counting down.
GGTTTTGATTACTGACAACTTGTTTTACTCAATAACCACATGTTGCATATTTTACAATATGATGTGCCATTAAAGAGACATACTAGTTACATATTCCTGTCCCATTCCCCCTTAAATTTCAATCTACCTTCCTACAAAGTCCAGCTGAGAACCACAAGTAATTTACTATGTATTGAAATATTCACAATAGGGAAAAACCAAGGCAGAGAAGGTACAATTTTCACATGAGCAGATTGCATAGGTATGTGAAGCTCTTTCCTCTGTTCTTTTCATATTTATTGCATTACTTCTTTATACTATTTCCTTCAATTTTGAAGACAAATTTTTCTCACTTTCCCCTACAAGAATAGTGCATATTTGAGTTAGTGTGAAATTTCTGCCCTGACTCTTCTGGAATAGAGAAATTAAAGATTATACCCCATAAATTGAAGCCCCATAGGCAATACAACTACGAGGTCTCAATTCTTGCTATAATCCCCAGAAATACACAATTGTTGAACATCCCCTGCTACCTCTGTGTGCGTCGGGTCTACTACAGCAGTGATGGGAAGTCTAAGCTCAAAATGTGAGTTTAGATTCACATCTATATGCCACCACTTAGTAGTTTGCATTTGGGGATGAGTTGTTTACAATGAGCTGGATTTGCCTGAAATGTTCAATAGAGGACGGATAACACCTACTTCTGAATGTGTTCATGAAATTAAAGTAAAATCGTGCAAGAAAATTTTCTAGTACACAGTATATATTTTATAAATAATAAATAATGATTTGGGTTTGAATTGACTCCTACCATCACAAGTTTATTTGTAATCCACCGCATCTTAGAATATGACTTTATTTAGAGGTAGAAAAAGCTATTTTGTCATTATAGAGATAATTAAATGATAATAAAGTTCCTAAGGTTACTTTAACACAATATGATTTGTATTTTTATTAAAATAAAGCAATTGGAAAAAAGAGAATATATTCAGACAGAATTCCATGGGATCACACAGGCAGAACACAGACACCTACAAAGAACTGATACTTGGAACAAACCAGTGCACTGCACCCCTCAGAAATGGATTAACTCAGTTTGAATATACTGCTTAAAGCCCCTAACTTTTGATAAAATATATTTCTTTTATTCAAGCTACTTAGCTTGTAGTACTGTTAGGAAATTCTAGTAAACTCAATTTTCACTTCTATTAATGCTGACCAAATAAATGTATATCTCCTTTTGTTCCACATGTATGCTAGAAGTGCCCAGATAATAAAAGATATAAAAAATTAATTTCTATTTTGGAAATCAGGTAAACCCAGTCTTCTTAAAGTATACTTAGATAAAACATAATACATTCAGTAGCCATATAATTTACAGAACAAACCTAGGTAATGTTGCATTTTATAAAGAGGCACTATTAATAAAAAAATACTAAATTATGAGCAAGCATCCAAACAGGATTTTACTGGGCAAACCAAGATCTATATTCTTTATAGTAATGGAGTGTGACAATGTATCACCCCCCCTCTTCCTTCTCCATCAACCAAGTCTGCTAATAAAAGGCAGATCTAGTTCCACAAGAGCAATCTGGTTAATTTAACTACAGCCATCAATTACCTTGCAAAAACATGAGTGGAGGTCATTAGAAAATAAACCCAAGTTAATTACCTCCATGTCATTGACATTGGCATTTTGTTAATTTCCAAAATATCCTTGGGCTGATAGAGCTCAAATTCAGAGATCAGAACAAGTCTCAGTGCAGAGGTGAGTAGGTATCCCTTGCTAATCTATTACTTTCTGATTATCTAACTTGAAAAGGAGAAGAGAGGAAGGTATGCAATGTAAATAAGTGTTTTCATCTTAGAATCTGATCACAGGTAAAGTGAAGGAACAAGTCAAGGGCATTCATTACTCAGCAGGCCAGAGATGGCAACATTGTTGGCTCAGAGAAAATTTCCTCCCACTTCTGGGCAAAGAACAGTCAGTGTGCCCTGCAGGTTGTGTCCCTGGCTTAGGTTCCTCCCTGCTCACTTTGATTGCTACATAGCCACCTCTTTATGAAGGAGACTACTCTAAACTGGAGGGTGTTGTGGCTGAAATGCTTGCTCTCCACACTAATTGATTTTTTAAATTAATCACTTCATTTAGAATCCATTCAACCTAGTAGAGATGAACATTCATCATACTGAGAAGACCCTCAGCACGGGAAGAACATCCACAGCTGGTAATTAGTCTATGAACTGGCTGAGGAGTCTTTAAATGAAATTGAGGCCATTTCTGTAATGCTAAAATGCCACGCAACATTAAAAAGTTAAATAACCTTGTGAACATTTGTTAAGAAAGGCATAAATGCAAAGTGAACCTATCCACAACACCTTTAAATCAGTTTATGTTAATATTGATGGGAAAAAGATTCAGAAGTGAGCATGCCCAAAACTCATGATTGCCCTCCACTTTGGAGGGATAGATACCCAGTGATGGTGAAGAGACTATGGGTCTCAGTTTAAAAAAACTGACAGTTTGTGATTTTCTAGCCCTCTGGTCTTAGTTGTGAGTCATATAAATCTATAAATGGACGCAGTAATCTATTCCCTTCCTCGTAGTTAGACTCTTATAAAGTACCATAAGTATATTAAGCTCCTTGATAAAATATGAAATACGTCTTAGCTAAATGGTATTTCTGTAACAGATTCTTGAACAGCACAATAGGTATTTATATTAGAAAGAAATAACTGTTGAGATACAGAAATACAAGAGAAATTTCAATTGGAACTTAAGCAATGAAGGAATAATGATGGTCTTGAGAAACATCACCCATGTAATCTCCCTAGACTTTCATCAGACTAGCACAACTAATCATGCTATTGAGTGAACGCCATATGGCATGAAACATGACTTCAGTAGAAGCCAACTATGGCTAAACAGTATCATCAAGAGCCGTGAGGTTTCACAGTAAAGGCAGATGCATGAAATGTCACACAACATCTGAATCAGTAATAAAATGGGATATTTCATTTTAATAAAATGTCATTCTGAAAATTCTATGTCACCTGAACAGTGAGGACCATAGGTAAACTGCGGTAAAATTAGCTACTCGTTTAATTCAATTGGTTTAACCAAACATCTGATTACACTTGATAACCAATGCACCAATCTTACTTCATTTAAAAATTGTATTAGAAGTTGTACTTTATTAAATTAGAGACAAATTTTTTTCTCCTGTGTTTTTGAAAACCATATACAAGATTTTTGCCTCCATTTTCAAAAACATCTTTAGGTGGCATGTTATGTTTAATCATAACTCTCTTATCATGTTGAAATAACCATTACAGTCAGAGCTTAAATTTTAGTACCAGATTAATCATTTGTTTTAATGAATATCATTAATCCTAAGAATCTAATAACAGATTATTATCAGAATAATAATTCTATTAACAGCTTTTAATAGGATTGCACTAACTGTAAGTGTGATTCTAATATAAATTATTCCAAAGTAAGTACCATTTTCACATAACTCCCTCAAAATATAGCCAAATAATAGCCTCAGCTTGCAGCTCATAAATTGATTTTAAGTTTCCTTTGGTGATTTTTCTAATCTAATCATTGAAGCATGTTAGAGATGACAAGTTTCTTCGAGAGTATCTAGGCCACCACCCTAATTTTTCAAGTCATAAAATGGACACATGATGAAGTCTCTAACAAGATCCTGAAGAAGAGACTTGCACTTCATAATCATGCTTTGCGAATACTGGAGTAGAATTTCTATTAACTCACCTTCTTACCATGACTTAATCATAACTACTACAGTTAAAGAGATTGTATTCTAGATAAACAAATACTGAAGTCCATTTAAAAGAGATATAGAATGTTACTATTGGGAAAGCTTGGCATATAAATAAGGATGATCTAGAATCACATTTAACTCCTGGCAGTGTGTAGCTATACAGTGTTAGTTATCTAGCCTTCATGAGTGTCAGTCTTTTTCTGACTAAAATGAGAATACTAGCACCCTCTTTGGAGATGACTATAAGAATAAAATGAATGTAAAAGTACTTTTTAAAGTGCAAGTTCCTACATAAAGGTTTATTTTAAATGCCTCTATGTAAAGCTATTCCATTCAAAGTGAAGTTAACATTTTACAGAGATGGGATTTAAATTAAATTGCTCACAATGCTTTAAGTCTAGAAACCTACCAGATGTGCATGTAGATTTGGAGGCCAGTTGACAGTATCAGCAACCAATGAGCAACAGGACTGTGACTTCCACAGGAGCAAGTATATTGAGAAGTAGTAAGAAGGGGCTGGGAATATGGCCTAGTGGCAAGAGTGCTTGCCTTGTATACATGAAGCCCTGGGTTCGATTGCCCAGCACCACATATACAGAAAACGGCCAGAAGTGGTGCTGTGGCTCAAGTGGCAGAGTGCTAGCCTTGAGCAAAAAGAAGCCAGGGACAGTGCTCAGGCCCTGAGTCCAAGCCCCATGACTGGCCAAAAAAAAAAAAAAAAGAGAGAGAGAAGTAGTAAGAAGAAAAATCAATTTGATTACAAGTGATTGGGGATTAGCAGGTGACTATCTTTGAATGCACCTATATTTTTGTTTATATATATATCCCTTTATTACATCTTTTTTAATTTTTTATTTTACTATATACAAATCAATATAATAGGGATTACAATTCAACCTATAAGTTTATGAATATAAAGCATCTTGATCAGTCATCACTTTCACCATTCTTCATCTCCCCCAGCCCCATCCATGCCCTCAAGTTGGTAAATCCTTTCACTCTAGACTAATAAAGCATTCTCAGAATAACCCTGCCAATAACATAAAACTAATGACTGAGAGTGAGATTTGGGGCCAATATTCCTCCATGCCACCTTCCTTAGTATCATGAGAGAAATGTTAGCACTGTCGTGCAAAGCCATCTTTGTGTACCACTGTTTTTTATTATCTAATCCCTACTCTCATACTCCATATTTATCTAATTAAATATCTTACATATGTCCATGATTATATAGTGTGTCTATAATTATAGACCATGCATTCTTTGAGTGTTTTGTCTGCCTAATGATATACTTATACATCACATGGCTAATCTTTTGCATTAATAGTATGTTTTCAAATATCTATTCATGTTTCCATATGTATAATTAATTCATTTTATGTGACAGTTGTATAGTAGTCCATGATAGACATTTATTGTATTTCATCAATTTCCCTAATGATAGTTATTTATTTTTCTATAAAGAAAAATAATCTGAAAACTCAAAGAAATCATAAAAATCCTTTAGAGCTGCAAAAAACAGAGATATTATACTATTTGCTTATTTAGGATTGCGGTTGCGGGTATGGATACATTTAGGCATGCAGACTGACAGAAATTTAGGTCTAAGCATTGATCCTGAACTACATTCTCTGCATCCCAGTGTCAGCTTTACCAATTAAGAACTCTATAACCTAAGGCAAGATACTTTAAGTTTTCAGTGCCTTTGTATTCTCATGGGGTTAAATGAGGATTAAATGAGTGTATATTTATAAGGATGTAGAGTTGTGCCTTGAGCATAAGAAGTAATTTTTAAGTGTCTAATGAGTAAAATCTTCTAAGAATCTTAGATTTCGCTTTTACAAAATACTGTCTACTTCCCATGAGTTTTGTGATAGGAGGAATAAATTAGCTAAATGTATCAAAATGTATATTACCATCCTCTTATACTCATGATAATTCTTCCTTTGAAATAATAGTACAAATAATGGAAACCCACTCATGTGGACAGATCCTAAACTCTTATGTAACATGTAACTGAAAGATGAAAGTAAAATCTTGCTCTTCCTGGATATTGTTTATTTATTTACCATAGGAAAGTAATCTATTAAAGACTTAAGAAGCACTGTAACAAATTGGATAAGAAATGTACACACTGCCTTATGTATGAAACTGTAACCCCTCTGTAAATCACTTTGACAATAAAGAAAGAAGAAAGAAGCACTGTGACTATTCAGTTAACGGAGGATGTAGAAAGAAGTCCATTATATAGGTGGAGAAAGGAGGACAATAAAGTTCAAAGAATCACAGACTTCATGAATAGTAACTCACCTTATGGAGCACAGCCCGTTCCTTAGTAAGAGAGAAAATGAGATTAAAGAAAAAAGAAAACTCACCCTCAAATCACATAATTAGTATCACTGCTTGGACAAAGACTCAGTTCAGAATTCTTTCAAGTATATCACTTACAAACTCAAATTCCCATGTATTAGAAGTACATACATCACAGTTTTTCAAATCAGACAAAGGAGATAATTTGGGAGAAATTATTCACTTTGAGCTAAAAAGACTTTCTTCTGAAAAAGACCTCACAGCAGGGTTCCTTAAATAGCAGCTATGTTCCTGCATTTGAGATTAAACCTGACTCCCAGAGAAAAGTGTGGAGCCCCTGTAGTAGTGTAGAGTGCTAGTCCCTCAAACACTAAATACTGTGATGAAGACTGAAATTAATTTCATTTGCATAAATAATCAGTCATGACTGATTTTATGTTGTGGAGATGAGCATGACTTAGTTTTATGAATAAAAAACTGCAAAGTCAGAGGAGCCTTGACATAGGGCACATTGGATTTCACTCCCTATCAATAGTGTTGTCACTCATATGGTCACGTGTCCCACCTCCTAGTAAACTGTAGCTTCTTTCTTTCTCCCTGATTGGACTGTGATTTTTTTCAAGGACAAGGCAGAGATTTTAATGATGAAGTGACAGGGCTAATGTTTCTTCATAGATTATGTACATGTAAATCTGCAAGCAATGAAATATGAGTTACTTTATAGTTAGAAACTTACAAAAATGAAGCATGCAGTTTTTCGATGATGGCAAAGCTGGGGACAAAAGCAAGGTGAGATATAGACAGAGTGCTGAAGTATAAAAAATAATTTGACATTTGAAGACAAGAGGAAAGAAAAGCCTTAGGTGAAAGTGGTGGTGGCACAAAGATTTGAAGATGTTAATAAAGCAGCCTAAGTTTTCCACTGGAAGAAAAAACCTTCCAGGCATATGCCTAGTTCAAAGCCCTATTAATAGGACAGTCTGTTGTATGATAGAAAGCAAGAAGGCCCATATAAGCACAGAAGAGAAGAGAATAAGTAAGAACACGTAAACTAGGGCATATGGACCTTAAAGCAACTGGGGTCCTATATTGTAAAGGATCTAGTAGGCCATAAGGGAAGCCAATGGAGGGCTCAAAGTGAATTGAAATGATCTGACTTATGTGTTTAAAAATTACCCTGGCTTCTATGATAAGAATAAGCCAAAAGGGTAAGGCATGACACAGAAAGACTATTAAGAAACTATTTTTAATTGTTTATATGAAACAAGTTGGTGATAGAAGTACAGGATTCAATGTGAAGTGGTTAGATTCCAGAGAAGTATTGAATATGGAACAATGTTTGTTCATGTTTGTTAATGGCACCATTTTTTTCCTAAGTAGAATGAGACTTAAGCCCATAATCTTATCTATTCAGGATGCTGACATCTGAGGATCACTGTTTGAAGCCAGCCTGAGGCAAAAAAATCCATCTTCCATTAGAAAGCAAAAATAATTTGCAGGTAGAGGTATGAAACAGTGGTAGAGTACCAGTGAAAAAAATAACAAGCACAAATACGAAGACTTGAGTTCAAACTCCAATACACACACACACACACACACACACACACACACACACACACACACACAACTAGATTTGGTGAAATTTTCTACTTATTTATATAAGAAAGGCTAAAGAGGAGCAGAATTTCTTTTGAACATTGAGGCACAAACATGGTGAGTTGGAAAAGATATTTTAAATGAGAGATGTATATTAAATAGCTCAGAAAAACTATAGAATAGACAACTGAAATTCGTGAAAATGGACTAGGCTAGATTTTTAATTTGGCACCCAGTAGCGTATGGAAGACATTTAAAGGCAGTTTATCTAGTGAAAAGAACTGTTATGGGTTGAATTGTATCCCCTCACATTTTATGTACTAATATCTTATGTTTCCAATATCACAGAATGTGACCTGAATTGTAGGCCAGTCACTCATTTAAAATGAGGCATTAGGCTGGCCTTCCAAAAATGAATGGTATCCTTCCAAAGGGAAGCAATGTGTACAGACTTCTCCACACAGGGACGTCCTGTGAGCATGAAGACAGCCATTCCTAAGCAAATGACGGAAGGTTGGAACAGATCTCGCATAGCCCTGAAAAGGAATACACATTCTTAAAGCTTGATTTTAGATTTTTAACCTCCATAACTGTGGTATTCTGTTACAACAGTCTTAACAAATTAATATCAAACTAATTAGTGAGTACTGATAGAGAAAGATGACCTAGGATTGCACTGAAATAAACCCTTGAGCACTACAATATTCAGAGGAGAAGAAAAGTAATCAGCAGAGGAGCTTGAGAAGGATCAGCCAGTGAGATAGGAAGGAAGGCAGAGAAGTACTGAAAAAGAATTGAAGGAAGTAGCATTATGAATAGGGAGTTTTCAACTTCGTTATCAATTATATTTAGTTCAAGTAAGAGAAAGATTGATAATTGTTGAATTTAGCAAAGTGAGTTTCATTGCTGAACTTGAAAAGTAGTTTCAACAAAAAAGAGGGAAAACATCTGATTGCAATGGGTTCAAGAAAGAAAGGAAAGAGAATTAGAAATGACAAATGCTAACAACTCTTTCAAAGAAGTTTGCTGGAAACCAGTAAATACATGAACTGGTGGTGAAAGCATGATTCTATTGCTGAGGGTGAAGCAAAAATGGCATGTTTATTTTATAAATGAACCATTGGATGAAAACTTTTCTGAAGCAACTTGTTTGAGGAGGGGTTGGGATCTAGTATAAATAGAAGGACAAATGGAAAGAGGGCTAAGTGTAATATAGGACTGCTGTAATGATCCTAGTGGCTATTATGTTGAAAGCCCTTACCCCAGTGTCTACCATGTGATTGTTGAAAATGTTATCATTATGTGATTTACAACGGTTAAGTACTTTCCTCCACTTGCCTTTTCTTCTTATCTCCTTTGTCGGTTATTTGCATGTGTGTGTGTGTGTGTGTGTGTGTGTGTGTGTGTGTGTGTGTGTGTGTAAGAGGATACAGTGTCGCTGAGATCATGCAAGGGTACAGGTAAGAAAATTCCTGAGCAGTTCAAAGATTAGAAGGCAGAAAAAGAAGGGATGTAGAGACTGAGAAATCTGAATGCTACAATAAAATTTGGAAGGAGACAAATGGAAGGAATTCTTTAAACAACAAAAAAATAGATGAGATACTTCTGGAATGTAAGTAAACTGCATATAATCCTGTGAAATAAGAAGGTTGTAGGGCTGGGAATATGGCCTGGTGGCAAGAGTGCTTGCCTGGCATACATGAAGCCCTGGGTTCTATTCCTCAGCACCACATATATAGAAAAGGCCAGAAGTGGCGCTGTTTCTGCTGTGATTAAATAGTAGAGATCTGATACTTTGTTCTTTCTTCCAGAGAGCAACTAAAACCTACTTTCAGATTTTCTGTGATATATACAATTAAATATTCCTCAGAGCTGTGTTATTTTTCTTAACTAGAGCTACTGTGCTGACTCATATTTGCCTTTCAAAAGACTCTGAAAATAAATACTATTTAGTGGAAAACAACTATAGACATAGAATTATACAATACACTGGTAGTTTTTATAGAATTTATTTAAAGAACTTTGATTTTAAAAAAAAGCTATCCATTTCACCTTTTGTCCCCATTGGATAGATAGTTAAACAGGGCCTCAGAGAGGTAATATTATTTTCAGGTAAGAGAGGTACTTTAAATTTTTTTCTATTAAACAGAAAAGGCAGAAAGAGAAACGTACCTAAACAATGTACACAAGAGACCGAATCAGAATCTGAACCCATGTTGTTCAATTATCACCATTCTGGACTCCACTACCAAGACTCTCTAAATACTGGTTGAAAGATGAAAATATGTAATTAATTTTTCCTTGGGGGCATTTTCTAGAAGAATCATTATTATTTTAGTTATCCTGAAAAGAACAATATCAGTTTATCAAAGAGAATAAGGGAAAGTGGCAGTTGAGAAAAGTTCCTAAGAAAAATCCCTTGGAACAAATATGTTCACTCTGGAGAAAATGGCCAGCAGCCTGGGAGACGGAAGCCATGGAAGATGGGATTTGAAAGATACGATGAAGGAAAACTAAGGATGCCAAGGACCTGAAGATTCAGAGAAAGGGGGTAAAAAGCTGAAGTGTAAGATTTTCTGTCACTGCCCCCAAGGAGGAGAATTCACAGTTTCATGCTGAAAGGGTCAATGGTATAAAGAATGAGAGCCAAGAGTCTGGACACAAGCGTTTTGATTTTCTTTCATTCTTCCTTTTATTTTTACTAATTAGGCAGTTCTTTTATCTTTTATTCCTTTTGATAGTAAATCAACTTTCTTTGTCTTGAGATAATATATCTATCTTTAGATAGGTCATTTTTGCTCCAAGAAAAACATTTTGCATTTTCATATAGATGATAGAGTATGATTTGAGAAAAAAAGAAGATAAGAATTTATTGAACTATTTTAGAGTCTCTTACTGAGAATTTATTCAGTACATTTCAGCGTTTTCGATCATTTAAGTTTATATAAGTAAAGGTCATTTTGTTCCTTGAGGTACAGAGGGAAATGGGATTTCTCTTTGGTGTGGAATGTGGCGCCATCTAAAGAGATAGTGTGGAACTCAACATCTGACTGGAGTACAATATAACCAGCAGTATAACTAGGAATGAACAATGAAGATTCTGTCAAACCTATGTTTACATAGATCTTTGACATGTAAACAAGTTAAGATACCAGTTCATTATAACTTGCTTATTTTTTATAAAAACAAGTTCTATCAATATATTGATTACTATGTTACTTTTGATTAAGAATTTTAAGTGTTGGTTATGAGCTATACATTCTTTTTTTTTCAAATTTTAATTATCAAACTGATGTACAGAGAGGTTACAGTTTCATACATTAGGCACTGGATACATTTCCTGTACTGTTTGTTACCTTGTCCCTTCCCCCCTTCCCTCCTCCCACTTTCCCTTTCCCCCCCTGAGGTGTTCAGTTCACTTACACCAAAGTTTTGCAAGTATTGCTTTTGTAGTTGTTTGTCTTTTTTTTTTACCCTGTGTCTCTCAATTTTGGTATTCCCTTTCAATTTCCTATCACAAGGGCCCAATAGCTATACCTTTATGATCACATAAGATGATGCGAAGTGAAATGAACTCCATGTTATGGAAACGATTGTTATATCACAGTTGTAACTACTTTCAACATCCCAGGTGTATCTGTAGCTTCTATTATTGATGATGTTCTTGGATCACCTTCCTGTGGTTGTACCTACACTAACTCTGTAATCTTATCTGAGTATATTGGAAACCATGTATACTGGTATTAGAAGCTATACATTCTTTAATTAACTCAAGGCCTGGATACTGTGTCTTAGCTTTTATGCTCAAGGACAGCATTTTACCATTTGAACTGCAGCTATACTTTTGGGTATTTTTTTATGGTTGGTTAGCGATAAGATTATCCTGGACTCTCCTGACAGCTGGCTTCAAGCTGCTATCATCAGATCTGTTTTCTGACTAGCTATGATTAGAAGCCTGCACCACCAGCCTTGCTTGCTTTTCTTATTTATGGAATAGAGCCTTGCTTTTGCTTGAACCTTATTGGACTGCCTGTAGCTGAAAAAACAGACATATATCACTGCATTCGGCTTCTTATTGCTTGGGGTATTGTCTTCCAAACTTTTTGCCTGTGTGGCCTCAAGCAATAATCCTCCCAATCTCAGCCTCCTGAATATCTAGGATTACAGGCATAAGCTACTATGCCTAGCTTTTGTTCTCTGCAGTTTTTCACTTAATATGTTTGAAAAGCTGTCATTTGTGCATAAAATTTAATAAAGGAAAAGTAAAGAAAGGAAAAAAATTTAGACAAAAAGAAGTCAAACAAAAAGGAAAGAAGTTATGTTTAACTAATAAAAAATTATAGAATATGTTGATCATAGAATTATTCATAAAAATGGAAAAGTAAAAATAAATTAAACTTTATAAGTACATAATTCTAAATAAAACATTGGATATGATAATCAAAATACATCAGAGTAGTATCAATTTCAGAAAATAATATGTTGAAATTTTCACAGCCAGTAGACTAAATTAAAACATAGGCTATTCATAAAAAGAATATTAAATTGTGCTGATACTATGAAGAATTGGAATACATGGAAATATATATCATACTTTTTAGTGTGTAAATCAGAAAAGTTCAACACTCTTTTAATTATCAAAAGCTGATTCATAGTTTAAAACTTTATTAACATTGAATTCTTATTAGAGAAGAATCAAAATCATATGAAGGGATTTGGAAAGGAACACAATTAAAATTTTGAAAAGAGCAATGAAAGCTCCAAAATCAGCTTACTAAAGGCACATATTCCTAACCAGCTGTTTGATTAATAGTACCTAGGTAGGTAAATAGGTGAATACATACACAGAAATAGAGAAAATAGTAAATAGAAATACTCAAATAATATCTAGTATTGTTGTATGTCTCATTTTGTTCATCTAGTATTGTAGTATGTCTCATTTTTTTTCTTTTTATTATCGTTACGTAGTTGTATAAGCGGTTTATGAGTACCATGCATCTTAATCGATGCCACCGCTTTCAACATTGCCACTCCTCCCTCCCCTAATCACCACTACGTCATTCTTTATTTTGTAGACTATACATTGAATTCTTGACTGCATTCTAATAATATATCTTAATATTCAATATTATTTTGAGTAAAACGATTATGGAGTTCATAGATGATAGTTTCCTTTGGTGACATTTTTCTGAAATTTTGGTATTTCTATAAAGAAAAGATTTAAAGAAAAATAATCTTGCTCTGAAAAGAAGGAAAAACTTAATGGCATTCTGGTTGGCAACCTCTTTTCAAATAAAATTACTTCTGTGTGCATCTGTAGAGAAAATAGCAACAGAATGTTGCAGAAGAAATAGGCATGAAATTTGTTTTGTCCAAAATAATGTTAAGTAGATCCTACTAAGACATAGATAGGAGGATCATTTATTTCTTATTGCCTGGTTCACTATAATAAAAGCTACTGTTGGCATAGAGACAGTTATTTGTCCTTGGATATTTTAGGTTAACAAAAACCATCCAATTTATCTAAAAATGAAATGAAACTGTAGAATTTAGATTACTTAGAAATAAACTGCATTGTGCTGTATATACTGGGTATGTGAAATCATTGTATACTAAGCCAGACAGTGCCTTTCATGTTATGTTTGCCATGAACGTATTTTCCCAAATAGTCAGGAAGTACCCAAAGAAAAGAATGAGTAATGAGTGAACATGTTCCAGAAAGCCTTCAGAAGAGGAAAAAATTATTTCTTGTCTGAAGCCATGAAGTCCTGACTAGGAAAATCTTCACCGTATACTTGAGCAGTAGAAATTCTTCTACTTACAGAAGGCAATCTAGAGTCCTATAAGAGAATTAACTGAGCCCAAAGAACTACCTCACAGATATATGCATTTGCAATGAAGAATAAAAATGAGGAAGAAGAAAGTACTGGAGATGCAATAGCCCAATGATGTGAAATGGAGCAGGATTTAAGAACAGAAATGCAGGCAAGTTCAGAGTGACTGAAAATACCTCCTGTCTGTCTGGATCTCACTAACAATGGTGTCTATTTGTCCATTCCTGAAAATTACTGTTAGAGAGAACCAGTATGGACAGAATGCAAATCAGTAACTGGATGGATACACTGGCAGACATGAAGATCCCAAATAAGTTGCTCCTTAGTCCTAAAATAGAATTTGGCTTTTAAAAACAGCAACAACAGTAATGTAGACACCAACTCAATAAGCATGTATCCACTAGAAAACACTGTGCTGTTTCTTGTATTTATCCATCATTTTTAACATTTCATCATCAGAATTATTTTTGAAAGTAGTCGGGTTGCCTGGCTGGAGAGTTAGCACTTGAGCCACATCACCAAGCCTGGCTTTTGCTGATTATTTGGGGACAGAGTCTTCCCAGTCTGGCTTACAGCTGCAATTCTACATGTCTGTGTCCTGAATACTTAAGATAACAGACATAAGCCACGGGCACTATGCCAAAAACATTTTATTTCTAGTCAAACTCCTTAAAAGTATAGGTAAGAGTGCCTGGAATACACATTCCACAAATTGCTCAAAGCACACTCTGCTCCCCTGCATTGGACTCATCCCCAGTGCAGTTACTAGTTTGGTTTCTTCTGGCTGCAAACTCCTATCTTCTGTTGCAGGGTATTCACAATCATGAGGTTGGATCCATATTGTCTTATCATTTTTATAATGGAAGTAGAAGTAACCAACATCAATCTCAATTGAACAGTCTCAGTGCTGGGCCCTGTCAAAATTAGGCAGAAAACAAGCAAATATAGACTCTGGCCAGAGAGAGGCATTCCTGTATGACTATGCCTCTAGTTCCTTTTTCTGCAATTTCCCACTTACACATCATTTCTTCTCAGATTCACCACCACTTTATCTTCCAATGAGATCTTTACTAGAAAGAAGTTCAACAGCCTCCTCTGAATGCATTTGCATTTTTATACTCCAAAAGTACTGATCCAGTACTGTCTATATACTGGACTGGTAAATGGAAATCTGGTTGAAAAGAACTACAGAGTAGGACATAGCGATTAGAAATGATAAAATGTTGATATTCACAGGGAAATGGTCAGAGCTTGCGCAAATAATGTTGAGCGAGACAAGCCTAGAACACAGAGAACAAAGGCACATGGTCTCCTTGATATATGACTGTTGGGGGTGGGGGGCGGCAGTAGAGACCAGGTCTGCAAAATAACAAACTTCCTTTCAAATAGTATTTCCACATGTTAGGGTCAGCGACTTTACATTATGTATCTAAAACCAAACAACTACTAAATATAAAAAGGTCTAGAATAGACCTATCAGTGGATCACAATAGCTCAACAGCTATGTACATATGATGATATAAGACGAGGATAAATAAAAACAACTACAAGAGAAGGACACAGGGGGATTCTATTTTTGACATTACATTTAATGTTCTAGGTGAATTTCCTTTGGCGTACCCTACGTGGTTACTGTATATGATTTTGGTACACTGGATATTATATATATGCCTACCTGATCTAAGGAAGGGAAAGAAAAATTAGGGTGTAAGATATCACAAGAAATGTACTCACTACCTTATTATGTAACTGTACTCCCTTTGCACAACACCTTGTCAATAAAATTTAATTTAAAAATTTTTTAAAAAGAACTAGAGAGTGGCTGGGGATATGGCCTAATGGCAAGAGTGCTTGCTTCGTATACATGAAGCCCTGGGTTCAATTCCCCAGCACCACATATAGAGAAAATGGCCAGAAGTGGCACTGTGGCTCAAGTGGAAGAATGCTAGCCTTAAGCAAAAAGAAGCCAGGGACAGTGCTCAGGCCCCCAGTCCAAGGCCCAGGACTGGCAAAAAAAAAGAACTAGAGAATAGGAAAAGGAAGAATGGAGCACTGAATGTATAGAATATTATAAGAAAAAATGAGAGACAAATAAGACAAACCACTGCTGGTCTTCAGTACATGATCAGCACAGAAAAATCAACATTATTACTTCTTGTGTTGTAGATTTTATATTCCCATTACTATAACTCAGATGAACTCTTACTGAATTTAAAGGCTGTTTTCTTGCCAAGTTTGTTTGTGGAGCCAGGGGCCTGGTGTACAGTTTTCCTTTAATGCTTTGTTTGAATTGGCTATCCCTCCTGAGCTGTCAAGACCTTCAGGGATCCTAATGCATTAGTTGTCTCTAAAGCATTAACAATCTTTTCCAGTCTCATACCATTTGCAAATTTGCACTAAAAAATCATTTGCTTTGAAAACACATATGCACATGTGCAGTGAAAGCTAAATAAATTTGGTTAGTTTTCACTTCCAGCATTCCATTCAGCTTTCTTGGATCCCTAATAAGGCAACAGTTGTCTTAATGACTCCATTAATCACTTCATGCTATTTGGAGCAAACATATGGGGCTTAATGAAAGAGGTACTAGAAGTTAGGCCTGCAATCTGAAATTAAAACATAGGCTCTATAAAACCTGCTACTAACACAATCGTGGTCATGGGGAAAAATTACTTAGAGCTTGAGAAAAACAAGGACATTGGAAGTATACAAATGTGGCAAGTATTAAGTGGTGCTCTCATATTCAAACCCAACTCACACAAAACATCACTCCGTGCAATGAACAGTACTCATACCATGTACCAGATTTTTGTGCCTGAGAAAAACAATATATTCTCATTCAAAGAGAGTAACCAAATTGTACCTGTTGGTACAATTGCTGTTAACTATTCTGTGGTATAAATATCATTGAGAAGGAAGACAAACACACTAAAAAAATCAGGGAACTTCTTAATAGACACTCAAAAATTAAAAATGTTGAAAAAAAGCAAAAAGACAAGACTCTTAACATTTTGGTAAGTTCTCTCCAAACCCTTGTCCTTCTTATTCAATAAAAAGTAAGGTCTGGGATCTCAAAACCAAATTATACGCCTATCATAAAGGCTTTCTGAAGCCATTCAACCAATTTACCTACTCAGTAACTAGCTCTAATGCTGCAAGAAAGTTGAATTCCTGTAAAATTATACTACATGAAATAAATGATTTCTAAACTTTTTAAACAAATGCTTAAACTCAAATGGAATCCTGTACAAACTCATTTAATAAATGAGACAACAAATATAAAACATTTGCTCTGGGTGAAGAAGATAGTAACCAGATATCTGCCAATTTAGCTCCAGTAGCCCCTCTCACAGACTACTAAAACCTCTGCAAACACAGTTTGGAGCACATTAACAAATCCCCTTCCAGTTTTATAGAAGTATCTTGTGGCTTATGATAGATGAGATTTAAGCTACTTTTCAGCTCTGACATTCCTGAGAGGCCTGAAGCAGAGGCTTGGAAAAATTAAATGTTATCACAATTCGTTATATTTATAATAACTAAGATTTTTTGAGTTACAGACTGCTAAGAAAAATGATGTTCATGAAGGTCAATTGGCAAAGTCAAGCTTTTAACCAAAATGTGATATAATATTGAGCAAATACACTAGAACATTATATGTACTCAATAACTGTCACTACTGAATATAGTAGGGTCACAAAAGAAAATCTGGTCCGTTCTATTTGAGGAAGTAAAAGAAGTTATCCTTTGAGTTGAGTCTCAAAGGATCACCAGTTTATCAAAAGATACATTCAGGGAAGGAATTCAGTGTTATGGTACACCATGTTCAATGACACAAAGGTCCAAGGCAGCTCGCAGGGTGGAGATTGATAGGCGATGAGGTTGCAGACAGCAGACCTAGGGCAGCAGGAGTCTGATGGTGAAGGCATCTGTGCCCCATGCTAAGGAATTTAGACTTTCTGCTAATGGCTGATACCACTGCAATGTTTCAAACAGCAATTTTCCTCAGTCAGGAAAATTCCAATTCTCTTCCTATCTTGTCCTTCAGAGTGCATCTGAAATATCATTGACCCTGTGAGTTCATTTCTTACGCTTTATCAAAGAAGAGCTCACTTTCTGTCTCCTCTTATTAGAGATGAAATACCACACTAAGTGGGATCTTTTCAATGTTGGTTATTCTATTTCCTGCACCTAAGAGAATACCTAGCACCTACTAATGATCACTAAATATTGGTTGCAAGAATGAAAAAAAAAAGAATGTCTGAGGAAAAAGCTTAGATTTGTCACTACCTTTGGACAAGATCCAGCTATACCTGCCTTCTTTGTGAACAAACAGGGATATTATAGTGGCAATGGTAAGGCAGCCAACAAAGAATCAAGAATGACAGCTTCTTGGAGTTGACAAGGATCCTCAGTGGCTTTAAATGCTGATGCTCCTGCAGATAAAACTACCTCATTACTGGAAAACTACTTGACAAATGAGAAAAAGCAACCCTATTTTCATGAACTTCTAGAAGTTGGGATGATTTGAAGGACTTTATTCTGTATATTGAAATCATAAAGGATCTTCTTTTACACATAATTTTTTTCTGTATTTCCAACCAATATAAATTGTAGTGAGCAAAACTCGTTAAAAGGATGATAATTATTATGTTTGACCACTCACATTTCCTTACTTCTTATGTTGTAAAATGGAAATTACAATAGTGCTTCCCTCATAAGAATTGTGGGATTGAAATAAACAATAAGTATAATGTATATAGTACATTTCTTGGCACATGAAATGTTCAGTCAGCATTAGCTTTTGCAATCATTATTGCTACTGGGACATTGTTAACACACTATGAAGGGAAGTGGATTTCACTGTCAGCACTCCTGCCATGCCAAGTCCAAAGCCCTGACCACATAGGTCTAAACACCACAGGGGTTTTGGTACTTCCCTTGAAACTCCCTCAAACATCTTGCTTTTTTCTTTTTCTTGTTTTCATTTTTTGTCAGTCCTGCACCTTGGACTTGGCCTGAGCACTGTCCCTGTCTTCCTTTTTGCTCAAGGCTAGCACTCTACCACTTCAGCCACAGAGCCACTTCTGGCTTTTTCTGTTTGTGTGGTGTTGAGGAATTGAACTCAGGGCTTTGTGCATGCTAGGAAGCAGTCTACCACTAAGCCACATTCCCAGCCCACATCTCCCTGTTTTGCTTTTGTCCTGACTGATAAATCATTCTCTGACAATTACTCATAATCATTTTCTGCGACACAGTTTTATATTTGTTTCCTATAGTCACAGCTGTCTTCTTTAGCAAGAATAGAAATCTATTCTCTCATTAGTATACCCAAGTCTCCTGATCACAGTGACCTTGCCTTCCATTTCATTTCTTCTAAAAGTAGTTTTTGAAAGGACAGGAGTTTCACTTGACCTCATTTCTTCTTTTCATCACATCTTTGTTAAAAAAAAAAGAACCAAAAAGGCATGACTTTATGCACATTAACAAAACCAATTAAACTATGAGGAATGATTTTGCTTTCAAAGATACTCACGTATCTGTCTGGTGAAGAATCTACCTTGAACCACTCACTAATTTATTTAAAAAAAAACATTTCTTGGGGCTGGGGATATGGCCTACTGGCAAGAGAGCTTGCCTCCTATACATGAGGCCCTGGGTTCGATTCCCCAGCACCACATATACAGAAAACGGCCAGAAGTGGCGCTGTGGCTCAAGTGGCAGAGTGCTAGCCTTAAGCAAAAAGGAAGCCAGGGACAGTGCTCAGGCCCTGAGTCCAAGGCCCAGGACTGGCCAAAAAAAAAAAAAAACAACAACAAACATTTCTTTAGTATACTCCAGCTCTAAGGTTCTATAGATTTATGACATACAAATCCTCCTTTTCCTTAATTAGAAATTCCAGTGGGGGAGAGAAACAACAAATACGTTGATAGTATTAGCTAAAAGTCAGTGCTGAGGAAACTCCTATCCAAATTCCACACCTTTTTAAAAAAATCACATCATAAGCCACAATCCATAAAATAGAAAACCTTTATAAAATTTAAAAGAAATTAGAGAAATGTTTAGTCATCAGAGCTACATGTATTGCATTACATGTATTATTTGCATCAGTCCTCTAAGATTCTAGGAAGGAAAGTCTATTACAATTTCTGTTCTACAGTTTAGGAAACTAAGGAAAAGTAGCATAGCAGAGCTAATAAATATCCTCTGTGTAGGGAGATAGATTCATTGCACTTCATTTTATGTGGCTCATAAAAGAAAAATTAAAACGTTGTAATTAAAAACATTTTCTCTGGAAAGAGGCTCTATTAAAAGGATACAAATACAAGATATACATGGGAAAATATTTGCCAAGGTATCTATCTACACATGACATCTTCCTAGAATATGCTAAAAGCTATCAAATAATAAAATTAATAAAAAGACAGACAACTCAGATGAGGTGACAAAAAATTACATGATATGATGTTTGATATTAAAGCCACAATGAGATGTCACTGGACACCTTGAAAAGGGGGAAAATTTTAAAACAGCAACAAAAGCTGACAATGTTGTTAAGAAACATATAGAACTTATGACTCTATTTGTGAGGAGTTAGTGATGGGGTGTATACATTTGGCTAAGGCACAGGAAATATTTGTGTTAATGGGAAAATTCAGTATTTTGATTGTGGTAGCTGTTACATGGATATAAGCATATGATAAAATTTCACAAAACAACCATCCACAATCACACCCACTCACACAAATGCATGCATATCTGGCGAGACTAGACAGAGAGTACAGGAGTCTTCAATATGTTCTTTTGCGCTTTCCTAAGAATCTACAAGCACTTCCGAATTAAAATAGGAAATCTACTGAATTGGATGTTTTTGTACTTCTGAACCAGATTCCTTCCATGATGGATCATCCTAAAGAACAAAATGAAATAACTGAGTCAAGAGTGAGGGTAAGTTTGGATCATTATTTTACTGGTTGGTTTCCATAGTTTGGTCTTTTCTGTGGTTCAGCTTCCTTCCTTCTTAAATTATAGACCTTCCTGCCTGAATACACAGCTACCTGGCTCAAAGAAGCAAGTCCAAGCACAAGAATGAGAGAAAGAGAAACAGACAGACAGACACTGAGACAAAAGGAGAGAGGGATAGAAGGAGGAGGAGACGGAGAGGGACAGAGGGAGGAGAGGATAAGTGAGGGTTTGTCAGAGTTGTAACAAAATGTTTCCTAAAAATGGGATCTCTTGAAGTCTTGATAACCTTATATGCAAAATTACAATAGGCTATATATTTGCCTTGAAATCTTGCACTAATGAATATAGCACACTTAATATTTTACAGCATTATATAAATGTAACAACAAAAGCAAACACAAAAATGCTAGCTCTTGTCTTTGATATTTTTCATAAGAATTGTATTGCAACAATTTCAAAACCAACATTCAAAGTACACAGCAAACACAAAATGCCACCATAAATAGAACAGAAACATCTTATGATGATTCATGTTCAATGAGTCATTAACAAACCAGAAAACAATGAGAAAACTTGCAAATAAATGTGCACAGAAATCTTCTCTAAAATTTAATAATTGAAGAAAAGCTTAGAATCTGTATGAAGAAAGTGTTTCTGTGTCTGAAATTCATTAACTTGAGTCACAGTTCTACTTTCATCAGAAATACCGTTTATCTTCTTGTGTGAGACCATTCGACATGGTAAACATCATTACCAGACAGATGTTCTCACACTTAAATGGACTAAAAACCTCAAAAATGCTCATTCATTTAACTTTATCTTTGGTAGGTCAAATTCTAAGTCAGTTGACATTTCAAGATGATTCTATTTTCCCAAATTGACCACAGTCTTTGTACAGATAGAAATTATATTTGAATTATAGCTGTACACTCAAAGTTCTTGATCACTGGATGAGAAATGACATAAACAAGCAGCCAAAAGCTTTCTACAAGACGTTGGGTGTGGTTAAATGTACCATCAGCAATCAAGGGTCTAACTAGATCCCAGGAGCTAAGTACAGTAGAGACAAATAGCAGCAACTCTTGCAAACCACATCCGACTCATGCAAGGAGATACTCATGCAGCGATCAATACTGAAAATCCAAGAGCACCAAAGCCAATGGGGGGAAAAGAGTATATGTATAAACCATGCTGCAAACCTTGGAAGGGCTTCAATTATAAAAGCTTTAGTACCATAATGAAGCCAAGTAGTACTTGAATTTGTGAGAGAAAGAAAAGAACCAGTGGAAACACGGTGGTTTCTTCATAGTGAAAACTCTTGGTAGATATACTCTTAGCAAGCAGTTTGTTTCTCTTCTAACAATTGCCACTTTGCAACAAAGCATGCTACTAAACTACAACTTTTTCTTTTTGGGCCAGTCCTGGGCCTTGGACTCAGGGCCTGAGCACTGTCCCTGGCTTCTTCCCGCTCAAGGCTAGCACTCTGCCACTTGAGCCACAGCGCCGCTTCTGGCCGTTTTCTGTATATGTGGTGCTGGGGAATCGAACCTAGGGCCTGGTGTATCCGAGGCAGGCACTCTTGCCACTAGGCTATATCCCCAGCCCTAAACTACAACTTTTGACATTTCCTGCAATAGCAAGGAATGAGCAGACATTTTCTCTACTACCAAGCATCCACTCCCATCTTACACTGGAGAGATAAAAGTCATAGTGCTGACCACCATTTCTTTAATTACCTTGTCCTCCTAAAGCAATATAAATGATCATTCAACAGAATTATTTACACTGGAGTATAAACTATTAACCCCAAATCTGCCATCTACTAGCTGTAACCCATTGACTTACCCTCCACATCTTTTCTTTGTTGTCAGTGCCGAAAAGCATGCCTGTTGTCCCCTCCAGTTCAGTTTCTATCAGCTACCTTGTTCTGTGAATTTCTCCTCTCCAAAAGAAGAAAACAAGCAGGGAACACATCTTTGTTCAGTGTAACATAGTTTCTATGTTTGCAGACAAATTCCTTTACTGTGTCTTTTGGAATAACAGTTCATGAATGCACCAGAGCCATTGGGAGAAAATGTAGTTACAAAGAAGATACTGTGCATAATCTTCTGATACCAGATATCTGAAGAAGTTACAGTTAAGGAACAGAATACCACCTTTAACAATGTGAAATTCTTAAAAACTTCAAAAATGTGCACTTTGCAAGGACTTCTTAAATGTCCCCTCCAACAAAGGCAGTTTGAAAAAAACAGTAATTCCAGTTTCTTCTTTTTCATAATATTTTCTTACCTTGAAATGCTTTCTGCTAAACCAATTATTACTTTCAATGGAACAGTATTTGAAGCTCAAGGACTAAGTATTTTACTCAGTGTCATTTTTTCTCTGTTAAATAAAGTTCGCCTTTATTAAAAACAGCAATTACAATATAATTCCTGTTTATAAAGTTATATCTATGTCTATTTTATCTCGCTGCATGAATGCAGATATCAATATATGTAATTGCAGTTTTCATAAAAAATGTGTAACAAATTGAATAATTGTTTTGTCAACAATGGAAGGCCAATCACAGCTTCAAAATGCTTTTTTAAAAACTCCACTAAGACATCACCTTGAAAATTTAAAAAAGAAAACTCCACTAAGATGCCAAATCAACAGTCTTTCAGTTCCATATTCTTCCAAAGAGAGTCAATGGTCAATTCCCTAATTTTACAAACTAAAATCTTGACATGCAGCTCAATTTCTACTTTAACTGAACTACAAAGGAAATCCTTGGTAATGAGACATTTTGCAGAAAACAGTTCCAGATTCTAGACTTCTGGAGGGACATTATCCTTGAACCATAAGTTGTGGATATTTGACTTCTATACTACAAATATAAGACTTTGAAGAAAACTTTGCTGCTTTACAGAAAAGAGAAATTTCACTACTAACAAGATGTTTTTAAGCAAACTACAGCAAACATCATATCTTCTTCCTAGTG
This sequence comes from Perognathus longimembris pacificus, assembly GCF_023159225.1. Taxonomy (NCBI): domain Eukaryota; kingdom Metazoa; phylum Chordata; class Mammalia; order Rodentia; family Heteromyidae; genus Perognathus; species Perognathus longimembris. The sequence continues at coordinate 5,345,261 of NC_063188.1, read as the reverse complement.
TGTTACCACTTTAGAATACTGTAACTTGCATTCAAGTTCTAATTCCAGCAACACAAATATTCACTAACCACACTTTCTTCAAAATACAAGACCAGAAAATAAAATATCCATCTTTACCAACAACAAAGTGACCATCCTGCAAGGCAACTGACTCTATCACATGAAGCCAGTAAAAATAATCAAATTCTGCTTTGTTTAATGCTTTATTTTTTCACTCCTCCACTAAAATCCTTCCACTGCTCATAAAGTCATGTCTAGAAGCAATTATATTTTAAATCATTTTATTTTAAGCAGAATGCATTATTCAAAAATGATGACTTTTTTTCATCTGTTGCTTCATGAGTCCTGTTAGTTTTTGTGTTGCAAATAAAGGGGAAAGAATTACTTTGAAACTTCCCATACAATGTCCGTAGACTTCAGAAAGATAAGTTATCAAATAATTACAAAATGTAATCACAAAGGGAGCCTTATTATGCTAGAAGAATATAGCATAATGCCTGCACTATTTTAATAAGGAAAGGACATTTTTAGTTTAACCACAAATAATATCAGAGAAACAAGTAATGACAACAATGTATGTAAATATGGTTAAAATAGTAACCATTTAATGAATATTTATTATGTGTCATTATATTAAGGATCCAAGGACTCCTGAAGGAAGTGCATTTAAATCTGAATGCCTTAAATATTTCTTTTCATTCTAACAACCACCTAAAATTTTTATACTATTAATAGTTATATTTAACAATGAAGAAAAAACAAACAATTTTATAGTGGCAAATTGAGTTACCCTAAGTAAGTATCAGAGCCAGAACAAAAGCAAATACTCTTTTCCTAACTTCTATAAGAAAAGTACTATTCATAATCTATCTCCTTTATTATTTGTGCATATTTCAAAACATAACTTTAATTTTTAAAAAGATACAATATGAAGAAATTTAATAGAACTTTGGTCAATAGATAACTGAAAACCCCATATGGCTTATATAATGTATACTTGCATGCAAAATACCTCTATATACACCAAAGCATTTTAACACTATGTCGTTTATTAATCTTTGTAACTAAAGCCTTAAAGGGTCCCTAGTAGACATGTAAGGAAAATAAAACATCTGCTGTCTAACAAACCATACATTTTTTATTTTTCTGACACAAAATTTTGTTACTTCACAAAGCAAGACATTCTGCTTTGGAAATATTGAGTTGTAATAAACTACAAAATAGTATTGTGAGCCAAAACTGCCTTTCTTTTCTTTTATACCCACTGATATTGATAACAAAGAATGGTTTTGCCTTTCTACATGATCACCATTTCAAGGTAAGAAGACTCACTTCCCCAGTTTAGTATTTACGCTATTACAAAAGTTCTAACTCAACAAGTCTTCTCCATCTAGTTTATTACCCACTGAAAAGTCCTAATATGGAATAACTCCCTTTCACCTTAAATTCAGTGTAACACAACTGAATATCTTTAAACCAATATAACACAACATGAGCTGTCGGGGACACTTGGCTCCCTGGGCTCCTCCTGACCCATGGGAGAAGCAGGGAGCATATCCCACAGGGGGTGAGCCAAGAAGAGGTAGAAGAGCCGCGTACCACCCGCTCAAAGCCCAGAAAAGACACCCAGGTGATTCGGGGAGAAGTCAAGGCAATCATCCGATTCTTTAATATGGGACTGCATTTATAAAGCCTGAATGGCAGGAGGAAGGGGAGGGATTTGTCCACCAAGGGTGCCATCATGGGACTTTCCCTAAGAGCGGACGTCACGGCCTCCAGGACCGCCTGTGGGTTCATCACCCGTGGCCATCTTGGTGCACATGCGGTCTGAGGCAGGATGTGGGGCTGCTTAGAGCCGCCTTTCTGGTTCCAGACCCAGAGAAGGCAGGCGGGGCGAGCCACCACGTGGCCTCAGGGCTGGAGAAGAAGTGGGCCGGCTACGACTGCCTCTTAAAGCTGCAAGCCAGTGCCCCACATCTCCCCCTTCTGTTTTTAAATAACAGGAGGTGCCTTACTCAAGAATGCACCTGTCCTACCCGTCATAGGCTAACACCCTAGCTCTTCAGGCAAACCTATCTGCAGGGCTGGCCAGCCCAGTAGAAGAACTCAGGGAGAGTGGAATTGGAACTCAAGAGAAAGCCCTGTTATTTCTGCCTCATGCCTGTACACCCCGGTAGGCTGCACATCCTGGTGGGTGAGGTGACCAACTTCATAGGGTTCCCAAATGGCTAAAAGCAAAAGGCCACCGTTGACTGGACAGCCCTGGATTATCACTTAAGAAATAGAGGAGACCTATTTGTCCTAGCAAGAGGCAATGTGAACATAAGGCAAATGTAGACATAAGGTGAATGTAGACATAAGGCAAATGTGAACATAAGGCAAATGCGAACATAAGGTAAATGGGGGACCTCTCCCACCAAGGGGAGTAGGTGAAGGAGCCACCCATTTGGCTCAGTCCAGGGAAAATTGGAGTTCTTAGTCCGTTTCTGCGCCACTCATGGTAACGCAGGCAGCACTCCCCTTCTCTGGTGGTGAGGTAGAAGCAGGTTCAGGCTCTGGCGACTCTGGAGGTCCACAGCAGCCAAGGTGCTGGTAACCTAATGCATGTGGTTAGCAAACATTTTATCATAACATTGAAGCAAGGTGCCAAACCCTCAATGCCTATTTCCCTCCAACAGGAACCCCTAAGCTCAGCAGCAGGGGAAAAGCAAAAGGGAAACAACAGTGCAATACTCCATTCCAGTTCTTTTGCAAAGCTGCAGGCAATATCGCCACAGCAAAACATTGTGCCACAAAAGACGCCAAGGCAGAGTCCAGGAAGCAAGCAGGGCCGGGCACTGGGAGGAAGGGAGGCTGGCTGCCTCCAGTGTCGTCCACCACCAATGCAGGCAGGCAGGCTTCCCGTATTTCCAGGGAGGAGCAGGAAGAAATCCATCACGGTCTTTATTTTTTCCTAGAGAGAATGAGGAGAAGACATTCCTCAAGAGCGAGTGCTCTTGGGTGGTTATTCTGATGAACAATACTTTAGAGATTTAAAATATTTAATGTAAACATAGCTGTCCTTAACTGGTCATGGGGGCTGCTCCCCCCTTTTGTTTTAATTAATAACAGAGGAGGGGCACCAGGCTGGGAGTATGGACAGAGGTTGTCTCTTCTGGAACTACTTCCTGCTGAAAAGGGGCGAAGTAGTCAGGGGTTGCTGATTTGTCATTTGGCCTGGTACAATCCAGTTTGGTTGGAAAAAGTCCTCATCATTTCCACGAGAATGGTTATCAGGGCCAAAGGGTGTCATGGTCTCCTCTGGCTACCTCCTGCAGTTTGGGCATGTCAAGGAGTCCCTGGGGCTGGGGCCTCCAGGGTCCAGATCTGCGCTGGGCACAGCAGTGTAGTAAGAGGATGGCCTTGAACTGCAAGTTCCCAGGTGGCGACCTCAGTGAGGGATGTTATCCTGTTAAAAGAGACTTTTGAAGAGGTCAGCCAAGTTCACAGGACCAGTTAACATGAATGACAAGGGAGAATACACCCTGGGCATAAGCCAGAAAAGTTCCATTTGGAACATAAACCCAATTGTGGCCCATTACAAGGAAGGAGGGATAACTGGACTGGGGCCAGGAAGGAAGTGTTTAGGGATAGTGGACCAGTTGGGAATAATCAGTCAGAGGCTAAAATAAACATATATACATATATACAAATAGCAGGAAAAGGAAAATGGACAGGTATGGGCATTGGGTTGGGACAATGTAAAAGTCTCAGCTTCAGCAGTGGCTGTGACTTCCATCCTGGATCAGCAGGCTTCATTAGTCATGTGTGATGGAGGTAGACAGGAGAGATGGGTTGGATCTGGGCAAGGCTGTAGTGGTATCTCTCAGAATCCTCTGGATAGATTGTCACACCTCCTGCTGGGTTGCCTGCAAAATTCTACACAGACTGGTTAAAGACATTTGAAATCTCCCAGTATTCCCTGGTTGCTTACTCTGAGTACTCTGGCTTTTGTAGTAGGTTTAAGCAGGATGACAACTTTAAACAGATTTTAGAAGGCTTTGGCCTTTAACCATCTTCCTAGTCACAAAATCCACACAGACCAAAGGCCAACCAAATCTGCTCTCTGCAGCAGCCATGACAGTTTCTGAGACATGGAGAGGGAAGACCAATGCTACCCCAAGGCAACCCTGTGGCCACCAAACTTAACTCTGATGTTTTTAACCTGGAGTAACTCTGTTATGATAGCACTTTTATGAACCCAACTCTAATCTTGGGAGGGGGTGTGGCAGAGCAAGAGCAAGAGCACTCTGGGCCTATCAAAATCTTTACAGGACTCCTAGATTCCCTGAGCAGTTTTCCATGAACGAGAGAGAGAATAAGGAATCAGTGAAACCAGGCAGTTTGGAAGCAGACTGTAGAAGCAGCATCATGAACCGCCACAGTCCACACAGCTAGCACACATGTTAACCTGTATCCTATGAAGCAAAATATTAATTTTGGGTCAGGAAAATCTAGGTTAGTAGTCACATTTGTATAAAATGACTCTGATCCCTTGATCTTAAAGAGTTTATGAGAGCACAGGAGAGAAAAATGGAAAAGCAAAATCTTAGTCTATACCAAAGAATTGTCAGGATCAGATGTACATTTGACTTTTAGCATAGATAGACATAAAAAAAACACACTGATTTTACATCATTGTATACCACATGCTGCATATTTGAATCTTTTTGAGTTTTTGTTAGACACATTTGCTTGCACCCAAACATAATCAGTTTGGGTTTAAAACCTGGGGTTTTTCTTCTTTTTTTTTCTTTGGCTTGGGGTCTCCAGGCTGTTTACTGTGACCCCACCTACAGGCTGCAAGGATCCGTTTAACATAAAACTTCAACAAGTTAAAATAGTAGTTAAAAAGACAAGTAATTTTTAAACCATGATGCTAGATTTTACATGTTTTACCCACAGACAAACAGACAGACAGACAGACAGACAGTTGTGCACAAGCTTTGGGTGTGCTTAGAAAAAATTTTCTTTTTCTGAATTGGTCATGTAATTCTTCTGGAATTCCAGTGGCAAAATGGTATTATTTTGCCCATATTTTAGAACCAGGTGGTCAGTTAGAAAACAAAAACACTTTTCCTAGGAAACAAAATTTTTCACAGATTATCTGGCAAGGAAATGAAGAAGCCACATTTTGAAAAACCAGTTCAGTTCCAGTGGGAAGCTGAAGTGGGATGCTATGACCAGAGAAGGTCCAGGAGATGGGAGATAGGACACAAACAGAACACAGACACGTGGCACGGCTCAATGGCAGCAGAGTTGGTCAGAGCCTTAGCAGGCTTATAGCAAGACACCTTCACCTCCAACCAACTCTATTGTTTACCATGTGTTCAATGCCAGAGAAAATTTAGGATTTAGCTAAACAAGCAGAAGTTAAGTAAATAAGCCCAGCAAATGCTTCCCAGGCCTCAGAAGCGGGAGGAGTGAGAGTAAAGGGGCCTTTACTGTCCCCAGGGCAGGTCCACAAAAGGCGGCAGGAAGCCTCTGGTGGGGGAGGGGTGAGAAGGCAGCGAGGCAGCGCTGTGCCGCTCCTGGCTCCGCTCATCTGCCGCGTATCTCGGGACTGCGGCGTTCAGCTTGGAACCCCGGAGACCTGTCCCAGACTCCTCTGCAGGCCCATCGGAGTGGTGCATTGAGCCCCTCTCCTGCTGGGCAGCAGGAAGGCTGCCCCTCTCCCGAGCAGCCAGGCTAAAAAGGCCAGCAGTCTCCACCCAGGATGCAGCATGCTTTAAAGTCTCCCAGGCCTTTTCGGCTTGAGAGTCTGAAATGCCCAGTCCGGTATTTTGGAGCGTGAATCTCAGAAGCGTGAAGGTTGGATCACTCCGCTGACTTTGAGTTTGCCCCATTTGTTTTAACGGGGGATACTCTTGCCTTTGGGACGGCTTACTTGGCTCGCCGGTAGAGTTTCTAAGCCTACGCTTGTTTGCCCCACGTTGGGCGTCATTATGTCGGGATTCTCGGCCCCAAGCACCTCTCCCACTGGCAGGAGAAGTGCTGAGCGTATCCCACAGGCTTGAGTCTAGAAGAAGCAGAGATGCGAAACTGCCCACCCCGAGCCCCCCTTATGTTTAAGGCAGGACACACAGACGATTCTGGGGAAAATGTCATGCAGTCTTCCGATTCTTTAATATGGGACTGCATTTATAAAGCCAGAATGGCAGCAGGAAGAGGAGGGATTTGGTGGCTAGCTAGGCACTGTGATAGGCTGGTTAGGCTGTCCACCAAGGTTGCCGTCATGGGACTTCCCCTAAAGGTGGACCTTATGGCCTCCAGGACTGCCTCTGGGTTCATCACCCGCCGGCCATCGTGGCGCACACGCGGTCTGAGGCGGGATGTGGGGCTGGTTAGAGCCGCCTTTCCGGTTCCAGACCCAGAGAAGGCAGGCAGGGGGAGCCACCCTGCGCCCTCAGGGCTGGAGAAGAGGCGGGCCATCTAGGACCACCTCTTAAAGCTGCAAGCCAGTGCCCCACAATGAGCTAGACCATATTCTGATATCTACACATTATAGTTCTGGTAGTACAAAGACAGCATCCCTGTTTAATAGTCCCATGGAAATACTGGCTTCCAAAGGAATACAAGCCATCAGATAGATAACCAACTCTCTCCTATTATGTGATATCTTTGCAACTGAATTCAGGAAGACTTTGTTATTTAGGTAGAGCAAGAAGATGGCTGTGCAAGTTACTCCAGGAATCACCTCCACATAGATGTACCAAGTTAAAGATCTATGTGTACACCAAACTCCCTTTACAGGAGCTAAGGAAAGTGGGACAATAACCATACTGTCTAATCTGATATAAAAAATTTAAAGGCATGTTTAAGAAGGAAAGAAGAAAAATGTAAGTGGCCTCAACTTAATGCAGCACAGTTTAGAAAGACTTGCTTCCCACTTGGAGAAGACGAGAGCATTAAAGCTAAGCTTTAGACTTGAAATCTAGTGACAAGCCCTCCACAGTGAAGCCCAAAGCCAGGCTGAGTCATACTACCTCTCCAACAGGGATAATAACTTTGGACTGAGAGATGATAGATCTGCATTAGCCAAGTAGTAAAAGAAAGGGCTCCTCCACCCCATTCAACCTGTCGATTCAGAGCTGGCAGCAACAGTCTATTACTAGGTCAAAAGTTTGATGTAGCTTTTAGATGTGCTTCTGAATCAGGTTTCAATTTTCACATCAGTGAAACATACTTGTATAGTGGTTTACATCATTACCAGCCTTGGAGCCGACATCCTTTCCCCTGCTTCCCAAGACTGCATTGATTCCTGTGGCTGTAAGACTCAGTTTGTTGCCATCTCTTGAAGCCAAATGTCTCTATCACTCATCCATCAATGTTTAGCAATACAGCTTTTCCCAGGAACACTTCTATTTTGGCTTACACAGCCAATATCTGAGAGTGAGCCTCAAGTCTGTGCTGATCACTATAGCTATGAGACTCAAGACTGAATGAGACTAGCATTAGCATACATAGCCTACATATTGCCTTCACTGGGATACCTCAACCTTAAATACCGTGGCACAGAACAAAACCCCTTTCACTGAAGGGAAAACAAGGTAATATGACATCCAGGACTGAGCATTGGAACTCACTGATAAACTGATTAAAAAAATGCAACCCTGGCTAGATCCTAAATATCCAATCCCAAGATCTGTCTGAGGACAGAAACTCTGGATCAGTAACTAATGCTACAAAGACATAGCAGTCTAGAGGACATACCACAAACCTGTCTTAGCAGTGGGCAGCCCACAACAAAGTGGACCTTCATCATACCCAAGAGTTGTAATAGTCCTTGTAGGCATTGGGTTCAAGACGTGCTTATGACATTGGCAGACATAAGAACTTGAAACTTATGTACCAAATGTTAATGAGTCTAGTTTACAGATTGTTTTTAAAAAATGAGCCAAAGAGTCATGCACCAGTGGCTCATACCTGTAATGCTAGCTACTAAGGAGGCTGAGATCTGAGGATCAAACACAACCAATGAAAAACAACCAGGACAAGAAAGTCTATGAGGCTCTTGTCTCCAATTAACCACCAAAAAGGCAGAAGTGGAGGAGTGGCTCAAATGGTAGGGCCCTGAGTTCAAGCCCTAGGACTGTCACAAGAGAAAGGGAAAGGGGGAGAGGGGAGGGGGGAATGAGGGAGGAGGTAACCAACAGTACAAGAAATGTATCCAATGCCTGTGTGAAACTGTAACCTCTCTGGACATCTGTTTGACAATAAAAATTCTTTAAAAAAGAAAGAAAAATGAAGCTAGAGAAATCAAATAGCCACAGAGATAAAAATAAAATAAAATAAACTTCTCTTACCACTTGCAGAAATCAATGCAAAATGAGTTAAAATCTTAAACTATGACTGAAATCTATGAAAATACTTGAAGAAAATACAAGGTAGTATTGCAAAACATTGAAAGGGACACAAAATTTTTGAACAAGAACTCTGATAAAGAAAAAGAAGCAAATATAGACAAATAGGATTATATCAAAATAAAAATATTCTTCACACCAAAACAAATAATTAACATGGTAAAGAAACATATATAGAATATGAGAAATTGTTCATAAACTAAACATCTGATAATGGGATAATATAAAGACTACATAACAAATAACTCAATAGCAAGAAAACAATCTGATAAAAAGATCAGCATGGGCTTGAAGAGACTTCAAAACGAAAAGAAAAAAGCCACAAATGGCCACTATGTCACTTGATATAATAATATGCATATTTAAAAGTTCAAATCACTAAAATTAATGAAATAAAACCCAAAATCACAATGAATGAGATATCACCTAATTCCAGTAATAATCGTTATATTAAAAATGTCAAAATATAAGACCCTGTGAGGATATGGAGAAAAGGAGATATTTTTACATGGTTAAGAGGAATATAAAATGATAAAAACCATTGTAGAATACAAAATGGAGTTTTCTAATAAATTTTAAAATAGAATTACCATAATATCCATCAATATTACAAGTGGATATATATATAAAAAGGAAAAGAAGTCTATATATTAATGAGACATTGGCACACCCACATTTATTCCAGTACTATTCACAACATCCAGTGTTATTGGCTACTCATTAAATACAATCCTTAAGTATCTGTCAAGTGTAAATGGAAAAAATCAAATATGATACACATTCACAATAGTCACAAAAAGGAAAACAATCTTGTCTACAACAATATGAATGGAACTGGAGAACATTATGTTAAGTGAAATAAACCAGGAACAGAAAGTTAAGTACTGTATGATCTCATTCATGTGGAATCTAAGAAAGATGATCTGTTAAAACTTGAGAGTACACCATAAAAAACAAAAACTTGAGACTAAGTGACAGTTATGAGAGGTTGGAGAATGCAAGGGAACGGATGGGAAATGTTTATCATGGATACATACAGGAGTAGAAGTTCCAGTGCATAGTAGTGTGGCTGTAGATAACAATTTTGCACTGCAAAGCTCAAAATGAAAGGGTTTTCATCAGCAAGAAATGATATGATCAAGCAAGTTGGTTCATGCATATAATTCCTGTTACTCAAGAGCAAGAGAGAGAGAGGAGGACGGAGGAATGTTTGTAGAAACACGCATTAATCTAGACTAAATATTGCAAAACATATATTTATAGCAAAATATCACATGATATTCCATTAGCACATGTGATTGTTTTATGTACTACCTAAAATACATTTAAAGAAAACTAAGGTTTAATATTTATTTTTATAAGTATCCTCTTGGTTATTTCCATCAAGAGTTCCCATGTGGGTCATATAAGGTCTCAATGTCTCCATTTGTTTACCATTTTGAATCCTCTAAACTACGCAACTTAGTTTTGTAATTTCAGAGAATTAATAAGCTAGTGTTACTTTTGATCCTTAACTGATACTAAGTCTACCATTGAAAAGAATATGTAAATCTCACATTTGCCTTCTCTGAGATATATATATAGATATGCATGTTTGTTGTAAAGAAACTATGTCTAATATTTCATTAAGCTAACTGACAATTGTTTTATTGTGCTTTTTCCTTAAGTATTAAGAAAAGTAGTATAACATCACACCATAATAAAAGTGCTTACGTTTTATTTAAGTTTAATTAAATTCAGTACCAAGCACTGAATATACAGCTCAATAAACATAGAGGCCAACAAATTTGTATTTGTGGTTTAGTTGGTGATGCTAAGTTTTGAATACCTTTCTTATTCTCTTTAAGCTGCTAACTTTTGATCTCATGCTCAATGCTAGGAATAAAATGAACAATGTATTCTGTCTGTGCATCATTCAGGTATTCTAATGAGGCAGACATGGCATTTTGTGCAAGAGAACAAGCCTCAGTGTTCACTGTCATCCTCTACAAGGCTCATGATTTACTGGGAGAAATGGGCTATTTACCAGGCATGAAATGCATGTGATGGATTTGAATGTGTAGAAATGTGAAGGTATGACCATAGAGCAAAGAACTGTTTTGTACCCGGGCTTGACTTAAGGACCTTGAGCTCTCATGCAGCTTGCTTGTCTGTGTCTGGTACTCTACCACTTGATCCATGGCTTTAGCTCTGAATTTTGCTGGATAGTTGCAAGAGTCTCATGTACTTTTCTTCTGAGACTGCCTTCAAACAGCAATCCTCCACGTGTCAACCTCCTGAGTAGCTATGATTACAAGTGGGAGGCAAAGGCACCCAACCATCCAACCAAGATTTTTTAAAGTAGGCTGTAGGTTCTAAGAATCATAGCTAATAATTAGAATAATTAATTAATTTGACCACAGATGGCAGGCATGGAATTAAAATTTGCCACTCAGAATCATGTAACACATGAATACAAATTGGGGTTCCTGTGAAACAAATAAAAATTCATGGGGTGAGTTCAAACAGGATCTTAGGACTAACACTGTAAAGGGAAATAAAGACTCAGGTTTAAGTGGCCCCAAAGTACAATCAGAGTAGAGAAAAGGTAAGGTTGATATTTTTGAGTAGATCTTTCCATATATGGGGACTGTCTTTAAAACCTTAGCCATGTAGGGGTTTTTCTTGCATTTTTATTGTCAGAGTAATGTACAGAGGGGTTACAGTTACATACACAAGCCAGTGAGTACATTTCTTATCAAACTTGTTACCTCTTCTTTCATTTTTCTCCCACCGTCCCCCCTCCCCAGTTCCCTGCCCACCCTCCCGCGGGATGTACAGTTGGTTTACTACATTTGTCTTGTAAGTATTGCTGTTGCATGGTTCACCTTTTGCCCTTTTTCTCTTTGTTTTGGTGTTCCCCCTCCCTAGTTCTGATAAGCATACATAAAATACCCAGGGTACCAAAGTCAGTTACAGTGACAACAGGGGTAAAAGCCTGGGGAAGAAAGACAAAAGAAAAAGGCATAATTTCATAGGGTACATTGGAATTAACATCATCAAAGATAAACCACTTATTTCCAAACCTTGTAGTTCATTTCCCTTAGGACCATCATATATGATCATATATAAATTGCTATTGAGCTATTGTGCTCCTCTGCTAGAACTATCCTAAAGAAGTACTAATTGTTCCCAATGAGTGAAACCATAGAGTTTATGTTCCTTTGGGTCTGGCTCACTTCATTTAATATTTTTTCCAAGTCTTTCCATTTCCTTACTAATGGGGCTAAGTCATTGCTTCTAATAGATGCTTAGAATTCCATTGTGTATATATGCCATTATTTTGTTGATCCATTTATCTACTGAGGGGCATCTGGGTTGGTTCCATATTTTAGCGATGGTAAACTGCTGTGATAAACGTAATTGTGCTGGTAGCTTTGGTGTAATCTTGCTTGTAATCCTTTGGGTAAATGTCCAAAAGCGGGGTTGCTGGATCATAGGGAACCTGTATGTTTAACCTTTTGAGGAACCTCAATACTGCTCTAGAGTGCTTGAACACGTTTACACTCCCACCAACAGTGTATTGGGTTTCTCTTTTGGCCACACCCCCGCCAGCATCTGTTGCTGTTAGTTTTCTTGATGATGGACATTCTTACTGGGGTGAGGTGGAATCTCAATGTTGTTTTGATTTGCATTTCTTTTATGGCCAGTGATGTTGAGCACTTCATGTGCCTTTTGGCCATTCTCATTTCCTCTTCAGAGAAGTCTCTCTTTAAATCTTTATACCATTTATTAATGGAGCAGTTGTTTCCTTCAGAGTTTGTTTTGGGGGAACTTATTTTTTTGAGTTCTAAGTATATTTTAGATATGAGGTCCTTGTTTGTTGTATGGCCATTAAAGATTTTCTCCTAGTCTGAGGAATATATATCTTGTTAGCTATATCATTTGCTGTGCAAAAGCTCTGCCGTTTGATGGAATTCTATTTTTCCAACCTTTCTTTGATTTACGGTGTTTCTGGGCCTTTAATAAGAAATTTCCAACCTCTGCAAAGGACCCGTAGTGTTTCTCCTATTCCTTCCTGCAATGTTTTCACGGTATCTGTTTTAACATCAAGGTCTTTAACCCATTTGGAATTGATTCTGGTGCTAGATAATATATAAGGATCTAGCTTTAGTGTTTTACAGGTGTTTAACCAATTCTCCCAGCACCCTTTGTTCAAGAAGCTGTCGTTCTTTCATCCTATTTTTTGGCTCCCTAATCAAAGATTAGGTGGCCATGGGTCTGTGGGTTCATTTCTGGGTCTTCACTTCTATTCCATTCATCCTCAGGCCTGTTCTTGTGCCAGTATCAAGCTGTTTTTATTACTATAGCTTTGTAATAGAGTTTGAAGTTTGATATTGCTATTCCTCCAGCACTGTTTTTCCTGCTCAGGATTGTTTTTGTCATTCAGGGTCTTTTGTTGTTCCATATGATTGTTTTGGATTGCTTCCTCTATTTCATTAAAGAATCGTGTTGGGATATTGATGGGTATTGCATTGAATTTGTAGATAGCCTTTGGGAGCAGGCAATGTAGTTTTCTTCAACTGAAAGAATCCCCTAAGTTTGCTGACACTACTAGGTTATTATCTACATTCTGAGGAATATAATAGCAGTTGTGAAGAAACCTCCTACAAGGAATCACGGTATTCATCATATGTGCCACAGTTATCAAGGTGAAGTTTAACATGAGGCTAATCTGAAGTAACACATAGTAACTCAATACTGTTGTTTCAATGTAGCATAAACATTGCTTAACACCTGTGAAAAACACTAGAGGAACTTTTAGCTAACTGGTCAATATGAGTATTTGTGTGCCTCTTTTTAAAAAAAAAATAAGAGAAAATAGAATATTCTTAGGCTCTATCAATTAAGTTTAACATCCAGAAGTCAGAAAGTAAGACTCTTGCTCAAGTATATGGCATAAATATCTCACTTGGAGCATCAGTTTTATTATACTCCACTACTTAAAGTAAAGCATTGACAAACTAACATATGTCCAGATCAAGACAACAAGGATAGATGAGTGAGGAGGTTTGACAGTCTCCTTTGGGTAAATAAATTTGAACTCAGCATAAAAAACAATGTTAAAAAAAAAGAGAACAATATCCTGATACTGTGGAGAGCTGCTACATGGAAGTAGAATAACATTTGCCATGCTATCTCAGAGGTGAAAGTAAGGCTTCAATTAATCTTTTCCCACCATAGTCATTTTCTAGAGATGTAAAAAAAAGACATGTTGATAAAAAACAAAGAGGCTGGGTAGCACATTGTAACAAAAGATATTGATTCATCCCCTGTGCTAAATATTTTGTTTCAGTTTATTAATTTTTGAAATTTAATTTTATTGTCAAGATGATGTGCAGAGGTGTTAGTTACATACATAAGGTAGTAAGCACATTTCTTGTCAAACTTAATTTTTATTGATTATGATATGAGGGATGAAATCCATGGCCTTGTTCCTGCAAGGTACATATGTGCTCTACCACTGAACTACACACAGTGTAGGCCAACTGAACAAGTTTTAAACAGTAATACTGACAGAAACTGATAAGTTCAAATTATGTTTTTACTTTCCCCCTCTGTTTGCATGTCTTCTCTAAATCTAGATACTCAGTTTTACAAGAATTATTTGTTCTCATCAAATGAGTTACATAGTGGGAGGAAATAAAATTTGTTTAGTCAAATGTATGTAAATGTCACTCTGAATAAAAATTGCATATCTTCTGTAAATGCACATGTCACAATACCTGATGAATTAAAACAGATATATTGAACAAAATAGTAATTAGGCATTGACAAAAAGTAAATAAAAAGGATTAAATTCAGAAGTATCAACAATCAGAAAGGCTAGGTTATGTCAAGGACTCCCAGCCTCATGAAGCTTGTATGGAAATACTGAGATGCTTAGAACTGTTACAAGAGAGTTACTCATTGTGAAATAAATATTCAAAACCTTAGCTCTGCAATACCACAACCATTACCCACATGTAGTTATTGAAAACAAAATAGATGCAAATTTAGTTTCTCAGTCATAGTAGTCACAGTTTAAGTGATCAGAAGACATTTGCATGTCATACTGTATTTCATACCACAGTTATAAAACATTTGTTGCATTACAAAAGTTAACACTGACTATTATTGCCTCTACCCTCTCCTCCAGTTAGCATAATCACACAAATACTACCAAGTTTCATATCTCTTTTTTGTCTTTTTCCTTTATACTTTGTGGGAGGAAGTAAAATGATCATGGTCCAGAAATAACTTGAATATATTTTCAATAAAATCCTCACTCTCTCTCTGATCAAGAACATTTTTCTTTCTTTCGTGAATGTTCTTGGATTTAAGAACACCCCCCAAACAAGCTAAGAATCATTGTAAACTACTCCCATGGACCTAAGACAAATCAGATTCAGTGCAGAACAGAATATCTAACCAATTGTACCTTAGTTACATGCAACTGAATTGCATATTTATTTTAAACAGCATAAATATTACTCAGAAGGGCTTAAGAATATTCTTTACCAGAAGAGTCTTCCTTCTTCCCCAGACACAAATTCTTGCTATGATTTTACAAAGGAAAAGTAGCTTTAGCAAGAAGGGGATAAAAATGAAACAGTCATAATATTTCATGTTTTCCTTATGTAACACCTCGAAGCCAAAGGCAATTTTGCTATTTTGCTGAAATAAAAATTCACATAAAAACGCATTACAACCTATTGGTCTTATGCAGAAATCACAGTTTAGAAATTGTTTGAAATCCACTTGGATCAAGGGGAAAGAATAACCAAGGGAAGCTGCATATATTTTTCCTGCGTAATTACAGCATTTCCAAATTTTAAACCCAGTTAAAAACAGGTTGATTGGGTGGTTTTTGATAGCTGCTGGAGACAAAACAAATCTCACTTGTTTGTAAAATAATAGAATGATGCTTCCGTGTCCAGGTCCACAGGGAAACAGGGACAAGAGAGGCTTTCCATTGGAATGCAAATTAATTCAAACAACCCAATCTCAAAAAAAAAAGGTTCAAATTTTTCAAACTTGCCAACATAAGGTTTGTAGTAAGTCAATAGAATGAAGCAGTTTCAAGCTGTAAGATTACAAGTCCTGAGAAACCTAACTATGTCCAGCCTCAGTCCTTCCCTATTATGTTGACAGTACCTCAGAAATTCCAAGGCTTAATAGAACTATTGGAGATCACAGAATGAGAAGAGGGAGGCAACAGTCAGAGACGGACCTGACTGAAGCATACAGAAACCAGGGCACAGTTCCTGTTACTGATGGGTGGCAGAAATCACTGCCATAATACAGAATGTAGCCAATTCTGTAGCTTGTATTATTCAAATAAAGAATGGATTAAACTACTTTCACATAACCTCCAGTGCAGGAGCAGTATTATTATCTGAAGCCTTGTGCATGCATAGAAATATATAAGCCATAAGGCAATATTGGGGAAGGCAGCCAGCACCCTTCAGGAAAGGAAGTGATACAAACCAGAGTATCCATTAATAAAACCAAGCCAGGGAAGTAGTACATTTCATTTAGAGCTTTCATGACCCAAATGTGTTTATCAACAAAGTGAAATAGAAGTAAGACAGCTGAGAATATATTTCTGACTGGATCTCTAATGCTAGTTTGGAGAAAATATAATTTTACGATTTCTTTTTTTTTTTTTTTTGCCAGTCCTGGGCCTTGGACTCAGGGCCTGAGCACTGTCCCTGGCTTCCTTGTGCTCAAGGCTAGCACTCTGCCACTTGAGCCACAGCGCCACTTCTGGCCATTTTCTGTATATGTGGTGCTGGGGAATCGAACCCAGGGCCTCATGTATACGAGGCAAGCTCTCTTGCCACTAGGCCATATCCCCAGCCCCGTAATTTTACGATTTCTTAAGTGGATAACTAGGATGAGGCTTTGGGTATGGATAGTATATTTCCTTCTCAAGACTTATTGTGAATTCTTGTGAATCTAACTGTACAGGGAAATCCATAACACATATATGAGTGTATGCATATATGTTTGGCTCACATCATTATGAGCACAATATGTGAGAGGATAACTCAAATGAGGAAGGATGTAATTTTGATGCCATATGGTCCTGTGTAGAACATCATGGCAGCAAGAGTACATGAAGATGAAGGGTGTGTACCTCACGGCAGACCGAAAGCCTAAACAAGTAAACCAGAGAATGATTAAAATCTTCAAAGGTAAGCCTCAGTCATCCACTTGCTTTAGCCAGGTCTCATCTCCTACATTCCTATCGTCTCTCAAAATGGCACTGACAACTGAGCATAAATCATTCAATGCCTATGAGGGAAATTTTATATTGAATTTATACTATTTAGCATGTGTTTATGTTGGTGAAGATCCTTGTGACTACATAAAAAAGGCCATATCAACACTTTATAACTACAATAAAGTATCTTCATAAAATATCTTTTGAACCAGGAACTGGTGGGTCATACCTGTAATCCTAGCTACTCAGAAGGCTGAGATCTGAAGATAGGAGTTTAAAGCCAGTCCAAGAAGAAAGTCTGTGATAGTCGTATCTCCACTAAACAACAACAAAAATAATTGGTTAGTGGAGCTATGCCTCCAGTGCTAGAGTGCCAACCTTGTGAAAAGTAAGCTCAAGGACAGTACCGTCCCATAGATCAAGGCCCAGACCCAGCACAAAAATGAATCTTTTGTTCTGTTTTGTTTTGTTCACTCTGCTATTCATAGCTCAACGCACAAGCATAGCTTTCTACCACTTTTCTTCCATTGCCGATTGATAGAATGTTTGAGTATTATTTCCATTTTTAGACATTAACTACATGGAACATGCCAAAGCTTCACAAAATGGAGTGAGATTAGGTTTTCAGTGACCTTGCCTGAATCTCCCTTTCCTCACTGAGACAGAAACACAACTAGGTAACAGTGGCTCAAGTCTATAATCCTAATAATTTAGGATGTTGAAATCAGGAAGACTATAGTTCAAAGCCAATTTGGCCAGAATAGTTTATGAGACTCCATATCCAAAATGACCAACAAGAATCTATGATGGAGGCGGGGGACAAGTGGTATTATGCCAGTCAAGCATGCTGAGCAGGCCCAAGACCCTTAGTTCAAACTCTGGTACCACTAAAAAGAAGACAAGTATAAAAACTATCAAAGGTAAGTTGCTTGTAAGAAAATATTTGGACAACAAAATACAGAGCTATGATAGACTGAGATTCTAACTTGTCAAAATGACTTCAGGCATCTCTAGAGAGTTGTTCATTCTCAAAACAAAACTGTAAACATTCAGGAAACAGCAAGATACCATGTTCAATTTGATAAACACCTTTTTTGTTAGGTTTTTACCACACCTACCTGATAACTGCTTTTATACCTAGAATAAAAAGCAATAAAATTGAAGAGTCCCAGACAGGGATCATTAAGATCACAGCTGAGTTTAGGCAGACACTAATGGAATTGCAGTAACTTCAGGGGAGTTTCTCTGCTGAGTCCTACTGCCTATTCATGCTAACCAGCAATGTCGTCCACAGAAAACTAGTCAACTGACACAGCCCATTAGATACTTACACTCCTCAGACTAGCCCACAGGATCTCCATCCTACTTAGACTTAAGAATTACCTGCAGGATTCCATTAACAGGATCCCCTATACTCCAAACAACTAAATCAGAATTGTAAATGGTAAAGTACAGACTTTAGTATCAAAAGAGAAAGAATGGAGTAAGAAGAAGGGAAGGGAGGGAGAGAGGAAGGAGGGGGAGAAGGAGGAATTGAATGAGGAGAATAAAATACAGCAATTGACAAAAGAGAAAGACAGAAAGAGATGGAAGGAGGGAGGGAGAAGAAAAGAGAAGGAGGGTGGGATGAAGGAAGGAAGCAACAAGCAAGGAAGGAGAAAACAAAGGAAAATTGGCAATTGGATTCATGAACAGTCAGGTTTCAGAACCATGGACAAAGACACTACTTAACTGCTTTCTCATTCGTATTTTCTCTGACCATAGATAAGTTTCTGAACTTTGGTGAATTTTATGTACTCCATAATATGTTTCTTAGGATTGTGATTATCTGAAAGTATCCTATGTAAAATAAAATAAGAGTATTTATAGGATGTGAGCATTCAAAATGACTGTTGTTTTTATCACAGAGATATTAATAAACACCAAATCAAGAAAGAAAAAACAAAAATGCTGGATAATTAAATCAGGTAGGCTTGAAAGTATTTCTTTGTGCTCTAATTTTAAGACACAATCAACCATATGATATGCTATTAAATAAAATGCTTACACTTTAATTCAGTAAAAATAAAAGGGTTGATTTAGCTTTCCAGAACTGCTTTTTGTTTGCTTGTTTGCTTTGTTTGAATTGAAAAGTACGACTATTCACTGAATTATTTATTTCTCTGCTCTTACTCTAAGTCAAAAGGAAATGAAAAAGAAAAGAAACTGAATGTGAGATGCTAGATGGACAATGAATAATAGAGAGACAGATAAATCAGAGAGAAGACTAAAGACTACACTAGAGTCTGTTGGGGTAGAGAGAAGATTGGAGACATTTGCAATATATGCTTCCATGGGAAAATTGGTCATTGGAGGAGTAAAACCTGTCGAATAGTAGGTATACAATCAGATACTGGAGTTATACTGTAGATTGATGTGCCACTTAAGCATCCAAAAATACATGGAACATTTCATTTGACGTTGTAGTTATTGGAATTGATAACAAAACTTTTGCTATATATTATAATGGACACTGACATTAATTCAGTTCCATGACACATTAAAGAAAAAAAATAGTACATTTGGCCTTGATATATAGCTTAATTTGTTCAGTATTTACCTATCAGGACAAGTCCATGAGTTCAAACTCCAGTACTCCAATAACAGTAGTAATAATGGTTATTGTTATAATAATCATTCTTGTTTATTACTGAATATGTGTCCACATTTGTCTTATTGCCTTTGTCCCTATAACAGGCAAAATAGTGCCCCCCAAAGATATAACCATTATGTTTGGAAGCTATATAATTAATACTTAAGAATACAAAAGAGGTGCTGAATTAAGAACTTGAGTTGGCTAGATTTTTGTTGAGGAGAATCAGAGCCAACTATAAAGGTTCTTATAAAAAGGAGCAAGGATCCAGGAGATGGAAAAAAGAGGTTTGTTTTTCCTTACTTTTTCCATTTCTTTTGTTTTGCTTATGCATTTATATACTTGTGGGAGGGTATGTGGGGCACAGAAGTGGAGGGACAAAGGGTGAACAAATTCAACCATGATACTAGACACTCTATTGGAAATGAACTATACAACTTATGAGTGAGAACAGAAGCAAAAAACTGGGAGAGAGGAAGGGAAGGGGTGACATTGTCCAAAAAGAAATGTACTCTTTACCTGACTCATGAAATGGTAGTCCCTTTGTACATCACCATCACGATAACAAATTTTTCATTTAAATGTTTTTAAAAAGAGAAAAGAGTGTAGCTGGGAATATGGCCTAGTGGTAGAGTGCTTGCCTCGTATACATGAAGCACTAGGTTCAATTCTCCAGCACCACATATACAGAAAACGGCCAGAGGTGGCGCTGTGGCTCAGGTGGTAGAGTGCTAGCCTTGAGCAAAAAGAAGGCAGGGACAGTGCTCAGGCCCTGAGTCCAAGCCCCAGGACTGGCAAAAAAAAAAAAGAGAGAGAGAGAGAGAAAAGAAACAAGAAAGATCATAATGGCAGATGCAACAGTAATGTAAAGAGGGAGCCACAGCCAGAGCATGGTAACACAAATTTTTCTCCAAAGCATTCAGGAAGAATGCAGACCTATTAATGCATTAGTTTTAGACTTTTGACCTCCAGATCCTTCAGAAAAAACTCTGTGAGCTAAAACCCTTATAGATGCCTCTGAAAAACTGCATTACAGAATTCAAACAACAGTTATTTCCTTCAGCTCAATATAGCATAATGCACCACTTCTTTTACTGGTCAGTGATCTTTGACAGCACATGCATGTATTGTGGTATGGATTACTTACAGGAAATGCACTATTCCTGTAGTTCCCTCCTTTGAATCTTGTAAGTACATGGATTACTACATTACAATCATTTATAGTAATTTCTAAACTTTCTATCCAACTTTCACATTAGAAAGTCTTAATGTGAAAGATTCCTAATGTTCTAGAAATTCTTAATGTCCTGCAGGTCCATGTTTAACAAAAAACTTGTCATTGCTCTCAATAAAAGTGAAATAAAAGAAATTGAGTTCGTAGAACAAACTAATAGAGTCTAGAGAAGGTAAAATGTACAAGAGCATTTCCCTATCTTCAGATGCCAGGAGGAAATCTCAGCAAACAAGGCATGGCATTTTCTTGGAAGCAGATTAGAGCAGACAACCAGGGACACAAGTCAGGATTGCCAAGCATCAAACAAGCTTTACTGATGAGGTTAAGTATAGTACTGGGGTCTAGAAAATCTTTTGAAAGCTTGTAAAGCAAAGCATTCGACACTTGAGGAAATCTGTAACAGTTCAGCAGATGCTTGCCTTTTTCACAGAGTAACTCAACAATGTTGATTTGTACATTGACTTTTTAAAAAAGACAAAATAAAGTATCCAAGTTTTTCATTGAAGATGTAACTTTTCAAATTGCTTTATGAATCAGTTTTCATCACACAAGACTATTAGTTCCATTGTTTACTTATCATACCTTATTTTCTGGGGAAAAATGTCCTGAATAATTCAATGAATTGATTTAATGTTCCTAAGTAGCATTTAACAATTTCCACAATAAAAAAATCCTTCACTCAAATAAAAAATAATGTATCCCAAGATCTAAAGGCATTTTCTCTTAAGAGATTATTTGGAAAAATAGCAGAAAAATATATTGGTACATGTTGGCTTCTGTGATAAAAATCATGTGCATTTCTTATCCTAGTTCATCGCAAAGAAACATGTAAAATGAACACTGTCAGTTCTAGAAGGACCTTATTTTAAACCTAGCTTTTGTACCTAAACAAAGCAGCCCTGATATTCTATCACTAAAGCTGTGTATAATATACTCATTCCTTCCCTTCACATATATTTTAAGTAATCATTCTGAGCTAAATACCATACTAAATGAAATAGATTTCTGACATTATTGAAAACAGAGAAGAACCTAAGAGAAAGATAGTGAACAAGCAGTTTCAATTGTCATCAATTATATGTGATGGTGCAAAGAACACATTTGTGAAGGTCCTGGAGCAAAAAAGAATACAATTGTTTGAGGAATTAAAATATTGTCAATGTGGCTAGAAAGGAAAGGGAGAGAAAAAAGGTAAGTGCTATGAATTTTAAAGTGCCCACAAACTTCAGATTCCAAAGCCCCAATCCTCAATGAGATGACATTTGAAGGAGAATTGTTTACATAGTAAGTTTTGATGGAATGACAAGAATGGGAATCTCACGATAAAATTAGTGTCTTCTTCTTATTCCTTCACATAGGCATGTCAGGGGAAAATAATACATAAACTTGGTTGGAGCTGATACATTAAATGATAGCAGAATATTTGGATTTGAATGTGGAACATGATTATATTTGTGCTCTTCCTTATCAATGTATACATGCTATGACTTACACACATACAGTGGCCTTCATGTATTTCCAGCAGTGCAGTAATCTATAGTGGCATTGCCTACAAGTGTTTTGCGCATGTTCCAAGTGCTTAACAGAGGAATAACACTGCATGAAGATTAAAAATAAGCAAGACCCAAACCTCCAACTCATTTCATCATGAACACTGTAATTACTGGTACAGTCAAAAGCTGCATTCATTCTAGGCAAGCACACTTAATATTTTGTAATTTTTTTATTTTTTATGTGTAGTGTGCAGGATCAAACCCAGGGTCTCATGCATGCTTGCTAGTTTTCACCATACTATGCAAGTACTTCACCACTATGTTCCATTCCTAGCCCTGTATTCATTCTAAATGTGGACCAGTTTGACATTTAAAGTTTTGTATTGCTTTAAGATTAAATAGCTTCAGAGTGAGAAATTATTGCTATAGTAACAGATTATCCATGGTACTTTTAAAAATAAACTTCTATGTCAAAGCAAAAAGCCATTCAAACTGTATTAATAATAAGCAAGCAAAGTGAGAAAGAGAAAGGTGGTATTTAAAAGCATTGCATATTTTCCATTTTTATTTCCCTACATAAAAAATAACACGTAACCATACCTAGAATAGAAATTTGGAATTAAATAAAAGGATTCCCATTTGTTCAACATGGAGGAGTATTTGTTTCTAAAGCTCAAACTATTCTTGATTTTTATACCTAAAATTTTAATAAAGAGCATAAAATTTAGAAATATGTTTATTTTAGAAGAAACTTTGGGTGTTTGAAGGGATTAGCTCTTAACTAACCAAAGAGTTTTGTTTTAAACATAGACAGAAATGGAACTGATTTCATTCTTCAGTTTCCTGTGCAACTGGATTTCTTTTCCTTGGATTTCTTTCTTTTATATTGCTTATTTATTTACTTAATATTCTTAAGTAGCTGTACAAAATGGGTCTCAGTTGAATATGTCAGTTTAATGAGTGCAATGCATATCGATCAGTGTCTCTGCTTTCATCATTCTCCCACAACTTTTCCAATCCTACCCAACCCCTAAAGTTACCTGGTACCATTTCATATGTGTACCTTGAATATGATTACTCTATTTTGTCTACCTGTCCTTTTTCCAATTGTCTTACCCTCCCCCTCAGTATTACTCCTTCCATGTTCATAAGGTTACATAACAAGATTGTTTTTATGCATCTCCATGGTTTAGGTTGAGTTCCTGAAAATGGGCACCTGATTTGAGCTATTATTCCCAGCTAATGGGCATCATTTGTAAAGTTAGCTCCCAATAAGACTACTTAGAGGCCTGGGCTTATATTACTACTCCTCCAGACTAATTTTGTGATTTTAAGTTCAGCATTTTACCTTTGAAATCTCACAAACTTCATCTGTCAAATGCCTTATTTCACACTAGATTTGGAGAAGGATCACTGATGTAGGAGCTATTATAGAATTAGAGTGTAAAATTAAGTAAGAAATTATAATGTATATTTCTCCTCTTTCTACAAAGGGAGATGGGGGAGGTAGGGAAAAGTGAGAAAGAGTGAAGAAGGCAGGGAAAGAGAATAAAAGGTTTGCTTTCATTGTGTGGTTAAAGAGATTGGTTTGTCTCAAAGCAGATATCCTTCTGTATTTCTTACCCACTGAGTGGAAGGCCAGGCCTGAAAGTAAGCAAAAGAAAATCTAAAACCTCTTGTCAGCATAAAGTCTGATTGAAGTAAGCAAAATGCAATTGCCAATGATTCATCATTAAGTTCTCATTTTACAGAAGAAGCAAGTAAAACTCAAGCCTAGGACACATACCACATCACCATATGGTATACCTTGCATACATAAACCAATTAAATGTTTTAAGTAAACATAAATAATAATTCAAAGTAAATCATTATAAGACTTGACTGAGTATAAAGTGGCATAGTTAAACCTTACAAGATAAACTGTTAAAAAGAAATGTATTTCTACATCAAGGACCAGTTGATGGTGTGCAAATTAATAAATTTAAAACTAAGTACAAACCAGAGGATAACAGATGTTTCTAATGTTACATGAAAAGAATAATCATCCCCATCAACACTAAAGGATGAGTATTAGCTGAATAAATGAAATCATGGATTTTGTTTACTGGCTTTAAGAGTCATGTAATCAACGACAAGTTTATAGAAGCAAAGATCACACACCTGACTTAAGAAAGATAAAAATGCCATCCAGTGTTGATTAGGCCTGGATCTTCAATCTCAATGGCAAAAAGTACACTGAGAATGAGATTGCTCCCCGTTCTCTTCTTAGAAGACATGAGTGTGATAAGGTAAACTGAGTTCCTGTTCATCTAATATTAATGACTATTTCAGCTCAGAATCACTAAATTTGGCAAGCATGATTCAACATTATCTAGAAAAAGCAGTCATGATTGAATTGATCATTTTACTAGAACTGAGTTTTGATGAATATCTTAGAGACCTTTGTGCTACAGAGGTAAGTAGAATTTTGCTTCAACAAATCCTGGGAGCAAGCCAGCCTCCAGGGGAAATGGCCTGAGCGCCATCTAGTGTAAATGTTCTTAGAGAAAATGGTCATGAAATGAGAGGTATTCGCAAGTGCCATCTAGTGACAAAAGAAAAAAACTGCTCCGAGAATAGGAAATTTAGCTAAACTCCTCTGGCGATGATGAAATAGGCATAATTGCAATCTCCATATATAGAAAATAAACCACATTCCTAAGTGTATTATAATAGATTTCTTTTTAGTTTTATCTGAGAATACTTGGCCTTCTGTGATCATCCCTCTGATTCCCATCACCTTCATCTCTAAGCTCCCTAGTAGTTTGCCCATATTTTTTAAACCTACTATCGTGTAGGCAGAAACAACACTAAGAACATGTTTATTGGTCTACTTTGAACCATCCTATAGTTCATATTTTCCTACAGTGTAGGAGTCAACTTGTTTCAAAACCATCACTAATCTGGTCCCCAGGTACCTATCTTACTGTTTTATCTTTAGCCCACTAAATTTCAGCCACACTGATATTCTTCCACATGTTAGAAAGGTTCTTGCTAATACTTGCTTTAAGCTTTTTCCTCGGAATGAACATGTCTTATATGTGATGTATATTTTCATTTTGGAACTCTTACTTTTCAGAATAAAGATATAGTATAGTCTATTGTTTAAGAGCATAGACATTGGTGTCGACCAAATATACCTTATTTAATTCTCTGATCTGCTGTCCACTAGCTGTGTGACTCTGGACAATCATTTAAGCAAGTGAGTCCTTGGGTAATGTGGCAATTATAATGACACTTATAAAGTTATCACAGGAATTGACAGTAAAAATCTTCTTACTAGAAGCCAAGGACATTAAAATCCCATAAATATTGCCTAATTATTTTCATGAGAGAGAAATGAAAGCAGATAATGGTTTAGTCAGGGGTTTGTCTACCTTGCTGAAGGAATTGGTTCAAAAGTATAGAGCACAAAGAATACAGCCACAAAAGATCAATATCATATACTTCTTGATTTGCACATTTATCAATGGAAGACATAAATAATCTATACATCAATAGTCTATACGTCATCAAAGATGACATTAAAGAATGGTAGGAAGTCTTGAGTACACAAAGATATCACTAAAACAAGAATGCAACTGTAGGGTTTCATTATGAATGGCAAACATAATGCTAAATCCAGAATCTCAAATAAGGATAGGAAAGAATGATGCACATTAGCAACAACATGTCCAAACATGTCACGAATTTTAGCTGTAATTCAGTGGGAATGAGGAATGTTGTATGAGTGCAAGTAGTGACCTGACCTTGGATTGTATTAATCGAAGTACAGTGTTCATGATAAAAAAAAGTAGGTTAGATCCACCCTCCTGTGATCAGCTAATGCTGTTAACTCATTGCTGAGCATCACTCTTTACACAGACATACCTAAAGAGCCCTCACTCACATGACAAATAGATAATGAACACATGAGAAACAGTTTACAGATCATGGAGTGCTTTAACCTGAAAGTACAAATCCAAAGACACATGACCATTGTCTTGAAATCCCTGAAGGGCTTTCCTGTGAGAAAAAGAAGCAAACAGTTGCTCCTTATTCTGGGTAAGATCACTCAACAAATAGCAAAGATCTAAAAAAAAGTCCCATAAAGATAGATTTGGCCTTGAATATAGACACTGTATCCCACTTAAAGCTGTCCTTTCTGTTAAGAGCTGGCTAGTGATACACTCAACTCCTTATCAGATGTTTTCTACTAGAAATCCCTGTGAGAATAAGGCAGAGATTGTTTAACCCTTCTGAAGAAGTTGATGAGTTAATGGAAAAGCTTCTGATCCTGACAGTCTCTGAAATAAATGACAAATAACAAAATAAGCTTGAATAAGAGATGCCAAAACAGGATATGGCTTAAAGATGAGCTCATAGGATAACCTCAAATGCTCTCATGCTTTCCACATTAATGTAAACTTGTAAAAGTTTTTTGAATGCTGAAATATATGAGGTTTATCAAGACATATTGCATTCATAAATAGCTTTGTGAAAGGTACACCTTCTTAAAATATTTTTTAATTTCAAAGAAAAAATAAATAAGAGAGAAATATTTTTCTAGCTTTGTTCTGTTTACTTGACAAATAGATTCAAATACAAGTTAAAAATTAGGGCTGGAAATAATGCCTAGTGGTAAAGTGCTCGCCTGATACACATGAAGCCCTGGGTTCGATTCCCCAGCACCACATATATAGAAAAGGATGGAAGTGGCGCTGTGGCTCAAGTGGCAGAGTGCTAGCCTTGAGCAAAAAGAAGCCAGGGACAGTGCTCAGGCCCTGAGTTCAAGCCCCAGGACTGGCAAAAAAAAAAGAACAAAACAAGTTTAAAATTAAAAGGAATAATTTATACTGAGAATGAGTGAAAATTGAAGTACAAGAGCATCTGTCAGTCACAGTAAAACAAAAGTCATCATTATCAGCCCTATATAGGTTTGTTTTAGTTCACCTCTTTGTAGTAAGGGTTAAGACTCAGGGCCTTGTCCATGACAAAGTTTGAAAATCCCATTTAGACATCTTGTTTAATTCTCTCTTCTACATCTACACCTTCCCCTAGTTGCCAAAGTCCCCAATGACATGTGTTTTGATCTCTGCCCATCAATTCTGGCCAGTTGTTGGTCTCTAAACCTTGGCCCATTGGAAATTGTCTCTGCCATCTTACCCTTGTTCCTGCCGTCATGTATGTATCCAGGCTTGGGCCTTATCCCAGTTTTGGACTTAGGAATGTAATCTTTACAGAAGATGAAGCTAGTAAAAGGGATGGTTACATATGGGTTTCTATTGCTGTTATGTTAAGTTTAGACATTACTTGTCTGCAGAATGCAGTTATATCTACACTATTTTGTATGGGAAGTTTGTGGGTTTTATCTATGCCTAGCCAAAACATAATATGTCATCATGACATGACTGAACATGTTCAATTAAAAATGCAAAACAAATGTCTTTCTCATTTGGATAAAATTATGTGAGAAGGGTTTTTTGTTGTGGTTTTTGCTTTTGTTTTAGAATGAGTCAAATCTGGACCAGAAGTAGAGAGCAGAGTAGTAAATTTCATGGCTAGTTCACATGATTATATTCAGTTACTAAGATTCATGCCTATATACAACACCATTGTCAAAGACCAGGTTACCAAGCCAAGCACATCAACCTTTGGAAATCCATTTGTTATTCCAATTGCTGTCTGTGGGCATTTTTCAAGCTAAATAAATCACTGCAAACTCAGGTTCTCTCTGTCCTCTTACCCAGCTGTTTATGCCAGAAAGTCAGGCATGATCACGGAATCTTTTTTCACATTTAATATTCCATATCTCACCTATGAACAAGCACAGTGTCAACATCTCTGGATGTCAAGCTCTCTCTCCTTTATGCCGCTAGACATGCTATTTTCTGCATTATAGAACACCTCACATCTCTAACTCCCACTCACATTTCAAAGTAACACAGAAGTCATAGCCCCAGGAAACCTCTCTAATGCAATACAACTGGGTCAGGTGCCACCACCTGTGAGTTCTCACAGCACCCCAATTGACCCCTTTTATAACATGTAATTTGTTGTGCTATAATTGCCTAGCTTTGAAATGATTGTTTCCCATGTTATTGTTTTTTTAATTACAAAAGGTAATTGCTCATTAGAAAAAGTCAGATGATACAGAAGTATACAAGAAAATATTAATAAACTTCGACTAGTCCCCATGGCTCTATAGAGACAATGTGTTGCTGTTAATAGTTTCATTTTAACACAGCAAGGTAAAGATATCAACCACTCCCTTATTGATGAACATGATGGGTATTTCTAAAGTTTTTTGTGGTACAATCTACATTTTTGTAGATTGCTAGAAAAACCAATGACTCTTAAAGTTTAAGATTACATTCCTACAAAAAGTAGCAATGTATCTTTCACCAGCAATGCATGTGGCAGGCCTACAGGCCATAATCTTCGCAGGATTACTGTTCTAACTCTGTATCTTATGTGGTGAAAAAAATGACATTTAGTTGTTACCTGAGAATCTTTCTATATATTTCTTGGCAATAAAATTATTTGTTTTCAGTAAATTGACTTTTTCTATCTTGGACCCATGTTTTTCTTTCTATTGAATTATGTCTCAGAAATTCTTTACTCACTAACCACTTATCAAGCTACACCTATTATTCATAGTCTATAAATTTACATACCTATAGTTTTAAGTATATGTTATCAGATGTATTTTTCTTCATGGTGAGAGAAGGCAAAGGTGGGGGCAGCAAAGATGTAATGGGATTACATTTAGAGATATGAATATATGCTTTTGGGGATTTTATCATTATTTTTATTTCCAAAGTGATGTACAAAGGGGTTACAGATTCATACACAAAGCAGTGAGTACGTTTCTTATTCACCTTGTTACCTCCTCCCTCATTTTTCTCCCACCTTCCACCCCTCTCTCCAATTCCCTCCCCCCACCAAGTTGTACAGTTGGATTACAACATATTGTCTGGTAAGTATTGCTTTTGCATTGGTTTGCCTTTTACCTTTTGTCTCTCCATTTTGATGCTTGCCTTCCCTCACCTAGTTCTGATAAACGTATATACAATACCCAGGGTACCATAATAAGTTAGTGACATCGAGGTAAAACCGTAGGGAAGAAAGACAAAAGAAAAAGGCAGAATTTCACATTGCACCTTGAAAATAACAACAGATAAACCATGTATTTCTATAACTTAGAGTTCATTTTGCTTAGCATCATCTTATGTGTTCACATATACATAGCTATTGAGCTATTGTGATCTTCTGCTAGGACTATCCTAGATATGTACTAATTATTACCAATGAGGGAGACCATAGGGTCCATGTTTCTTTGGATCTGGCTCACTTTACTTAGTATGATTTTGTCCAATACTGATTTCTTTTTCTTTTCTTTTTTTTTTTTTTTTTGGCCAGTCCTGGGGCTTGGACTCAGGGCCTGAGCACTGTCCCTGGCTTCTTTTTGCTCAAGGTTAGCACTCTGCCACTTGAGCCACAGCGCCACTTCTGGCCGTTTTCCGTATATGTGGTGCTGGGGAATTGAACCCAGGGCCTCATGTATACGAGGCAAGCTCTCTTGCCACTAGGCCGTATCCCCAGCCCCCTGATTTCTTTAAGCAATGATTCTATGAAACTACATGAGCATGGCTATGAAAGTACTTCTGCTATAATTAGATCCAACAAATTGAATTCACTTATTATAATTCTTCAATGATTGTTTGATACACAGAAGCAGAACATATGCTTTTGTATATCGTGCTATCCCATTATCAAAAGTCAGGGCCTTTAGAGTCTCAAAAGAAAAATTATGGTAAAAGGTAGTCCCAGCTTGTACCCCCTCTATAGAAGTAAAAAATCTTCTTAATGAAGAATAGAAAAAAATAAGAGATTAAGAAGAGGTTTAAGGGCTGGGAATATGGCCTAGTGGCAAGAGTGCTTGCCTCCTACACATGAAGCTCTCGGTTCTGTTCCCCAGAACCACATATATGGAAAACGGCCAGAGGGGGCGCTATGGCTCAAGTGGCAGAGTGCTAGCCTTGAGCGGGAAGAAGCCAGGGACAGTGCTCAGGCCCTGAGTCCAAGGCCCAGGACTGGCCAAAAAAAAAAAAAAAAAAAAAGAAGAGGTTTATGTGTGGCTTTAAGGGCATAGGGAGGCAACCACTGATCCTTTCCTGGGAAAAGCCTTGAAATGCAGCTCAATTTCCCTAGTTCCTCCCAACCTTTGCTGATGTGAAAAGCAGTGGAATGACTTCCTAGGGAACCAGGTGAAACACTGAAGGTGTAGGACAGTCTCGAGGGTCCTCTACAGATTGCATGACCCCCAGGCAGCATTAGAACAAAATAAGTTTTCTTTGAAGTTCCAGCAAGATTATAGAAGAGGCAAAGCTTGACATGCCCTATGTCAGTAGTTTTAGTTCAGAACAAAGTCAGAATGGCACTATAGATACACTCACAGCTTCAAAACCTGCTACAACATTGGTATGTATGAATAAATCACTCTAAAGGCCCACTCATTAAAGGCTTGGTCCTCAAGATGAGACAGTTGGAAAGTGGTGGAACCTTTTAGGGGAGGTGTTAAGTGGAAGGGAACACCATTAAAGTGGATTGTGGGATCTTGGTCTCTTCCTGTGTTTGGGCTGTGGTCTCTTCCTGTGGCTGGGATGAGTAAAATAAGTAATTGTAGTCTGCCATACCATGTTGCCAAGATGTGATGTGGTCCACTGGCACATTCGCAAAGCCAATGGGCCAACTGATTATGGACTGAAATCTCCAAACTAACTGTGATTAAACACAAACCTTTCCTCTTAATAAGTTGAGTATCATGATAAGTTATAGTAATGGAAACCTGACTTACCTAACACTGTACCACTTCGGGATATTACAAAACTACATGACTTACCACAAGTCTTCCAAAGTGCTTGGATAATATATAACAAAGAAGTTGGGTGTAACCCTTAAGAATTAAGAAACGAGTAGTAAATCTGCTATGATGAGGCAAACTATGCCTGCTTGTTAATACAGCTTCCCATGATGATAAAAGTTCATGGCTCATAGTAAAAGATTCAACATTTGTCTGTCTTTTTTCATTAAAATTTTAAGAGGTCCACTTTTTATCCAGGAAGCAAGGAAGATGAAAATATTGTGTACTTGAAAGTGTTAATTGACTTCATGAGTGAAACACTATATTTAATTACCTAAGACTGGGGCTCTGGTGGCTCTTTGTGTTTGTTAGCTCAAATCAGCTTCTGTACTTCCCTAAGGATGCACTGGAAGAGCATGTTGTTCTTTTGAATGTTAAAAGTTAAATAACGAGTAAAGATAGTACTTAATTCTTTCCACTTAGCCTCGTTAAATAAAAGCTTGTGATAGGGAGATTTCCAAATGTGAGCTATGACATGAGTTAGGATTCAGTCTTCATTTTGCAATGAGACTTCCCAGTCCCAGATCACCCATCAGACAAATGTTTGTGTGGGATCTGAACACTGCTAAGCAGTCAGCTCAGGCTGTCTCCCTGACTTTGACCTATTTTCTTGGGTCTCTTCTAATGAACAGCTCCTCTGATCAGTGTGGGTGAGAACACCCAATGCTCAAAGGTAAGAGCTTTAGGCACATGGTAAAGAACTTCTACTTTAAGGAAAACAAATATAGTAGGAATGACCCCAAACTTCCCACTAAAAATATATAAATTAACTTTTTAAAAATTCATTGTTTACAAAACTTACGACTAGCTCTTTGCATTGAAATTATGATCATTTCTATAAGTGTTTGCTAATATGCATAAATAACTTCATTGCATAAAAAGAAGTACACCTGCAGAGAGCAATTTAACAATTGTACTGAAGGAGGAAATGGTAGCAACCATTTCTGTTAGCTATATTTTTAGAATGGATCCACTTTGCAAAATGAAAGCCACTGGACCACAGAAAACTCTGGCAATATTTATGGGGTTTGTAATAAAATGGCTTAGTTTTCAAGGTGGATAACAGAGTACAGGAATATCTCAAAGCTTAACAAA
Organism: Perognathus longimembris pacificus; assembly: GCF_023159225.1. Classification (NCBI taxonomy): domain Eukaryota; kingdom Metazoa; phylum Chordata; class Mammalia; order Rodentia; family Heteromyidae; genus Perognathus; species Perognathus longimembris. Next base: position 5,313,213 of record NC_063188.1, on the reverse strand, counting down.
GACAGTCATTAGCAAGTCATTAGAGAGTTAATTGCAGTCATAATGGTAATGTAACCTAGTATACTAAGAGTAGAGATGAAGAGGAAGGAATGCTGCTAACATTGTATGTGCCAAAGCCATTAAGATCAAGTCTTCAGAACTTGAGCCAGAAGACAAGGAGCTTAAGAAGGGATAGAGGTCCCTGGAACAATAGCATGATGATTATTTCATCAAAAAAGAGAGAGCAGTGCAAACTTAGAATCTAGAAGAAATTGATGAGAAAGTTTATGACTGTTTCTATGGTTGTTTTTCCAAGGGGACATACATTTTTTATAGCCTGAATTTTTTGATGTTAAACAACTTTGCCAGTTTACTCAATCAACTGGTCAAGTTGGTGGAAATAGGTTACTTGAAATATACATGATGGCCCATGAATGAGTGAAAGATTACTAATTTTGATAAATAGATTTTAGAAGAAAAATAAAATATTGAAGAATATTCATGTTTTATTCAATTTACAAGAAATAGAATGACATATGTCTATGCTTTTATAAGTAGAACTCATCATCACTATCAAGTTCAATATGCAAACCACTATTCCATAAGCAATTACAGTAGCATTTGTAGAACCACTTCATGCTTAATTTGTTAAAATATGTGTGATGTCTCCAAATGAGCAAACCAGGTACAAGCAATCTCAAAAGATATATACAAAACTGAGATATGTTTCTCCAAGGAAACATTTGAAGTGCAAGTTAGAATTTTTTCTTTTAATCTCCATAACAATTATTCCCAAACAGGGTATGTTACACTTTACAAAACATAGAGACAACCAGAGGAGTAACAACTCTATTTCCAAACATTCTAGTATTGTACCAAAAAGTTAAATAATTTGCTTATACAAAATATTTTCAAGGAACTACAGTTTTTATTTATTTAGGGCTGTGGAATAAAATTGGTTTATATAAATACCTTCCTAATTTTATGGTTGTAAAATGTAATTTCCAGACAATTTTCCTCCAAAGCACTTAAAGAAAAGCAATTACTCAGGACTGATGAAGTATTCTGGCATAATTGAACTTTCATTCTTACAGAGGACTGGGTTGCATGGTAGTAGTGTGCAGGGCTTATTTTTTTCAGGAGTATCTTATATTTTAAATGCATCTGTGATAGGATGGTGAGGTAACTCACTTAAGGCCTCTCATTAAAATAAAATAGTACCTGATACTAGCGGCTCGTGTCTATAATCCTAGCTACTGAGGAGGTTGAGATCTGAGAATCATTATTTGAAGCCAACTGGGAAAGGAAAGCTCATGAGATTCTTACTGCTAATCAACAAAAAGCCAGAAGTGCAGGTGTGACTCAAGTGGTAGAGCCCTAAGCTTGAGCAAAAAATCCAAATAAAAATGTGAACCCCTGAGTTTAAGCTGTATACTAGCATGTGTGCATACATGCATGCACATACAAACACACACACACACATACACAAGTATCCCTCTCCTATGTCTTCCCTAACACATGTAATCTTAAACACATGTCTAATTCTTAGTTACATGCCAGAGGACAGATACAAATTGATATGACAGAATCAGCTGCAAAACAGACTCCTGGAGTTAGAAAGTGAATCCTTACAACAGGCTGAAAATCAGTAGAAAAGTCCAAAGCTTTGTCAAGACTTTCTCAACTTTTAAGGGTTTAAAATAATACTGAACCCATAACTTTCCATTTCACTGATTCACAAGTTAAGTTTATTATACACATTAAGTCATTTTCCTGAATTTTATAATGCTTTTTAAATCAGGCTCCAATTATCCCATTTCATTATTCATTACTAGAATTACACTTTGCACAGTGAGATTGACCATAGATGAATTTTTCTAGGCTGTTTCCAGAATACCATTGTCTTTTGCACTTTCAAAGACCTTTTAACCATAAATATAACAGTAATCTCTAGTGACACATTCAACAATAGCAACTGACTATGTTCTCTTCCCACAACTGTTTTATTCTGTGAGATGCTAGTTTTAATTAGTCCCACAAATTCAAAGGAAGCAGCCAGGTTCCTTTTATGCCAGTACTCAAGGAATTATATCTTTACTCACAATCTGCAGCATTTCTTTTTACTTCATGTGTCCTTCCAAAAAATTCTCTGGACTGAAATGTGCTCTGTAAAACACAAGACTGAATTTTAGGTCATTTGTTTTTAATAGCCAAACTCTCTCTCTCTCTCTCTCTCTCTCTCTCTCTCTCTCTCTCTCTCTCTCTCTCTCTCTCTCTCTCTCTCTCTCTCTCTCTCTCTCTCTCACACACACACACACAAACACACACACACACCTTCTCTGCTTATCATTTTTTGAAAGTTAAATAGGAATTCAGGATTGAGCCTTTAGATTCCAGTTATGTAACTATGAGTGCAAAGTGCCAGACCCAAGTTTCTCCCAGCTAGCTCCCCTAGCCTTGTTTGCAAACAGCTTTGGCAAACCAAACTTGGAGATATTTAAGAGTTTCCAAGCAGTAAGCACACATTAGTAATCATTTATCTACCAGCCTACTTATGTATATTGTCTTTACATTCATTCCTTGGCCCCACTTCCCACACAAAACAAACTCAGATCATACAAATATTTACATATGAATGCAATACAATATACATATACACATATTCATATGAAAATTTTTTTGTGTTTTTTTTTTTTGGCCAGTCCTGGGCCTTGGACTCAGGGCCTGAGCACAGTCCCTGGCTTCTTTTTTGCTCAAGGCTAGCACTCTACCACTTGAGCCACAGCGCCACTTCTGGCCATTTTCTGTATATGTGGTGCTGAGGAATCAAACCCAGGGCCTCATGTATACGAGGCAAGCACTCTTGCCACTAGGCCATATTCCCAGCCCCATGAAAAGTATTTTTAAAGTAACAGGTTTCGTATATGTGTTCAATAGTCAGTTGTTCTAGGGAACAAAGAAGGTAATTGGCTTTTGACGCAGGGCAAGGGCATGGTGACACTTTTTAAATTGCTTTGATTCAATTACTTGAGCATTGTTTTCTATACTAAATTTTCTATACTAAGTTTTAATAGCCACAGTAACTTATTTCTGCACTCTTAGAAAATGTATAAGAAAACAGAATTCATGACAGAGCTTCAAAAAACTAATTTAAATACACATTTAGCTAATTCAATAGATATGTATACTTGGGAAGGATGTGTGTTCTTTTTTTTGGCCAGTCCTGGGGCTTGGACTCAGGGCCTGAGCACTGTCCCTGGCTTCTTTTTGCTCAAGGCTAGCACTCTGCCACTTGAGCCACAGCGCCACTTCTGGCCATTTTCTGTATATGTGATGCTGGGGAATTGAACCCAGGGCCTCATGTATACGAGGCAAGCACTCTTGCCACTAGGCCATATCCCCTGCCCCGGATGTGTGTTCTTGAAGGACTTATATCTAAATGTCATGGAGTTTTGAACAAACAAAAAGCGGTGTGGTAACAAGGAGGCAGGATAGCATTTAAACCCACTATTATGCTTTATGTCACAACTGAAAAGTAGCAAATAAACCCTGGAGATAAATATGACATACATAGAGATCCAAACACAGAATCAAATTCAAGGCGATTACACTCATTGGGACATAAACAACAATGACTATGTAGTCTAGAAAAATAGTTTCTCACACTGTCTCATTTCAACTTCACAACAACTATATTAATTAGAAGAGGTAAATAGCTAGTCTCAGAGAACAAAGTCCTAAACAAAGAAGTTTGAATTTAGGTACAGCTAACAGGTGTAGAAAATGAAGCCAGAAATTACCCTTTAATCATAAGGCCACTGATTGACTAGGTTATGGGCAGAGAGTTTCTTCCCTAGTAGTCAAACAATAAGAGCAATCCTTCAACCTCAAAAACAGTGACGTGTGTGTGTGTGTGTGTGTGAGAGAGAGAGAGAGAGAGAGAGAGAGAGAGAGAGAGAGAGAGAGAGCAAGCTCACAGCCAGAAGTCCAGGGACAGAATAAACATACTGTTGGGAAATCAGTCAGAATTAGAGGACAGAGATTATTTTTCGTGTCCCATAGGTCACTGGTTACACAAAACATACTAAGATAACCTTTTGGGATAGAGTTATAACAAAAATAAATCCATAGTTTTGTCACTTATGATTGGGTGATCTGCTAAGATTGTGAAAACCTATGGCAGTGGTTGGTGTATGAAGACAGACTAAACACAAAGAGGGAGTGGTTCTACTTACCTCCCTGTTTCCTCTCTTTTCAGTGAGATAGCAGTTGTAAACAGAGATAATGGAGAGATGTATTTGGGGAAGAGGGCATGCAGAGATCAAAGCCTTGCTTTCTTTGTAAGACAAAATGTATAGCTAAGAAAAACCCTGACCAAATGTTGGAGACTAGACAAGATTGATGATGGCATACAAGATATAAAGTCTCCATTGAAAAAGGTTCAGAAAAAGAATTTCATTGGCTTTATTTTGAGAAAATAATTAACTAAAACCTAGTACTTTTTAACCAAGCTTGTCTCTCCAGTAGAATTTGAAACCTGAAATCTCCACAATTTCCTGGGGGATTAGACAAAGATGGCACGGTGCAGTTCAGTTCATGGATGAGATGCACTCATTGCAGGGAGGGGAACTTCCGTGTGCAGCTCTGTGAGCACTCAGCTGTTCTTGTCAACAACAGTGGGCTGACACAATGGCTTTCAACATCTAAATTGCATATTATTTTAGAAATAGAAAAAATGCTCTAAAATTCTTATGAAAACCAAAAGACTCCAGATAACCAAAGCAATACTGCACAAGAAGAAAAAGCTGAAGATATCAGACTTCCTGATATTGATATATATTACAAAGTAACAGTAGTCAATGCAGTAGGAAACTGGAATGAAGCTAGACATGTAAATTAGTGCAACAGAATAGACAACCCAGAAATAAATATACACATATAAGGTCAAATGACCTTCAACAAAGGTTGCCAAGAAAAGTTGAAAATAGTCCCTTCAACAAAAGGTGGTGAGAACACAGAATATTTGTAGAATAATAGAATTGGATCTCTGTTACACACAAATGCAGCAGTGACACTCACTAGACACTATTGAAAATTAACTACACAACTAGTGGTGGGGGGTATCAAAGTGGGAGAGGATAAGGGAAGAGGCTACACTGTTCAAAAACAAATGTATTTATTACCTGACATGTTACTGTAACCCCTCTATACATCAGTTTTACAATAAAAATTTAAAAATTGAAAGAAAAAATTAACACAAAATTAATCAAATGCATAAGAATAGACATCCTGGAGCTATAATACTCCTAGAAAAACACACAGCAGAAAAGAGTCATGACTTTGGTTCTCACAATTATTTCTTAGGTATGACATAAGATGCAGAAGCCAGAAAAACAAAACTAAACAAGGAACTATATCAATCCAAAATAACAGCAAAGGAAGCATTTAAGCAAATGAAAATGGCCACCTACAGAGTAAGAAAGAGGAAGTATTTGCCAACTATACATTTGATGAGGAACTAACATACAAAATATATAAGGATTTTCTACAACTCAATAGCAAGTAACCTGATTTTAAAAGAGCAGAAAAGTTGACTATTACAAAAGCAAGAGAGTGAATGGCCAACAAGCACAGGAAAATATGCTCAATATCACTAGTCATCTGGAAAATGTACAAAACTTCAACGAGACATCATCTCCCACTTATCAGCATGGATATTAAAAATGACAAGTGTGGAGGATATATAGAAATGGGTACTTTTGTATAATGTTCCTGGAAAAAATGAAATGGTGTAGTTATTATGAAAAACTCCTGAAAGAATTAAAGTGTAGGGCTGGGATGTAGCTCAGTGGCAAAGAACTTGCCTAGCAAGCTTAACGTCCTGGGTTCAATTCTCAATACTTAAAAAAGAAAAGGCAAAAAAAATAGGAATTAAAGTGTAAAACTACCATATCATCCAGTACTCCCACTTGTAGGCATTGTAAGCAAGAACTCAGTGAATTAACTTCACTGCTGTATGTAGTGAAATCGTATTGGCAATAGTGAAGATATGGAAAAACCAAAACTTAAAGTATGGTATAGACATACATGGGAAAGTTATGCAGCTTACAGAAAGAAAAAAAAACTTCATATAGCACAGAACAAAAGATGCTTTGACATTAGGTTAAGTGAAATAAGCCCATCATCAAAGGAAAAATAATGCATGATCCCACTCATATGAAGTGATTAGTCTGGTCAATCTTATACAAACAAAGAATAAAATGGCCTTTGATAAAAACTGGGAGGTGAGTATAGTGAGAAGTCACTCTCAATGCATTTATTGCAGCTGTTATGCAAAATAAATAAGAAAGATCTACACATCGGTTACATGGTATATTGTTTATACCTAACAGTACTATAATGTACACTTAAAAATCAGTAAAGATAGAGTTCATGTTAATTGTTCTTACCACAAAAGAAAGAAAAGGGAAAGGTACAATAAAATTTTTGAATAGTAACTTGAATGTAGTAATTATTTCACAGATATATTTATTCACACATATACATATACACACACATATATTTCCACTTATTTTAATATATTATGTATACCTCTACAAAGCCATTGATTATTTTAAAAATACAATAAGATATTGAAGAATGTTCATACTGGTTCAGGGGAAAAAATTTAAAGGAAAAACACAGTAGCACAGACAAATGAATTTAATAGACAAAAAGGCAGGAAAAAATAAGGAAATCCAGCATATGATTACTAGGACCTTCTAAAGAAAAGAGAACTAGCTAGAAGAAAATCTAAATGCCATTAATATAAGAGCAGCAACTTTCTTGAGCTAAAGAATAACTAAATTTAGAGCCAATGTGATTGCTGAAGCTCAAGTAGATCAAATGAAGAAAAGACATTATTGGGTCATCCTTATAGTTTTGAATTCCAGGGATTGAAAAAAACCCTTTTCAAAGCCTCAATAAAGAAAAAGCATGACATCAGGGCACTGCTCTGGTCATAGAATGCCTACCTAGCAAACTCCAGGTCTTGAGTTCATAACCCAGTAGCATCAAAACAAAAATAGGTTGTTTGTTAAAGGAAGATAAACATGGAATTGACCATGTCAAATGCAATACTAGAAGCTAGAACACAATGCAGCAACATCTGCTGCTTACGATGAGAAAAGAATTTTAAGAAGTCAATATTTCACCAGTTCTCACTTACATGAAACAACAATGAAAATACATTTTAAGACTTGGTAGGGCTAAGAAGACCGTTTCTGAAGAACTCATTCAAAAAATACCTTGGTCAATGAATATTAAATTAGAACACAAATCTGAAAAAAGTACGAGAAATTATATTGAAAAATGAGTTGCATCATATTTATTATAATTCAATCAATGAGCATAATGACTCTGAGAACTCATAAAAGATAATTATAAAGATTCTTCAAACTAAAGAGGAATTATCTAATTGAAAATATGCAGAGTCTATAATGAGACTTCCAAACTATTTTAGAAAATCTAAAAGAAATATAGAGGGCAGAAGATGGTGAATGAGGAGTTGGAGAGTATTCAGCAATATAAAAGTGAAAAGGTAATGGTGGAAATAAAAGTGGACAAGTAAATAATTTAGGGGAAGGAGGGAGTATATATTTGATCTATAAATTTGATAACATACATAAATGTGCATGCTACTAAATAAAATTTTTTAATTTATTAAAAATGACAATTCAAGTACATAAAAATCAAGACATTCTGCTGGAAGGAAAATTATTTAGAGATGAATAAACAGAAAAAATTGACTCATACGAATAATACATATAAATACATATATATAATGAATTTTTTTCAAATTTTTATTATCAAACTGATGTACAGAAAGGTTACAGTTTCATACGTTAGGCACTGGATACATTTCTTGTACAGTTTGTTACCTTGTCCCTCATACCCTCCTCCCTCCTCCCCCTTTCCCTTCCCCCCCCCCACGGAGGTGTTCAGTTCACTTACACCAAACAGTTTTGCAAGTATTGCTTTTGTAGTTGTCTTTTTTTACCCTGTGTCTCTCAAATTTGGTATTCCCTTTCAATTTCCTACTTCCAATACCAGGATACACGGTTTCCAATATACTCAGATAAGATTACGGAGATAGTGTAGGTACAACCACAGGAATTTAGGTGAACTGTAAGGTATTATTAAATTCAATGACAATAAGTAAGTGGATATGAACAGAAAATTTCCCTGGATGAAACACAAGAGAAAGCAGATTTGGTGAATATCCTGCAAATTCTGTTCCAAGTATTTATTTTCAATTTTTGTGTTTTAAAGAGAAACAAAATAAAATTATATACTCTCCATCAGAATGCACTCAAGAATTCATTGTATATAAAAAGTAAGGGAAGGGGCAGGTTAACGGGGGTGAGAATGTTGGAGGGGTGACACTGGTCAAGATGTACTATATTCATAAACTTCTTTGTTATATAATACACCCTCTTTACAACTACTTAAAGATAATTTTCCAAAAGGAAAAAAGGATATACTAACATGTCATGAAGGTGCAAATAGAAAGAATAACTACATACATACCTATGGAATACCTATGATCTGAATGAAATATTAGGTTGGTCAGATATGAAATTTTAAGAACTTCAACCTACAAACACTAATGAAACTAGATAAAACTTGTTTTTCAAAAAACAATAATGAAGGGCTGGGGATATGGCCTAGTGGCAAGAGTGCCTGCCTCATATACATGAGGCCCTGGGTTCGATTCCCCAGCACCACATATACAAAAAATGGCCAGAAGTGGCGCTGTGGCTCAAGTGGCAGAGTGCTAGCCTTGAGCAAAAAGGAAGCCAGGGACAGTGCTCAGGCCCTGAGTCCAAGAACCAGGACTGGCCAAAAAAAAAACAAAAAACAAAACAAAACAAAAAAACAATAATGAAATGCATTAAGCATTCCAGAAAGTGACACATTTTAACAAAAAAAATTCACCAATGGTACAGCAAGGGTTGGGAAGGGCACATGCCAAAAAATAGTGTCTGAATAATAAAATGGACAAGCTCAGTTTAACAAACATACACCACAGACGCACACACACACAAACTGCATGTATATCTTTGTGCCCGATCAATAGTAAAAATAATTTCTTCAGAAACATGAATAAATTTGATCAAATATCTGGCTACAGTGGAACCTAATTAGACTCTGAAATTTAAAGATAATATAGCTCATAAACTCTGATAGCAATGTCACAAATATGACCCCATAACTTCACCACTTACAAATTAAGCAGCTCTCTGTCAATTACAAAGTTGAAGACAAAAATTAAAGATACAAATGTTTGAGAACTTAAGAAATAAAACATATCATATGAAAATCTTCAGTATATAGCTAAAGCTGTATGTTGGAAATTTTAGAGAGCTAAATTTTAATAGTAAAAGTAAAGAAATATTCAATTGACATAAAGCTATTATTCAGCTAAGAAACTAGAGAAGCAACACCAAATGACCCAAAAGGCCAGAGTAAAAGAAAAGCTGAAGTTAATCAAACCTTAATACATTCATTCTTCCAAAGTATAAAGTATGAATGTATTTAGACACTTCTTGAATAACAAAGGAAACAACGTAGGGAGGCAGGAGAGAGTCCAGATAACAGAGATCTTATGATAGATTCTGTGTCAAACAACACTGTTTTGTAACATTTCCTGTGATTGATTGCATGTTTAGGATAGAGGATCCATCAAAGTATAGCTTCAGTCCTCAAAGGTCATATTCTTGCTAGATGAGCTGCAACCATCACTCATAATGTTATTCAAAAATCTTAGATCCTATGATATAATGAATACGAGTGAAACTCTCTCAGCCCCTATGGGCACTGTCAGCAATTTGAGGGATGGTATCCCTTAACTGTGCTACGATAGCAATTTGTACATATCACTGTTTCATTATTTATCATACTGTTTGGTAAGTTATTTGCCCGTGTGTGCCTCTTTGAACCCTGTAGGCACAAGAATCCTGTCTTAGTCTTCTCGGATTCTTCTTGGACCTCCCTAGAGTCTTCTTGAAGAATTATTTGATGGGGCACTGACTAAGAGAATGTACAGATACGAAGACCCAAAAGGGGCAGAGAATTTTTTTTAAATCTTCTTTTGTGCAGAACGACCTATCTAATGAAGGCATTCAATAGGCTCATTAAGCTACAGATGACAAGTGCTCAACTGATAGAACAACTAAAGGGAAAAGAACACATAAATCACATAGAAAACCTAACTAACTGAGAGACAAAGATGTATTTCCAAACTATTCCAAGATTTCAGAAATAGCCTGTTACTTTTTAAATCACTGTCAGCCCTCAACACTCATAGAAACTGCTGTTTTAAGCTTCTGGAAAATCACTAACAAGACAAGAGATCGTTTGCTGACAAGGCTAGCCTTGTAGTAATCATTAGTTTCTTTTGCTCTTGGGAAAAGATATAAGATCTGAGTCAAATAAAAAAAAAAAACAAAGAGAGACTGTGAAGCTTGGAGTAAATGCAAGTCAGAGATGAAAAAGTCCATTCAAACTATCCACATTCACACAGATCAAACATTTTAGCAGCAAAGGAATAGTTTTTCATTGCTGTGACAAAATATCTGAGATGACAACTTAAGGTAGAACATTTTCATTTAGGGCTCACAGTTTCAGAGGTTTCAGTCCATGGTCAGCTGGCTCCAATGCTTTTATGCCAAAAACATCATGATGAAAGGACATAACAGAGGACAACTGTACACCTCTTCTCATTGGAACCAGGAAACAATGAGTGACTGATACACTTCAAAGTCATGCCACATGTGATCTACTTTCTGTAACTAGGACCCACTTACTAAAGTTTCAGTGACCTCCCAGTATAGTGCCATGAAGATATTTCATATTCAAACCATTTTAGTTTACTCATTTAGTAAAATATTTTACTGTTTCTTCCTATACACACCTTTTATTGAACCTGTTCCTAAGTCTTTATACACATTTTTGAAAGCATGGATAGTTTTAAGACCATCAAAAACCAAACTCATGCAAACAGGACTGGGAATGTGGCTAAAGTGCTAGAGCACTTCTCTAGCAGGCCTGAGACCATGTAGGTAAATAGGCAGACAAAAGAACTTCTTTTTAAATGCACCACAAATTAGGGCTTTATAAACAGAACAATGTACTATGGTGAAAAAAATTATAGCATTGGCAGAAAACAAACTTATATTTCACCCCACTCTGTAAATTACTATTTGTAGGATTGCTTCAATAGAGTTTATCACTTTTGAGAGACCTACAAAATTCATCTATAAAAGAGGGAACTAAAATATCATTTTGCAATGTTATTTTGAAAAGTGATTGAAATTCAGGGCCTAGCACAATATCTGGCTCACAATATACGTCCAATAAATTTATATTTATTGGAAGAGAATAAAATGAAATTGAAATGATAAATTCTTCTCACAACTTTAAGACTTGTGTTGTGTGCTCCTCTCTTGTGCTCCTCTCTTATTCCTAGTACAGAGCATGAGCTCTGTAATCATTAATCTAGAACTTAACAGTCTAGCATAAATACAGAATTTAGCATTAGTTCTTGACCTAGGTAAATATGAACCTTTTCAACTTGTTTTATGATTACCGGTAAAGCTGAGAAGATGGTCCTCTGAAAAAAATAAGGCTTACTTCTCAGAGAATTTAATTCTTTTAAATTTCCCAGGAGCAACTACTATGTGCAAAATCCATTCCAGATGTGGACCATCATGGATGAAGTGTGAAGAGAGGAGGAACAACATGGACATAACAATGCATACAATTTTCATAACAGAATGATGCTCCTCTTGTTCACTATTGTAAGTCCAGCTGATTAACGAGCTAGATTCCTTTCTTGAAAATAATTTTCCAAGTTTTTCTCCCATCAGTACCACCAACTGTGTAGTCAATACTGACACTACTTATTTTCTGTAACTAAAAAAATGGAAGTCAATTGATTTATAAACCTAAAATTAAGATTTATAATAAAAATGCAATTGCACAAGAGCCTGATTATATCCAATCTTTTTGTTTGCTTTAGATTTTGATTTCATACATTTGGGGAAAATTTTGTCTATCATTGTTCTGTTGACAAAACTGTTGCTCATTTTATTTTAAATATACTGCCTCTGAGCTACTACCTAGATAACCTGGTCACTTGTGTTTATCTGTAGAGATAAACAAAGACAATAAACTCTTTCTTGATTTTTGCTCAGTTCTCCAACAATGAACTACAGACTTTATTCTCTTGTTTCTAAAAATCTTTTATAAAGCCAAACCTATTGAAATAAAATTCTATGCTGCAGTTGACAACTTCTCTGAACAGTATCAGCACCAATGGATTTATAAACACCTAAAATTGCACTTATATAATAAATTACTTGACAAGTCTTTAATTTATAAGGCAACCAATACCTTCAGAATATTGTTACTATGGATAGATTTTATAGTTATCTGGAGACACAATAATTACTCTCTATTCTTTACTTGGTAGGGAATCTGTGTGGTTAAAATGAAACTAGCTTCATGATAAACTAGGACTGAGATCTAAACCATTTATTGATAACTAAATTCTCTAATTAAAAACTTGGGTATAAATAATCTAATGACATGTTTATGTATAATATGACTTGAGTTACTCTTTTGTGGGAAGACAGGTCAGAAAATAACTGCATGAATCAATGTTTGAAATTAAATTATAGCAAAGCATTTGAAATGACAGTCTTTGTAATTCATAAACTTGATAAAACTCTCTCATAAAGGAAAACTGAAGCCTTCAGAATAGATGGAATTTTCATTTATCTAAATATTAACACATTGTAGAAGTGTAGGGTAGAATCTGGCTTTTCTGGTTTCTAAAGCAGTGCCTATAAGGGCAAAGGCCAGAAACCATAACAACAGAAAAGTCAAGACAGCACACCTAAGTAAAATAGAAAAGAGAGGAAGGAAGCATATATATAAAAAGAAAGCAGATGATAATGTATACCAAAATTTACTACATAGTGAAAATTGGCATCTTTGCTTTTGTGAAAGGTGATGTTTATTTCTATATTATTAGAGACACTTTGAATTCTTTTTTTTTTCTTTTTCCAGTCCTGGGCCTTGGACTCAGGGCCTGAGCACTGTCCCTGGCTTCTTTTTGCTCAAGGCTAGTGCTCTACCACTTGAGCCATGGCACCACTTCTGGCCTTTTCTATATATGTGGCACTGAGGAATCAAACCCAAGGCAAGCACTCTTGCCACTAGGCCATATTCCCAACCCCCACTTTGAATTCTTGTAAGACTATATAAACTAAACTATATAAAACTAAGTGAAGTCTTCAAAGTATGGCTTCTAGAGTAAATGTAGCTGGATGCACGTTCTTTTAAATGCAGGGTCTTTACAATGCAATCACATCCAATTGTTTATGTAGTCCTTGCAGTTGCTTTCATATCAAAATAGTGTAGTTGAGTAGTAGGGACAGAAACCATATGGCCTTCAATGTCCCAAAATTTGCTACTTACTTGTTTTCATGATGTTTGCTATTATGTTAAAAAAAACTAATGAATACTGATAAGAGTGAATAAAATATACTCATGCTAAGAATATTAATACAATACTAGTACTAAAAGATACACTCCCAAATATTCAAGACCCAGATGGAAAAACAGACCTTTGTCATTTATCTCTTCCGTAATTATTTGAAATGTTAAAGTATAAGCATAAACCTAGCTCTAAAGGGCAGGCAGCACTATCATTGTCAGATGAACAAATTCATGAGAAGTTAAACTGAAAGGAATGTAACTTTGATTTTGCTCAGAGAAAAGGGCTCTTTAAAAGCAGGATTGCAAATTTATAAGCAATGTCAAAGCAAAATATAGATAATGAACTAGGCAAGTCTTAACTGATCATGTTATCCTCACATCATCCTATTAAAATATGGTGCAATTATTGGAGAATACCTTGAGTTACATTATCACAATTCAAATTGGTTATATCAATGACAAAGCAATATTGATGGCCCTCTGCTCACCATCTTATTCAGATTCTTTGTTTGCCTTTCTGGAGTCCTTTGTCACCATAACCCCATATTCTTCTTTTTCTGGATTTTTTTTTTTTCACCATTTAGTGGAGAACAGCTTCCAATAGTCAAGAAAAGTTTCAGTTCAGAAAGGATACATAGAAAATAATTTTAGGAGACCAAGAATTTCTAGAATATATTCTAGTACATATTAAATCAAGGAATTTAAGTTGAAATTTAGTGATTTCATACATACACGCACATATACATGAAACCCACAAATGAACACATACACACAAAAAAACTATTAATTGCACTATTTCATTATTCAGAAAAAGCTAGGAAATAACAAAAGATATGGCCTCTCTTGGCACATCCATGCTTCTTAAGACTGAAGCTATTAACACATTCTGCACAGGTACCAGGACTACCACAGCTGAGAAAGCAATTGGATCCGTTGTGCTAATGCCCTTATATACTGAGGAGTAGCAGTATGAGTTAAACAAACAAGTGATCTTCTGAGAATGATTGCAAACACCAAATTATATTTATTCTTTTCTTTCAACTTTTGTTATCATATGTTAATTGTAAAAAAAATACCCACAGGATACACTGTGACTGTTTTTAGAGTCATATAACATACTTTACTCATATTTTCCCACTTTTCCTGTCAACTATCCACCAATGAGAGAAAATACATGATACTTGGCTCAGAAAGTCTGATCTATTTACCTTTACATGAGAATTTCCAATCTTATCTAATTTTTCTGCAAATAACATGATTGCTTCTTCATGTAAATAAAACTCCAATGTGTATGTCTACAATTTCTTTATTGAATCATGTGATGTTGGGAACAAGGGTGGCTCTATATTTTGGTTATTATAAAAGAGTGGGGATATAAACACAGGTGTGCAGGTATCTCAAATATGGTGATTTACACTCCTTCAGATAGTCAAGTATACTATAGCAGGATTCCATAGAATTCTCATTTTAGTTCCCTGGTTTATATTGTATCTTCAATAATTTGCATTTCAATCAGTTGAATATAAAGTCCTTTCACCACATCTTCACCTTCCCTGCCTGGCCTGGCTTTGAACTGTGAACATCAGATCTCAGCAATGACTTTTTTGTTTTGGTTAAAGGATATATATTAAGGAGATGAATTACATGAGATTTCACTTTATGTGAAACACCAGAAACTGTTCTTCATTCATAGTCTCATGTGTTTTCTGAAATTTTATTTATATACATAGTGGTCCAGATTATTTTCATAAATTACTTCAGCAAATGTCTTGTATTTTGTATTACAACAAATGATAAATTCAGCAGCAATAGGAGGAGGGGCGCTACTAGTGATGCCTAATTGGTCTTCTCAGTGGTGGCCGAAATAGGAAGAGGATATGAAGGTATGCAGAGCAGATGCCAGATACATAAATACTATTGTGAAGAGTAAGTAAAGAGAAGAACCCTAAATTACCTATGGATTCAATCCAAACCAGATGCAAAAACCTAAGGTTAAAAATAATTCATAGATGAAAGCAGAGAGGAAAGGGGGAAGAGCATAGTCATAAAATGAAACACATATCGTACAAACTTAGGAAAATTGGGAGGAGGGATAGAATGTGGAAAGGGGTTGCATAGAGATGCATTGTATGAAAATATTTTGTTGAATTTGTTAAATGAAACTAGTTAAAGATAATAAAAATATAATTTAAAATGACCTGGAATGGGTAGGTAAAATCATCTCCTTCGATCCTGAGGAGATGATCAAAGTAAAGGCAAAATTAAATTATAAAAGTATTATGACACTATTTCAATATCTCAATATAGTTAATTATCTACAAAATTAATCTGTCTCAAGTATGAATGTCATAATATGAATTCAATAAATATTTATTGAATGCCTACTGAGTGCCAACCCCCACATACATGAGATAGAGAATATAAGTAAAGCGTAGTACTTGTTCTCAAATTATTCACAGACTAGAAGAGAAAAGGCAACTCTGAACACATGATGATATTCCATACAGAAAGAACTGGCTCCTATCACATCTTATCAGTAAAATTAAAATCTAACATAGGTGTAAATTTTCTACCCTTGCTGACATGTTTTCATGACTCTTCTATTTGAGTAACAAACTCAAACCTGGGTCAAAATCCTGACTCAATCATTTAAATTGGTTTAGTTCCCTAAGATAAGTTTTCTTTTTTAATACTATTTGTACACATTTATTGAATAATTTATGATGATAATGCATCACTTCACACATTGATCATTTTATATGTTGAGAACCCTGTTGAAGGAGGTCTTTCTCCAATCTGTACAGGCCAAAGAAAAATTGCAGGCATGGTGAAATTGGGAGTCCTGTTTTATTCATAGGCTTTGCTGTTCCCAGGCTTATGAGCAGTCCACAGCATAACAGCACCATGGCCCTCTGCACTCTGGCCCATTGCAGCATAGACTCACAGGTTCACATTGGGTCCACCAGCTGCACACTGTCCAACTCTGGTCCCTGTTTACATCTCCATTAGAGAAAGGTGGCATTTTGCCAATTAGAGTTACATAAGGCCGGTCATGTGTACCCACTCTCAAGGTTACATGCTGTGTTACCAAGGTATCATATGACTAGATAACTCAAGGTTGCATAGAAACGCTGGATCAGGTAGGTGAATCACGTCCCTTGGAAAATGTAGGCCCAACGACCTCTAGAAGATAAACTGAAGGAGCTTGACTTACCCTAATTACTCTTCAGGAACCTTCAAACTCTTCTACTTATTTGGAAATAGATGTTTATAATCCAGAGACTATAGTTGCTATATAAGTATCATCAGCCTCAAAACATTATTGTGTGACCTAAATTAAAATTCATGTGAAAAATACCTAAGTATTATCTATTTCAAACAATAGCACTAATTTGAACTCATTTTAAACTAGCTACTATTGGAGTAACAATACACTGGAAATTACCAAAGAAAAAGCCCATTGATCTTGAAAATGTTCTTTCTACACTCTAGCCAGGAGATTTTGTCACCTTTCCTTCCAATCAATATGTTTTAAATCTATAGAAATGGCAGAAAGACAAAAGACCTGTTCTTTACCTATACCTCAGTGCTTTTCAAAATTAATTGTGTAAAAGTTACCTAGGGGTAAGATAAATAAATGTACAGTCCGTAGCTCTGTGGAGGGAGCTGAATTTTTCTATTTCTAAGTTCCAGAGAATACTGATGTTGCTGGTCTAGATAGAGAAAAGTTCTTGACAAATTAGCCAGAAGCAGTAATAACATGGTGAATTAAAGACAGTATTTTTTCTTATATTGTGCTGATTCTTCAAAGAAACAATCCAGATGTAAGTGGTACACACCTATCATCCCAGCTACTCAGAAGTTAGAAGCACAAGGATCATGGGTATGAGGCTAGCCTGGGTAAAACTCAGTGCATAGTCTACAAAGCTAAGAAAACTGAGAAGTGTTGGGTTGAGAAGGATGAGAATAATGATAGATGCATTGTATTCATAAACTGATTTTTTTAGTTACTCCCTTTGTACAACTTCTCAAACATAATGAAATATAACTAGAAAATAGTTTAAGTGGTACAGCACTTGCCTAGCCTGCAAAAGACCCTGGGTTTATTCCTTAGGAGTGCAGAAACAAATTTGAAACATTTCACTAAATTCCAGGTTATGAAACACAGTCTTCACTTCATAAATATCAAACAGAAGTAATGATAAAACCAAGAACTCAAATCCAACACCTTCAAACTTTTCACTCTATGAGTCAGTTTCTCATTAACACAGAATTAAGAATATTTAATGAATTGGAATTGGTCAAGTAAAAAGAAGACATTCACCCTGACGTATTCAACTTCCCCACTTATAAACATTTCAGGCCAAGCTCATAATGTTCCTCCATGATGCATAAGAGCTTCCCTCAACTTCTGAGTTTCCAGGTTAAGGCACAAACAGGTCCTCGAGATCGTCTTGTAAAAAGCATTTCAGATTGTACCAGGAAAAGGAGACAGTGAAAAAGTCAATGTTGTAACAAGACTTTATTTTAATATTACAAGATTAAAGTAAGGAAAAGTAAGAGAAACACCTCCTGCTCCCATGGAAGAAATTGGGGTTAAAGATTCAAAGTAGTGGTTTTTGTCTATAGGCTTTACAGTTTTTGAACTGACTGTATGGTCTCCAAATGCTCCAAATAAAAACAAGCATGTTTATGTAGTATATAACAATCATGGTTATATAGGCATATCTGTAGCATACTTACAATAATGGGAAGATACACATGAGTTTTTAGCAAGTGGAATTTGAATAACCAAATTAAACTTTGTAATGATGATTCACTCAATTTTACATAAAACTAATTTTCCTGAAATGTATTAAACAAAAACAATAATTCTTTGAGAACAAGTATCATTATGAAACACTGGATCTGGGCAAAATTGCTGAGAACCCTGTATTCTCTTCCATACAAAATGGAGTTTAAGTTACATATTCAGTTCTTGTAATAAAAATGTCTTTACATTTCAACAATAGAATTAAAATGTATATTTTCAGCATATTCTTTATTACAAATATCTTCTTTTTCTTAAATCTATGACTAAAGAAATGAGAAGTACAGCCATGTCTACATTTATACACTACAGAAAATACAATAGAACATTTAGAACTAGAAAAGGAATACATCTGTCTCATTTATCTTGTTTAAAGTCTAGTGATTTTGTTGAAATGCTGCATCTGGGTGTAAATGACGTATGAAATGAAAAACAGTTTCCTTCGCATTGAGAATAGAAAGGCTGCTTTGTAATTTACTTTTTGCCTGGACTGTTTGCTACAGTAAAGTCAGTTTCTCAGCCTCCGGTTGCCTTGATGCATTATCTGACATACAGTTCTCCTTAGAAAGTCTGATGTGAGGGACCCAATACTGAAAGCACAGAGCAAACAGGCCACTGGCACAACTTTTACAGTTAGACTCACTAATATGGAAAAGTTGAGATTAGTTGTCTAAATCAAATATGCACATTACCACCACAATTTTACCATTTGGCAAGAGAACAGGAAAGTTTACAAAGCTCAAAAAGGTGTATTTTGTAATGTATAATTAAAACATCATTCAGCCTAATTTTTTGCCATGAATTCCCCTTGGGTACACATACATATGTATATATACATACAATTACATTCAATGTTAGTACCCTTTGGAGAGTAGTAATAAAATCTCCAAAATTATACATGATTTCCAAAATAATATATTTATTTAGAGCCACAAAACTCCTAGACTAGTATAGATTACTGGGAAATACTAAACCTAGGTAAAGAAACACAATAAACATGGAATAAAACCATGTATGTTTTATTAAATGCTTTTTTTCCAAAATGCCAAAGGCCTATTGAGGAATATTTTCATGTATACTCACACAGAGTATTTTCCATTAAACTAAATTACATTCTAAATTCACGAACTTCTTTCCAAGGTGGCAGAGGATATACTTTTGAAGATAAGGCAGTTAGTCACTATAACTAATAGTTATATGTGGGTCACAGACCTGAGAAAAAGCACCACAATTTATCTAGGTAGAAAAGACTACTGCTTAACTTCTAAAAATCATTTGTATTTGAAAATATTTTATACTTAGGAAATATGTTAGTGTCAGCAGCAGACTACTTGATTTTGTTAAGAGAATCTGATAGATTTGGTAGCTGCATCTTGTGGTGAAAGAAACATATGGAAACTGGGGTAGAGGGAACAGTGGATGAGAGAAAGAATCGCAGGAATAATGGACTTAGCTGAGGAGCAGAGATGTGAGCAGAATTGCAGACCAGTAACTCCCCACACTGCCAGGCAATTACGCTGCAGAGGCAAAGTAATCTAGGGTAAGCAGTTGTATCATTGACACTGTCTCCATTTTAAATTTAGTTTAAATTGAATCAGGTATAGAGAAGACACAGAAAGAATTCATAAATGTTGTGGGAATGTTGTGGGAAAAACCAGCCTTCAAATAAATGAAGTCAGTTCATGAAATGGAAAAAAATGTGGTCCCATAGAGACTTAAGATTCAGTAGCTCACAGAAGAGGATAGGGGAGAGGAGGAGTCCTAGGAAATATTAAAAATATATTTGCTGAAACATGGTAGATTCAAGGAAGAATTCAATTCCTTAGAAAGGCAAAATCAAAGTACAACAAAATAAATACCAGGAAGTGAGAACTTGAAAAAAATGGCATGGGGAGTCAATTGGAAAGGGGGATGTGAATGTGAATCAAGAGGAAAAGAATCCAACTTTATGGTGTAAACCAACTGTACAACTCATGCGGGGAGAGGGAAATGGAGAGGGAAGAGGGGGAAATGAGGGAGGAGGTAACAAGTTGGATAAGAAATGTACTCACTGTATTACAGATGAAACTGTAACCCCTCTGTACTTCATTTTGACAATAAAATACAGTTATTTAAAAAACGTGAAAAAAAAAAGAAATCAATGTATACCACACAAAATTAAGAGTGAAGACAGATGGGTGAGAACATCTAAAGGGGTGACATTGATCAAGATGCACTGTAGTCATAAGCTGCTTGAGTAAATTACTAATTCTTTTGTACAACTACTTAAAGATATTTTAAAAAAAGAACAACTGAGTTGGTAGCTCATGCTCATAATCCTAGCTACTTAGAAGGCTGGTATGTCAGTATCGCAACTTGAAACCAGCCAATGCTGGAAAGTTTGTGAGACTAATCTCCAATTACCCATAAGAAAACCAGAAGAGGGGCTATGGCTCAATTTGGTAGAGCAGTAGCCTTGAGCAAGAAAAGCTCAGGGACACCATCCAGGCCCCCAGTTCAGGCCCCATGACCAAAAAACAAAAAACAAAAGATCTGGGTAATTGATCTACTAACTATATAGTTGTAAATTTAAGGTAGTTATATGAAAAGAATTATAAAGCATTGCTGAGAAAAATAGATGATTTAATTAATGGGTGTCCTAAACTATGAATCTGATGGAATAAGTGCTTATAAGGAAGCAGCAATAATTTCCATGCTAAAAATGAACAAGATTATTTTGAAATTTCCAAAATAACAATAATTATTGTCTAGAAGAAAATAAAATAAGAATATGTCAGATTAAACAACAAAAGTATAAAAGTATATAATTTACTCTTATTTGTGTTCAGTAATATTCCATTGAATACACACAAACACACACACACACACACACACACACACACATATATACACCAAATTCTCTTATCCAATCATCAGTTTCTGGATGTCTAGATTGGTTCTATATCCTGCCTATTGTGAACACCGCTGCTATAAACATGACTTTGCAAGTATCTCTAGTTAATATTGATTTCCATTCCTTTGGATATATACCCAAGATTATGTGGTAGCTCTATTTTTAGTTTTCTGAGGAATCTTCATACTGATTTCCATAGCAATTAGACTAATTCACATTCCCATCATCAGTATAGGAAATTTCCTTTCTCCCCAGCTTCCTCACCAGGAAAATGAACAGAAATGGAGATCATCATGTTAAACAATGTGAGAAAAAGAAGTGTACAAACAAACACACACATATACACACATGATTAACAAAGATGAAGAAAAGATAGTCCTTGCGGAGTATCCATGTGAAAAAAGTTAAAATTGAATTTATAAGTCACCTGCAATCTATAAGTCCAATGACTTCGTAGACATAAATGTGGAACAATAAAAGTTTAAGGTTTCCCAGTGTAATATAAAAGAATACACATATGGGAACATTCTTAAATGAAACACAGAAGGCATCAAGCACAAACAAATTGTTGATCAATTCTTTAAAGTTTAACTTATATAAAATTACATATATTTTTATTTAAAACAATCTTAAAATTACAAAAAGGCAGTTCATCCACAGGAACAAGCTAGAGAATGTAAGAAGATATTTATAACACAAAGAATCAAAGGATTTATATAAAGAATATGCAGAGATCAAAAATTAAGTGAGGGAAAATGGTTGAATGTATGAACAGGCACTTAACACAGAAATGAAAATGGCATGTGTAAATATGGAAAGATGTAGAATCAGAAGTCTTTCAAGGAGCATCTTAATGGTAACATTGTTCTATTTATTTATTTATTTATTTTGCCAGCCCTGGGCCTTGAACTCAGGGCCTGAGCACTATCCTTGGCTTTTTTTGCTGAAGGCTAGCACTCTACCACTTGAGCCACAGTGCCACTTCTGGCTTTTTCTATATATGTGGTACTGAGGAATCAAACCCAGGGCTTCATGTATGCAAGGCAAGTACTCTACCACTAGGCCATATTCCCGGCCCCCAGTGTTCTTTTTAATATACTCAATTGCTGGGTACAGAGACATTCACTTTACAGTTATGTTTCTGTATAGTTCTAAATGTGTTTTGTATTTTGTACTTAAAATATAAAAAAATATAAATTTATTTCCAATTATTTCAGTTGCATTTTCTTGCAAAAGAAGTTAACCCTAAGTTGCCCTTAGCTTTATTCATAACAGAAATTTACTTTAGGTAGTGAGGCAAATTTACTCTGCTCCAAATAAAATCAAGTATGACAAGAAATGTACTTACTACTTTATGTATGTAACTGTAACCCCTCTGTACATCACCTTGACAAAATTAAATTAAAAAATAAAATAAAGGGGCTGGGGATATGGCCTACTGGCAAAAGAGCTTGCCTCGTATACATGAGGCCCTGGGTTCAATTCCCTAGCACCACATATACAGAAAACAGCCAGAAGTAGCGCTGTGGCTCAAGTGGCAGAGTGCTAGCCTTGAGCAAAAAGAAGCCAGGGACAGTGCTCAGGCCCTGAGTCCAAGCCCCAGGACTGGCCAAAAAATAATAATGATAATAATAAAAATAAATAAAATAAAATCACTGATTTAGTGGAAAACTAATTTTGATATTATTAAATTTTTTTCTTCTTGATCAACTTATCTGTGTTCTTATCCATATTATGTTTTGGCAGTAAGACTGTGAGTCTGAAAATGAGCTCAAATGCATTCTACTTGTGTGGTTCTAGTTTATCTTTTCAATAGTACAGAGGTTTTAACTTAGGGACTTGTATTTGCTAGGAATATACTATATCAGTTGAACCATACCTCTAGCTCTTTTTTGTCTTACCTGTCCTTATACTTTTTTTTCAAATGGGGTGCTGCATAACTGGGATCACAAATATGCACTCCTTACACCTACTGTTTAAGATAAGGTCTCACTAACTTTGCACCTGGATTTGCCTTGAAATATTACCAGAGTTCTTGCAATCTTACTATTCAGCCACTTTATGTAGGAGCAGTTGGTCATACCTTACTCTCAATCCAATATCTGATACTTCTCAGATGATAGCTGGAAAATCTCAGATCTTCATTTCCATGTTATATCAAATGGAGTAGGAATACCTGTTTAGTAGTAGCATTCAAATGCAAAATTGGGATCTGAAATAAAACAGTTCTCTATTAATATACAATTACATCATTGCAGCGATGCCATTGGGGGATAACAGCATAGCTGAAAGTCAGAGAACAAGTCATTAATTTCAGTTTCCTGTTTTCCACTGAGCCTCTGCTTCTTGAGTATTCTCAAGATATGACATGTACAGCTGTTCCTCTACTTCACCAAATGTGGGGTACCTGTTCCTCAGCCTTGAGCTTTCACTTTGGTGATGGATGTTGGTATGCAAATAGAAATTTCAGGAAACTGTATAATGGCAGGAAATTAATCCAATTATAATTTGTGTAGCATCACTTTTCACTTGAGTCAGGATGTGATATAAATTCTATCACCTTGATGAGTTACTAGCTATGTGACATTCAGGAAAATTACTTCTCTAGGACGTTTCATACATCTACAAAGATAAGTGGTAACACTGAAAATATATGAGACTCATCAGTGCTGGGATTAAAGAAGGTACTTAACATATATCAGTGTTTACTATTATTATCATAAAATTTAAAATACAAGTATTGTTGTTGCAGTTGTCTTAATTATGTAGACAAGAATATTGAAACTCTAAAAGGTTAAGTGAATTGTCTGAGATTATGTTGTAGAGAAAACCTCCAAGTCTATTGTCAAAATCCAAACTCTACAGCATTCGTTGCTTGTCAGTGAATGAAACACCTATGGTATGGAAGTCAACTTACATTTATATTGCTTACAATCTTGAAAGATTAAAGAAGGCATTATCTGCAAAATCCCTGGCATGAATCAGACACATACTTTATAATTTGACTGTGAGTGTGTGTGATCCCCTATCTTTTTCCAGTGCTCTACTAAAACAATAAAAGCACCCTTTTTTGTTTGAATAATATAATCTACAAGGATCTTGCCCATCTTTCACAACTCAACTCAAAGTTGAGTTCATTTATATGGTAATAGAGAGAGTAACATTGTAAAAATTTCTTACAAGAATGTTTCACAAAGAATATGACTCACCTTGGAATTAGGCAAATAATGATACTCATTATTTTGTATGTCATAGCAAAACCTCTCAAATTCTCATCTGTCATTCTGGGTGATTAATAAATGGCCTGAATAACCTGAAATCTGTGTTAGTAGTGGGTCCCTTTTCTGGACAATTCATAAGATTTGTGTAGGATTCAGGATCCTAGAAGCTTCAGAGCAATTATCATAACAAATTCTATTTTCCTCAAGACTAGGTGGTTTAATTTCTGTCATTCTCCCATCAGTGAGGAAGAATTCCAACTTTAGTATCAAACAAGGCCAAATACACAATACCCAGCATTGTACAGAAGAGATTAACAGGTGTTTGATACATCTACTAACAAGCCAGTGGAGAAGGCCACTGCGTGCCATGCAAAGCCAAACAAGACTATTTAGGAGCTCATTAAATGTGCCAGTGGAGCAGGTTCAATAGTATCAAGAAGGTGAGGAGCTCTTTTCAGATGACATGATTCTGTACATAAAGAACCACATAGATTCCCCTCCCAAGCTACTTGAGATGATCTGAAATTTTGGCAAAGTAGCAGGGTATAAAATTATCCCTCAAAAATCAACAGCTTTTCTGTATGCCACCAATGAGAAAAGTGAGGCTGAAATCAGCATAGCAACTCCTTTTTTAATAGCTTTAAAAATAATAAAATACTTAGGAATTAACCAAAGATGTGAATGACCTCTATAATGAGAACTTTAATAACTTGAAAAAATGGAAATTAAAGCAGGCTTAAGGAAGTGGAGAAAGCTCCCAGGCTCCTGAATTGGTAGGATTAACATTGTGAAAATGGCAATACTGCCCAAAGCGATCTATTCAATACAATACCCATCAATATCCCAAGAACATTCTTTAATGAAATAAAAGAAGCAATCCAAAAATTCATATGGGATAGTAAAAGACCCTGAAACAATCCAAAAGTTCATATGGAATAATAGAAGACCCTAAACCGCAAAACAATCCTTAGCAGAAAAAATACTGCTAGAGGAATATCATATCAATACCAAACTTCAAATTCTATTATAAAGCCATAGTTACAAAAACAGCTTGATACTGCTACAAGAACAGGCCTGAGGACTGTATGGAGGTTTCTAAAAAAAAAAGTACAAACAAACAAACTAAACATAGACCTCTCTCTTTTTTTTTTTTTTTTTTTTTTTTTTTTTTGGCCAGTCCTGGGCCTTGGACTCAGGGCCTGAGCACTGTCCCTGGCTTCCTTTTGCTCAAGGCTAGCACTCTGCCACTTGAGCCACAGCGCCACTTCTGGCCGTTTTCTGTATATGTGGTGCTGGGGAATCGAACCCAGGGCCTCATGTATAGGAGGCAAGCTCTCTTGCCACTAGGCCATATCCCCAGCCCCACATAGACCTCTCTTATGACCCAGAAATCCCACTCCTGGCATTTACCCAAATGAACACTATCAAGGCTACACTAAAGCTACCAGCACAAATATGTTAACTGCAGCATTATTTACCATAATTAAGATATGGGATCAACCCAGATGCCCCTCAGTAGATGAATGGATGGTGGTATATACAGGATGAATTAATGCAACCATGACACTGACTAGACACTATGTTGGGAATGAACTTTATAACTTTGAGGGGAGGGGAGCAGGGAGGAAGGAAAGTAGGAGAAAACAGGGGAGGGGGTATCAATATTTGAAAGCAATGTATTCATTACCTGACGTATGTAACTGTATCCCCTCTGTACCTCATCTTTAAAATAAATATACTCTTCAAAAAAAAAGGTGAGGATCCCCTTGGTTCTCATGACAGAATGTTACTGGTTTGCTTATCTAATTCTGCAGGTTGGTAGGGAACTTCAGCACATTATTCAGGACTAAGCAGGAATGTCTACTCCATTTGGTGGGTAACAGGGCTTTACCAGCTTGGGGAAGTTGTCTGCAAAAACAGTGAGGAGAACTTATGATTAGGCCATTTGAAGGCCTCCTGACTCTACTAGATGTGAAAGCAGCATGTAATATTGGTCTGTAATTTTAGGTCATTCTACAGTACATTGGCAAGCTACATTGATATCCTTTTAAATCACACATAATCTTTCACCTTCTTTTAGAAGTTTATTAGAAAAATAAGATACTTGCACAAGTATATGCCTATTTTAATAGAGAAGAAATTCAATTTTGTGTAAATATCTTTTACTTGAAGAAACATACGTTTGATAGCTTCAAGACAGTGCTATTCATCTTAGCCAAGTTACTTTCTTTTTGTGTCGTTCATTTCTGTTTTGCTTTTATTATTATCTTTCAGGAGTTGTACAAAGAATTTTCCATTGAACAAAGCAGTTTATGAATATAATATATCTTGATCGATGTCACCCATCTCGATGTTCTCTCTCACCAATTCCCTATGTATCCCTTCTCTCACTCTTCGTAATGTTGTAAGATATACATTGGATTCTTGTCAGCATTTTCCCTCTTCCGTCTTCATTTGTCTATCCCTTCTCCCATTGACCCCATTCCATCCTTTTCAAGAATCTACTTCCTGATTTTGTATTCTGTTGAACTTTGATTTTGACTTTCTAAGGAATTACACTATTGGAGGTCATACTCAAATCTGTTGTGTTTCAATTAATACATTTGTATATGCTTGAAAACCAACCAAAACCTTTATTTATGAATTAGTAAGCTACATCTAGTTTCCACATATAGGAGAAAACATGGGTCCTTTGCCTCTCTGAGCCTTACTTACTTCATTTAACATAATTTTTTTCTAATTCTTTACAAATTAGCAGAGGCATTTTCATGGTATTTGCCCTCCTGCCTTTACTTGGGCATATTTCCTCAAAACTTCTGTAATACATGTATTGCTTTTGCAATAAAGGAAGGTTTTTTTCCCACCCCTTTAACAACTGACTGACTTAACACAGAAGTGTTCATCAGTTTTGCTGAGGTGAACAAGTTGGATATGGAGAGACGCTATTTAAAATGTATTTTAAGCTCACAGTAACTTTTTTAAATTATTAATTAAATTTCATTGACAAGGTGTTGTGCAAAGGGGGTACAGTTACATAATAAAGTAGTGAGTACATTTCTTGTGATATCTGTTACACCCTCATTTTTCTTTCCCTTCCCTAGTTCAGGTAGGCATATATACAATATCCAGTGTACCAAAATCATATACAGTAATCACATAGGGTACACCAAAGGAAATTCACCTAGAACATTGAACATAACGACAACAATAGAATCCTCTTGTGTCCTTATCTTGGAGTTCTTTTTGCTTATCCTCATCTTATATAATCATGTGTACATAGCTGTTGAGCTATTGTGACCCACTGATAAGTCTATCCTAGAACATTTTATGCTTGTTTAGTAGTTGCTTGTTTTTACATACATAATGTAAAGTCACTGACCCAAAGATGTGGAAATACCATTTGAAAAGAAGTTTGTTATTTTGCAGACCTGGTCTCTACTGTTACCCCTCCTCCCCCTAACAGTCATATATCAAGGAGATCATGCCCCTTTGTTCTCTGTGGTCTAGGCTTGTCTCGCTCAACATTATTTGTTCAATCTCTGACCATTTCCCTGAAAATACCAATATTTTATCATTTCTAATCGCTATGTAGTATTCCATTGTGTACAGGTACCACATTTTTTGGATCCATTCATCTGTAGTGGGGCCTCTGGGTTGTTTCCATATTTTGGCTATTGTGAATTATGCAGCCATAAACATGGATGTGCAAATGTCTTTATGATATCCTGAGACCTGTTGTTCAGGATAGATGCCTAGGAGTGGTATGGCTGGGTCATAGGGTAGGTCTATGCTGAATTTTTTGAGGAACCTCCATACTGTTCTCCAGAGTGGTTGTACTAGTTTACACTCCCATTAACAGTGGAGAAGGGTTCCTCTTTCTCCACATTCCCTCCAGCATTTGTTGTTGCCTTTGTTCAGAGTGTAGGCCATTCTAACTGGAGTGAGGTGGTGTCTCAGGGTTGTTTTTATTTGCATTTCCTTTTCTACCAGGGATGTTGAACAATGCCTCATGTTTCTTTGCCATTTTTATTTCTTCTCCTGTGAGGTCTCTCTTTAGCTCCTTTGCCCATTTAATAATTGGTTTACTGGGTTTGGAGGGGGTTAGTTTCTTGAGTTCTCTGTAGATGACGGATATTAGGCCTTTGTGTGTTGCTGTGCTAGTGAAGATCTCACAGTCACTTTTGAACTAGGTCTGTGGAATATAACTATTTGATGCTTACTGTAAGAGCTTAATATTGAATCTTATATTTTATTCTAGTTTTAGTTGTTACACATTATTTATTTAAATAATATCCTTTCTGCTCGATAGCTGCATTATTAATAGTTACAAGACGAGACCACAAGCTAAAAAATATGGAAGATCTTTAGAAGTTGCAAAATGCAGGGAAATTTATGATTTTAAATCCATTACAGGATTTGAAAGCTAGAACTCTAAAACTGAACACACCACTCTTGACACTGTAAATTTAGCCCAGTAAGTTCTATTTCTGATTTTTAACCTGTAGCACTGTAATACAAATCTGTGTTAATCCACTAAGTTTGTGGCAGTTTGTTATACCAGGAATAGGAAACGCAAACAGTCACTTTTCTAATACCATCCCTTCTCCAAAGACCCTTTTCTCCTCTCAGATGACTCATAACCTCATTTAAATGTTGGTAACTTAGGGAGACATATAAGGGAATGACAAATACCATAGCTCCTGCTTTAATAGATTTCCTCTGCAAAAAATACAAGAACTAAGACAACATACTTTGTTGGGCATCAGCTTGGCATTGAGGGGGCAGTCCCGAGAGGCCGCCCCTTCTCCGGCCCTGGGGTTGCATGGCTGTTAGCCACTCCTACCTTTTCCCCCGGGTCCTGAACCGGAAAGGGTAGCTCTGACAAGCCCCGCCTGCCATCTCCGAGCAAGTGTAGGCCAAGAATGGCGCTGGGCGGAGCCCAGGGGGCGGTCCTGTGGGATGTGACATTAGCACGTGGAGGAGGTCCTAAGACGCAGCCCTTGGAGGGACAGCCCAGGTAGCCTGTCACTACGGTCTAGCTAGCCACTCCAGAACCCTCCCCTTCCTGCCACCATTACTGTCATATAAACCCCTCCCCTGATTAAATTGGCAGAATTCCGAGCAGCTTTCCCCAAGAACCCACGCGTGTCCTGTGTCCTTATTTAAGCATAAGAGGAGGGAGGGGCGTCTTCGCGTCTACATACAGTCTAAGGCTTGCACGTGGGGCCGCACCCCAGCTGTTCCACCCGCGGGACGGGGCGGAACACGAGCGAGAGTGAAAGGGTCTCACAATACTTTTAATCTGTTGCTCACTTAAAATGAACCAGAAAAATATTGTGACAGATGGTGTCCCTCACATTGCCTCAGCAATTTGCCATGTTCCAGCTAATATATCTAATTCAGGAAAGAAAATTCAGTTGCTCTAAAGGATCTTCATGTCTAGGACTTGTGTCATTCCTTCCTCTTCTCATCTCATCACATCTTGTATCATCTCCTCTCATCTTCTCTCCTCTCTTCTGGTTGTCTCTCTCTTATCCTCTCCCTCTCTTCTCACTCTTTCCTCCTTTGACTCTCCTTCTCTTTCTCTCTTTTTTCTGTCTCTGTAGATAACATTCTTTCCAGAACACTGATGTAAGATATTCAGTTTGTAATATCTTGTTACAGCCATTTATAGATGATAAGAAAAGAGGAAATTTCAATTCCTTGTCAAAAGCTTCAAATGACAGTTTAAAATTCTATTAATAGTAGACAAAAATCTATTTTGCCCTGAATTGACAGGTCAGTTAAAACTCAGTTCCCACAGCACATTCTGAGGATGTTAGAGCTATCTGAGACCTTAGAATTCATTTAGACCAATGTCTTCATGTCCCTGGGAAAAGAAAATTGAGAGATTTTCAATACATAACTCACTTAGAAAGGGAATGAATTGAGATTCAAACCTTGGCCTTCTTATTCTATGATTTTTTTTCACTTTAAAATATATACATTGTATCATAAACTGCTTTGTTAAATGGCAACTTCTTTGTACAAATACTTACAAAATTTTTATTAAATAAAAATGCTCTTATGCCATTACTTATGGAAAAATCAAACACACTTGTAATATTTTTATTTTCTATGTAATATTTTATATGGAAATTCTATGTATTTCTGACTGAAATGTTCAATATGTAACCAAATGCTTGTTTCTAAACCCAGGATCTTTTCTCAAATGTAAAAAATAACATCAGCAAAAGTACTAAAAGTATATAAGTAAATAATCATATAACTTAAGAATGAATGAATTCTAAACATGGCAGCAAAGCTAAAAACAATGAAAAGAAATGGAAAAATTCCATTCAAATCATAAAAATAGAATTTGTTAATTTTAAGACTAGATATAAGAACTGAGCTACTTAAAGTAAAAATAAAAATTGCAACTGTGAGTGATAAATATATCAGTCCAACTATCCAACTTAATTCTGTTTGAATACTGGGAAATTAATAAAGTCTTAATCTGCAAATATAAATAATTGTATAAGCTAACAGTTCTGTTTGTTTTTATGATCTACTTTGCCAACTCAGGATTTTTTTCTCTTAAATTAATCTAGAGGTTGATAAAAAAAAAAGACTGGCAATTATTTAAAAATAACTGAGATTTCTTCATTGCACAATGTTTACTCTGGAGAAAGGTAATGAATGGATTCACAGCCAATCTAAATCTTTATTTCCCAGGCAACTTCAAATGATTGTAAATAGTCAATGATATTATTCAATAATATTTCCCATCCCCTACTGGTTGCTCTTATTAAATCGTTCTTAAATAAACAAATGCAGTTATTTTGATTTTGCATATTGAATAAAATGTGACAGCAATTTTAACTCTGACACTTCATTTAGAGCTACCAACACAATAATTCTTCAACCTTACATTGCTAAACTGAACTTATTTTGCTTATTACAAGCTTCACAAAAACATATAAGTAGAAGCAATAATTTTGTATTTGAGAAGGATTTATGTAATGAAGTTATTTGTCAAAATGGTAGCATTTGTTTTGGATTTAACATGATATATTCATACTCTTAACTCAGTATACTTCAGAGTGAAAAGCAAATTCTGGAACCCACTCCCCATATCATTATAAATGTCTGACAAACTTTCACTTAAAGTTAATGGCTCAATGAAAGTGACAAATGGTATGCTATCATTTTACATAGTTTTGAAACATGCTCACAATTTATTTGACAAAGGAAACCCTTGTGAAGGAACAAACTGAAAGATCTAGAAAAAGAAGTACGAGCCTCAGACCACAGTGCACATCGAAATCCCTGTGAAGGGGGAAGAAAAGGAAGGGGGAGAAGATAAGTCTTACATGACAGTATAATACTAAGGAGGTTTTGACCAGGACAGCGGGGAATCCTTGGTTTAAAGCCTTTTATCAGAGGAATCCTGCCTTAGTAATCCTGGCTATGCTTAATCCATTGGCTACAAAGTGGTACTTGGGCAGCATTCCTTGGCATATAGTTACTGAAAGTTTTCCAAGCACAGACATTAAAACTGTAAATTCTTCTATTTGCAGTAGGAGATCTCAGAAGCACATTTTTATGACTGACAAGGTGGTGACATAAAATTGGAGAGATATGGAGCAGATCACAGAGGCCCATGGACTAGTTAGAATATTGGATAGTGAGGTAAGATATTGTGTAATTTGAATTATAATGTAACAGTAATATCCTATTATACTGAGAATTAATCAAGGGAATGAAGGAAACATAGCTAGGAGATGGGAATTGAATGTATCTCATTAATTCTAGTGAGAGGGGTCAATGGTTGGGCATCTTAATCACTTTTGTATGGCTATGTCAATATTAAAGGCTGCTCAGTTTATTCAGGATATAAGCCTTTGGCTCATCATTCTGAAGGCCACAAAGTCCAGAACTGATGGTCTGATGGCTAATAAGGGCCTTTTCCTGCATCAGAAGATAAATAATGCATCAAACAGATGAGAGTGAGCAAAGGTAAAGGGACTGAACTCATTTTTCATAATAAATCCACTCTCAAGATAGTAAAAGCATTCCCACAAATATGGCATAACCCCTCATGATTTAAGCACAGTTTAAAAATCTTACTTCTCATTACTGTCCCATTAAAGATTAGGTTTTCCATACATCAACATTAGATGTTACATCTCAACCACAACATTTTGTCTACAACTTTGGTAAATATGGTGGTAAGAAGTGGGTGGATTCTAGACCTAGAATTAAAAATAGAGCAAACAGATTTTGTTTATATATTAGATATGGAGTGTGAGCAAGCCAAGTTAAGGATGATGTGAAGAGTTTTAACTGAGCAAGAGAAAAATGTAGTTTCCACTAACAATGTTGCAAATGACTGAGTGAGTAGCAGTATGGAATATGAATTATTAGGTTTCCTGTTTAAACCAGATACATTGGAAATGTCTAAATGGAAATGCCAAATTTCTTAGAGAAGAGATTTAAGCTGGAGATAGAAACTTGGAGGGTATGATTGTGTCACAGGTATTTAATATGAGACTAGATAAAATCACTAATGGAACTTGAAAGGAGCATTCTGGTTGCTGAGTTCAGAACCTTGCACATGCTAAGCTTGTGATATACCATGAAAGTCACACTTGAGTCCTTCAAAGGAAATTTACAGAGATAAGAGAAAAGGATCAAGAATTTAATCTGTAACATTTAATATTAAGAGGCCAGGGAGATGAAGAGGGGCTAGCAAGCTAATAATTTGAATGAAGAGAGATGCTAAAATCAGTGTAGTAATGTAGAAACCCAGAAAAGGTTTCAAGTATTCCCAACCATGACACCTACCGCTGTGAAATCAAATAATAGGCCTCCAAATTTGGCCATGGATTTCACAACACTGGTAATCTTGACAAGAGCAACTTCAATGGAGAGAAATGATTGAGTGAATTGAACTTAAAAGAAATCTAAGAAAAAGAATTGAAGAGAATACAGAACACTCTGTGGTTTTTCTTCAAAGAGAAAGAGTAAAATGTGCTGGTATTGCTAAAGTGCAATATGGACTCAAAATAAAATTATTTTTCCATTTGCCATGAGTTGGCTTTTTTTAAATGATGCTTTATACAAGAGGTCAGAAAAGGGTTTTATTTTCTGTAAAGATCCAGAAAGTAGGTATATTTCAGTTTCTCTCACAAGTTCACAGTGCTGTCATTCTAGTGTAAAAGTAGTCATAGACATTATAAAAATAATGAGCATGGTTGTGTTCCTGTAACATAGTGTCTGTTACAATAGGTGGAAGGATGCTTTAAGCCCATACCTTGTGGTTTCTGAATCCTGCTTTGCACAATTTAGCTCTAATAGCTATTTGCAATAGTCAGTTTGAAAATATGGATTAACTGCTTGCAATAGGCAAATACTTCTCTAAGTTAAGGATTATAGTGATGAATGACAAAGTCAGAGTCTCCACTTCTTTTTTTTAACTTATTTTTTATTGCCAAAGTAATGTACAGAGGGGGTTACAGTTTCATAATAAGACAGCAAGTACATTTTTTATCAAAATGTTTACTTCCTTCTTCGTTTTTCTCCCACCTTCCCCCCTCCTTGGTTCCCTCCCTGCCCTCTCCTGATAGGTACAGTTGGTTTACAGCATACTGTTTTGTAAGTATTGCTGTTACATGGGTTTGCCTTATACCCTTCATCTCTCCATTTTGGTGTTCCCCTTACATAGTTCTGATAAATGTGCATACAATACCCAGTGTACCAAAGTCAGTGTATCCTATGAAATTATGCCTTTTTCTTTTGTCTTTCTTCCATTTCTGAATCTTATCATCCCAGGTCTGGATGCAACACGCAGGACTCAATAAGGTTCCAGTATTTCTTTCTCAAGACTTCCAGATACAATAATAAATACTGTACTCAGCTTCCAGGCTATATCTCAGTTTAGTCCATGCTAAGGCTTCTTTTACTTTTGCCAGAAGTAAACTAGGAAATAGCTCCTTTTCCCATTCATGCTTCTTTTAAAAAAAAAAAATTCTGTATTTTCATGGGGCAGAAGTTCTTAAATGATAACACCACAATATCCTCTTCATAAGAAAATTTGAAAATGTGCCATTTCTCTATCTCCTCAAGCCTGGAAAATTCTCAAACACATTATATGGGCACAGGCATCTGTCACTGTGACAGCTCTACTCATCGTCTCTTCTGGCTGACCTGCAAAAGCATCTCATTTATCTCCTGTGGAAGCAGGTTCAGCTGTATCTATCATATTCAGGTTCTTTGTGTGTTTCTGGAGCAGTTTTCCTGTGTTAATATGGTTTTGGGAGGTTACTCCATGTGGTCAGAGAGCAGAAAGGTAAGGTTCTTTCCAGCATCAATTTAACCTCAACATTCTACATTTCAATGATGGTTCTCTCTAAATATCAAAGATTATTTTCACTTGGGCTAGTCTCCTCTCCATTTCTCCATTTTCTATAATTCCTATGAGTTCTCATTTATATTTCCTGATATCAAACAAAGTTGCAGATATGAAAGTCTTTTTAAGAAACCTAAGTTACATATAAAGCCAATGTCAGAATCATAACCTAACTATACATTGAAAATGTTAGAAACGTGATTCTAATTATCTTAGAAAAAGGAAGAGAAACAGAGGAAGAGGAGGAAGAAAAACATGGCCACATTGGCAGGTGTCATATGATAGAGGGAACCTTGAAGTTTAATCTCTGCTTCTATTGTCATCTGACTGTTGATAAGTCCCTTAAAACTACATTATCCAAGCCAGGCACTGGTTGCTCACAACTATAATCCTACTAGCTACTCAGTAGGTTGAGATCTGAGGATCTTGGCTGAAAGCCAGCCCTGACAGGAATTATGTGAGACTGTTTTCTCCAACTAAATCACAGAAAAACCAAGAAGTGGCTCAATTGGTAGAATGGTAGCCCAGGGCAAAAGGAACTCAGGGACCATGCCCAGGCCTAGAGTGCAAGCCTCAGGACATGCAAAAATAAATAAATGGAGATAGATAGATAGATAGATAGATAGATAGATAGATAGATAGATAGATAGATAGATAGATAGATAGATAAAAAGTAGATTGTCTCTTTTTTTCATCTGTCAAAATGAGAACAATGCAACTTCCATTGAATAAGGTAAGCTTGGAAAATTTCCATAAGATCTTCTGTAGACAATTTCTGTGTATGAAATGCATTCAATGAATGTTTACAATGTTGGCTGGATTGTGTTACCTCTTACTGGTGAATCAAGAACTCAGAACTACATCTGTTGGTTGCAGAACTAGGCCAACATTGCTCCAATTCTCATCAGCCAAAACAGCTATCTCACATGCTGCTTTTTCCCCTCTTACCTCAATTACGTCTCATGTGAACAACAAAATCTAAGTCATATCCATAGTCTTAGCTGCAAGAAAGTTTCCAGGCTCTGAATTGAGGGGAAGCATACTCCAAATAGGCTAGATTTCATGGTAATTTTTCTTAGCCATGACTTTCTGTGTATTCTACATGTGGTATACAAAACTATAACATTCTCTTACTGCTTCATATTTTGGAGTATGATACATTGCATAGCTAAAGGGACTCTGCAGATGAATTTGAGATGTTGGGCCCAATGTAATATTACAAGCCCTGAAAAGCACATCAATATGTAGAAATTGGCAGTGACCTAAAAACTGTAGAGAGATTTGATGCCTGAAAAGGACTCCATTGCCCATTGCCATTTAGAATATGTAGGAAAGAACTGAATTCTTATGACAACTTAAATGACTGTGCATATATACACAGGGGATGAATCCAATGGGATATTTCTTTTGACCAACTAACTTATAGTTAGAAAACTGAATCAAGTGTTAGGGGGTGAGGGTTAAAGCAAGGAAGGGCAGATGAATGGAGAAAGGAAGAGTGGGCAAATGCAGTCATTATAAGTTATCTCATATATATGTGTATATGCATACATACACACATACACATATGTGTAAATAGAAACATGGCAACTTGAGAGGATGTGTTGGGTTAGAAGAATGGGTAGAATTTTGATCAGAATGCATTGTACTCACTAAGTGACATGTTGAATTGAAACCCCTTTGTACACTACTTTAAAATAATTTAAAGCCAGACCCAGAGAAACATAGGATACTTGGCTTCCTTCATTTGTAATAGCTAGAATGTGCCTATAAATTTACAAGTGAACACTCTGGGTAGTAAGCAAAAGGTTACAGATGAATTAAAGGAGGTAGAATAGTCTCTATGGAGAGTTCTAATAGTGTAATTCTTTTTTAAAAAAACTGAGTCAAAACCCAACAAAATAAGTACTGGGAAATGCGTAAGGCCAAGGGAAGAGGGTAGAACAGGGAGAGGGTAGAAGAATTAGCAAAAGAAGTAGGAGAATAAAGGTAAGAATTGTCTATACCACAAAACTGAAAAATATCAAAGAGGGGTTATGTCAAAAGGGAGTGAAGATTTTGAAATGATGACACAGATCAAGATACACTGTACACATAAACTGATTTCTTAAAAGGGAAAAATGTCAATACATAACTTGAAATTAAGTAAGGGAACAGGTGGATTGGGAGGGATCAGTAAAAATGTTGAAGGTGGTTACAGTGATCAAGATGCACTGTATTCATAAGTTGTTCTGGTGAATGACAAATCCTTTGTACAACTACTTAAAGATTATAAAAATATTCAAAAAGAAAATAAAAGCAAAGATAAATTAAATATGATTCATAGCTTACATATTGCATATATAACATGGTCTTGGTATGAACTTGTAAAGGAAGAATGAAATACGGTTAAAAATAATAGGAACTATAAGAATAATAAGAACACCGATTTTACCTTCATGATACAGTAAGTAGAATTCTTGGTTGTAATTGTCTAAATTTATGAAACCTAGAGTAATGATAATATAAAATTGTATATTGTTTTCAGGAGCTAAATTGATCATGGCAATATTACAAAACTGATATATTGTCTGTGTAATTAGTGAAGTCAGCCCCTTAATGTTATTTTATACTCCACTTCCTTCTACACTTCACACAACAGATTCACCATCAAAACATTTCAGTGCTCCCTGACAGGTGACACACAGATAATTTGCCCATTTATTAATTGTGTTGTTGATTTTTTGAGAGTTTAGTTTTGGAATTTCCTGTAGATCCTGTTTATCAACCCATTCTCAGAGTAAAGTTTTTTTATTCTCCCATTCTGTAGACTATCACTTCATTCCAGTAACTATTTCCTTTGCAATCCAGAAGAAATTTATCTTGATGCAACCCAGTTTGTCAATCTTTGCCATTATTTGCAGAATTATCTGAATTCTGTCTTGAGAAAGTTGCTACAGTGTTTCTCCTAACCCTTTCTGTAGGAGTTTCAAGAATTTTTGGTATTACATTAGATCCTTGATCTACTTTGAATTAATCTTCTAGATTAATCAGTCTTCTATATGTGGATATCCAACTTTCACTGCAGCATTTGTAGAAGAGGCTTTTTCTCCAGTGTGTATTTGGGCACCTTTGTTAAAAAAAAATCAGATGTCTATAAGTACATGGATTCATTTCTGTGTCTACTAATCTGTTCCATTCATCTTCAGATTTGTTTTCATGCCAATATCATTCCTTTTTTGTTACTGTGGATCTGTATTATAATTTGAAGAGTATTCCTAGGTATTTCATTCTTTTCAAAAGTAAGATTTCTTATCTCTTGCATTTATATGAAAAGTAATTCAGAGTTCCTAATGTTCAATAAATATTTGGCAAATTAAAACTGATTAAACACATTTTACAAGGAAAAATTAACAAATGTTTCACAGTGTATTTTGTCTTCTGAAAGTATTCTTCTGGTTTCTTAGTTCCCTCTACGCAATATAGTGCACTGTTATTGATTATGAACTATTTGTTCATTTCATCCTCAAATGACAGAAGAGATGTACACATACTCATTCCCAGGGCAGCAGAGTCACAAACACATGAAGAAATTGTTCCCGAAGTTGATTTGCTCTGTTCACTCACTGGAAAGTTTTGGGTTTTAACAGTAGCCTGGGAACGATTTAATGTGAAGTTGTGAAATATTAAGCCCAGGGTCCTAGAAAATTTATCCATAGTATAAATATTAATAGGAGAAAGCATTGTATTTTTAAGCCTGACTTTTGTCCTAGAGAAGATCACAGCCTAGTGGAGATGAAGGAACACTGCAAGCAGTGCCATGCTAATGACAAAAATGGAGAGAAACAGAGATGGAAAATAGGCAAATATCCATAAAAATGAAGGAAAGACAAAAAGAAAATAAGCCATACAGGTCATTAAGTTCCAAGAACAGAACAAAGAAACCTTAATGAAAATGATGGATTTTAAAGTTTCTTTTCAAATATATATTACAATATAAAATCTCTATAATGATCATTACAAATCAAAATCTACTCAGATTTACGATCTGGTAAGGATCTTAGGATGTTGCAACCTGCACCAATCCTCACCAAATATCACATGACTATCTTTTTTCTCCTTCCCTTAGCCCTTCTCCCAAAATCTAAACACTTTATTCACTGTCATTATTGTTCGATGCTTGCCCCTACATGCTCAGTTACAATGGAAACTCCACGAGGGCAAGTATCTTTGCAGATCTTTTTTACTGATCTATACCTGCAACAGTACCTGACTCATAACACCTACTCAGTAAATATTGTTGAATGAATAAACCCAACTTACTCTATCTTTTTGCAAGTAATAAAAAAATTCTAAGAATGTCAGTGTCTCTCGATTGGACAGTGCTAAGGAGTTGCAGCAGCACTAAGACTAGAATCTAGTCTAGACCACTTTAATACTCCAGTTCTAAATAAAGGAATGAGTGTTATCTCATTCCTTACATTGCTTATTCTCCTGCTCAGGTGATAGAAATCAAGACTTCTTCCTTCTTCAAGAGTCCTTATACATCATAAAGTGGCGCATGGCACTCTGCAGCAAACAAGAAACAGTCATTCACATGGTACAAAACAGGATGATATCTGAGTATACTATTCTGTAAAGATACCCCTCAAATTTCATATGTTGGAAATTTAATCCCTAATGAAATGGTCTTGGGAGGTAGGATTTTTCAGAAAGGATTATGTCATAGCACTTGTGCTCTTGACGTGAATTAGTTATTATGGTAATGGATTCAATATGCCTAGAGAAAATTTGTTATAAAATAAGCTTAACTCCACTTTTGCTCTTTCTCTAGTCCATGTGATGCCTTCCACCATATTAAGACCAGCAAAAAGGTCATCTCTAGAAGCAAACACTCAGTCTCTGGACTTCCTATGCTTCAGAGTTGTTGGGCAAACCAACTTCCATTGTTCATAAATTAATAATTCTTTGATACTAAACACAAAATGGACTAGGGCTGTGTTGAGTATCATTTTTCAGGGGAAATTGTAATGCTATCCTTTCAAAGCAGCCCAAGAATCATCATTATACAACCTTCCTAATCCACCTACAGCCAGCCACTGTCTCGTGGGTCAGGTAGCAAAGCAACTTGTTGGACAGGCAGTATTCCAAATATAAGTGCCCATTTTGGAGCAATGCACTCAGAACCCTAAAGTAATCTGTGGCTTTCTTTCAGGTGAAGAACAAAAGAGGTTTTTTGTTAATGATTTGTAGAAAAACACCCTGTAAACCACAGAGCCGGGAACATTTCCTAATCTAATTGTCAACAGGGATAATATCACAAATTCTCTTTGTTAAACCAATTTCCTGGCTCTTCCTTGTATAATTAGCTCTGGGTCTTCTGTTGGGAGTTAGCTTTCTAATTGTGGCAATTCTAAGTACATCAAAATGCATTCACACCTGGGGTTTACTGTTTTACCTGAGTTCTTTTTGCATCCGTTATATAGAAATAAAGCCACCTATTTCCTGCACACATTGGGCAAAGAGGAAGCAATATTTTTAGAATGCACGCAATAGAGGCAATTCAGCACAGACTTCTCCTCTGCAGTTAGCAGTATAATCTCATGGCACAAAAAGGAATCATGTCTTCTCAAATACTGCTATGTGTGATGATGTCAGGCTGGTTTGAAGAATTAGGGGAAGAAAAAAGGAAAGCAGAAATTAGGACAAAATCCTTTCTGATTATGTGAACCCAAAAACTAGTTCTAAAATTCATGTGACCTCACTATGTAGGTTTTGTTGTAATTGTTATGATAGCGTTAATAAAAATGATAAGTGTTCAGAAGGTTGTGGTGTCAAATGAACCTTGATGCAATGGTGTAGTGACTGTGGCAAACAGGAACCTCCTCAAAAAGCCTAATCATAGTTATCTCCTTTTAAATATTCTTATTGTCTTTAAGGAAGTGTACAAAGGAGTTGCCATTCACAACACAGTTTATGAACACAGTGTATCTTGATCACTGTTACCACTTTCAACATTCCCACCCACCCTTTCCAACTCACTTCTTCCCTTATGTGTCTAATTTTAGGTTACATATTAAATTTTTTGCCACTTCACAAAGCAGTTTATGTATACAATGCATCTTGATTTGTGTCATCACTTCAAAATCTTCACCCACCCACCTTGCACACCACCTCTTCCTTTATGTTTCTCAGTTCTATGGTATATGCAATGAAATCTTGTCTGCTTTCTTCCCCCTTCATTGATAATGTTTTTCCCCTCTCCTCTTGGGAGTACACATTTCCTGGTACTTATTTTGTTGAGCTTTGACTTAGTTGTTTTTGGTTTTTAATAATTATTGTACTTGCACTCTCCATAGAGCCTCTTCTACTTCCTTTAATTCA
Source organism: Perognathus longimembris pacificus (assembly GCF_023159225.1). NCBI lineage: Eukaryota > Metazoa > Chordata > Mammalia > Rodentia > Heteromyidae > Perognathus > Perognathus longimembris. The sequence goes on along the minus strand of NC_063188.1, from coordinate 5,272,012 downwards.
TTTGTAACCCACTTGCTTACCACCCAGTATATTTAATTGTAGATTACAGGCACATTCTAGCTACCATAAATGAGGGACACCAGGCAACCTATGTTTCTCTGGCTATGACTTTACACATACTAGCAAATTTAGTTCTCATAGAAAACCTATAAGGGAATTTCAAGTACTATCCATATTTTATGCAATAAGAAAGATGTGGGGACTTTGAGCTCCTTCTATAAGGTCACACAGCTAATGAACTATAGGCCTGTTATTAAAACTCATGCAATCTGGCTGCAGAATAGTAAGCATTGCAACATATCCTAAGAAGTTGAATGACCAACTTGGATATGGATTCTTGAATCTCTTGAGAATGAAACACATTTGTTAATGTGAATTAGAAAACATATTCCTCTTTAAGCAAAGTTAGCTGTAATCCATTGACCATATCAAACGGTCTCAGTGCAACACCATCAAGAAGCCATTGTATCAAAAGTCCTCCAAATGATACAATAGATATTCCAAAGGCCTGTTCCTGTTACATACTTCTTTAGCATCTGCAATATGTAATCATAAGGAAATGGAACATTAACTTCTCTTTACTGAATATGAATCATTTAATTTGGGGAAGATTTGTTTACTTTCCCACATGCATTATATTAACTCTTTAGTAACAACATTTCTGTGAATATGAAGCTTATTGCCATGTGTGAAAGTGATATAAAATTTGGAATACAATATGTAAGTGGGAAAATACTTTCCTTAGTGTTGAATGATTGAATGATTGCCATTAGACATTTCCTATTATTTTGATTTTGCTGCCCTAATTCAAGGGGAAAACACCAAATTATTTTGCTTGTGCAGCACAGTAACCCTGAAAGTGTGGTACAGATGCTAACAAATTCCGTTGAGAATTTGTTCATCTTCCACTGACCAGTCTCCCCTTAACTGTCCTACAAAGACTTGGCTCTCTCTTAGATGAAGAAAGAAATAAGACTGTAGCCCTCTTTTGTGATTACAAGTTCTTGCAATAATACTTTCTCCCACCAAAAGATTACTTTTCTCCTGATTCCACTTGAACTTTAAAACCTGGGTTGAAGAGGGTGCGGTGTAAATTAACACTGATAATCATTTTTAGGGTGACAGCAGCCTGCTTTGCCTATCGAGTACAGTATTGATTTATGAATGATTCACCAAAAAGTTTGGTCCAGTAATACTCAAGAACTTAAGAACTGTATTGGCTCACTTCAACAACTCATTTTTTCTCTTTATACAGCCCCGACTGGCCTGAAAATCATGATACATCTTGACCCAGCCTCCAAGTCCTGGGATTACAGATGTGTACCACCTAAGGTCTGTATTTTTATGCAACTGAATGTCACATGGTTGTATTGGTCATTTCCCACATGTTTATTAGTGTTAATTAATTGTACAATAAGGTTTTGTTTTGACAGGTCCATGTATGTGTACAGTGGCCCTTGATCAAATTCTCCCCCGTCTTCCTAAGGCAATCTCAACAAGCTTCATTATTACATTATCATACAAATATATAAAGTATTTTGACCATATTCACCTTCCTTTACCATCTCTATTTGCCCTCCTTTCTCCTAGTGTAATATGGAAACATTTAGAATTAAAAAATAAAGATTTGTATGAGGGACAAGGTAACAAACAGTACAAGAAATGTATCCAATGCCTAACGTATGAAACTGTAACCTCTCTGTACATCGGTTTTATAATAAAAACTTAAAAAAAATAAAGATTTGAGAAAGCCAAATCATATTATCATACTTTGTGCATGTTTGATAGCTGAGTACCTGTTCTTATGAGAGTCTGGTTTTTTAGCATGACAGTTTTGTAACTCAGTTTAAAATGCAGAGCTAAATAATTGATTATTCTTGATGAGAAGTAGAATTTTACCAAATTCTTTAACAGTACTAGAATTTCTAAAAGAACTTTTGGTCTATATTATATATATATAAATTACATTCATTATAAGAATTATTTAATACTCTGGAGGCTTTGTTTGTTATATCAGACAAGTGAAAAAGCTAAGAAAGGAAAATTAGTACTATATATTAAACATAAATGCAGTTTATAATATTTGAAGGTGTTTCATTTACTAAGTTGGGAAATTAGACCATTCATTATTTAAAAGCTCTTTGAATGATTGTTTAAAACTATTAGATTTTTAATAAAATGCTAAGATTTGTACACCAGATGACATAGCAAAGAAAAAACTAGGCTTGGAGATGTATAACTTTAATAAATTGAATATCAATATTTAACACCCAAAGAAAATGTATGAAGAACTTTGTTGAAGATCAAAACACCACTTCCTAAACATTTGGTTCTCTGACACAAGTCCCATGTAATTGTCAATTTATTGCCATATTTCTTACAACCTCATATCCAGTCATATGTTTTCTGTGAGTGAGGAAATGGAAGATTTCTTCACACAGGCATTCTCTCACAAAATTAAAATGAATTCATTTTATCTCTCATCAGAAAATCTGTTTATAACTAACCTTCTTCAGTGTCAGGCTTGACTGAGCAATCTTCACTTACATAGTCAGGCAACATTTTCAGGAAGACCTCCAAGGAGTTCTTTGGGAATCTTCCCTCTATGGCAAAGAGTAACCCTCCAGATGATGAAGGGCATATTTCTGTTTCTCTCTAATTCCATCTCTGTTTACAATCTACCCTGCCAATACATTGTCTTCACTGTTTGGCTAAATGAAAGGTTTGTAACTGATTTGAATACAACCCATTTTTATGTAGCATGTTTTTCCCCTGGGAGGATAAAATTATTCAAATAATCTATACCAGTTCTAATAATTCAAAACCTCAAGAATAAACACTTCAGACTTCAGTACTGATTTGCTTGACTCCTTGAGTTGATTTTCATGCTGAAACCCTGGAGGAGTGGTTGGTTGGAAAAGCTACTTCTATTAAAACCCTTCATATTGATTTCCTAAAATAATTGACTCCATGTCAGTTTTCTAAAATAATTTTCCTTCAGATTGTCCTTGAATTGAAGAAAAAAATTGTCCTTTCTAGTTGAATCATAATTATGAAAAATAATCTTTTGGAAGCCATGATGAGTCATGATGAGTACTCATTAAGACAATATCATTCTTCAATCATGTCTTCAATGAGTGTAGAAAATCAGAATATCAACAGTTACCTAACTCACAAGGAAAAGCAAAGCTTTACTTGAAATCAGAAAGTCATAGAAATGATGCACACATAGCAAGACAAATTTAATTGTGACTGAATTTAAGTGTACATTGTTTGATAGTTAATATAATTTGTAATATATATGTGTATATATATATACACATATATGGTATCAGTTGCAATTCAGTAAGTGATCCTTTACCTCATCTTAGGCAAGTTGCTTTACCTCTTTGAGTTTCTGAATCTTCATCTAGCAAAAGGGTCTAGAGATCTCTGACCTAATGTACAAAAGTTGTTATGAAGATCAAATACTCGGCACTTACTTAAATCAATTATAATCTTTTCCTCTTCTTCATAAAATGTCGTTAATTGTGAGGTAGTTGTTCATAACTGAACCAATGCAGAGTTAACTTGCCAAAACAATGATATTATAGGCACATCATCAATGTTTCCAATAATGACACTTGAATCTTTCAGAAATTTATTTGCCCTTAGCTAACCTCCTACAGTGATTCTGGTTGTGAGGAAATTAAGCCCATTATGGTGGATGAAATCTTTGACTAGTCTGATATTAGAGCAGAGAATGACATGCTTTAAAATAATAGATACATGCTGAATTCTATTATCAATTTTTGAACAATGGAAATGACTCTTCTCAGTTTTCAATTATTTCTATTTTTACCTCCCCAGTATTTCTTTGTTAAGCTGTCTTCCTTAATTATTCTGTATATGAGCTAGAAGTATCAGTAACATTCAGATATGATACAGCCCATAATTTTGCAGGACTCAAAGATTTGCTAGCACACAAAAACTAATTACAGAGAGTTTATAGAAGGGTCTCAGTCTTCATTAAAGACACAACTATTAGTATTTCTCCAGTTACTTTCTAATTGCATTCTTTATTACTGTTAACAAATTCACATGTTTAAGATCCAATTATTAGAGTGCTTATTGACTTCAACTCCATCCTTATTAACAGTCTCTATTATAAAGAACAAACAAAACTGTCAAATTCTATCTCTATTTCATGAAGAATAGTTTTCTTGATGGATTAGAACATGAATATCTGATTAAGGGTCCCTTAGAAATGTGATCCCTTAAAATGAGTTTCAAGTTATAAAGTAGCATTCCTCTTGTATTCTGAAATAAAACCAATATAAAAGCCTTTTGGTTTTGTATTTGAACTTCTCTCATTATTTTGGGATTCAAAGTTGTCATAATGTTTTACGTATACCATAAGACATTCTACTGGTACAAAAATAGTGTAAATAAACTAGTTGCATCACACATCCTTATATTTTTATATATGCATTTGTAACCAATATTTTGAATGGGAAGATAAAGGATAGTAATACAGTTGTGTGCCAGTCACTGACGCTGCTGACCTGACCATAGTTGCTGTCATTACCTCTCAACCTTGCTTTCTTCTAGTTAATAAAAAGTTGAAACTACATGATTAGGAAAACATCTGTATTTCTGTATACTCATGATTCTACATGTTTTGATACTAACAAAGATGACATCCTTTTCAATCTTTTTAAAAATTATTTCTTACTTTTTCCTAAGGTCACAAAAGATCCTTATCAGACATTGAAATGAACGCAGATTAACAAGAATCAAAACTAACTTTGTTCCATCTGTATTTATTCAACTTATTAATATTAGCCTATGTTATGTCAACCACATCAACAGGTCAATAGACCTTAAGAGGTAGATAAATAGATAGGTTCTTTATCACACACAAAACAGAAATTGGAGGTAAGTTTTCTGGTTAATTCAAGTGCATTGACATACAGATATATGCACATCTCTTTTCCAATTATCCATATACTTTCACCAGGGTTATAAGTAGTGCAGACTCTATATGTTACACATCCTCTGATTTTGAAAGAATGTGGATGAAATTATTGAAATACTTAGGTAGAACCAGACCTTAAATACTTGGGTAGAACAAGAATTTAAGGATTCCTGAAAGGTCCAAGCTTATAAAAACAGGATGGCAATTCTGTCATTCTCATGCAACAGTTCTCGAGGATTGAGAAATAAAAGTCTGGGCAAGCACTATTGTTCATGGAACCGTATTCAACATAATTACAACCCTGAAATACAGAAATTGGATGAAAATTTCCTTGCTTTTTCACTGAACTTAACAGGTATACTTTCCTATCCTTACTATTGAACAATGCCATGGAGGAAGAAAAACTCCACACTGAAAAAGTCCAGAAACCATTACCCACATGATTCTTTTCTAAATCAAACACAAAACATCTGTTTACATTCTCACTTAATATATCCTTTAACCACTAAGAGAAATAAAAAATTGGACAATAAGAACTAGAAACATAGCTAGAAGGAAAATAAACAATGACTAAACTTGCCATAGGTTACAGTACTAATTTAAAGTCCTATGAAATACATGTGTGGAATAATGACTGTGACTGTAATTTTGGATATGTTCACAACAAGATAAGGCAGGAATTGATCTTTAGATTTCAATCAGTATAGGAGGAAGGAAGACTTGGATTTGATAAGGTGACTCTTTGTACTAGAGAAGGAAACTACAGATAGGTCTAGAGATTGTGAGATGGTGAATTATGGTCCTCAGAGCTATCTACATCCTGATATCTGGAGCCTAAAAATGCAACATTTATGGAAAAGGGACTTTGTGAAAAAGATTTGATTAAAATAAGAGCTTTGCAATGGGAGATCATCCTGGATTATGCAAGTAGGCTGCAAAGGTAATCACATGTATCCTTATGAGACAAAGGCAAAAGATCAATTTGATACCAGAAAAGGAATTAGATATGACAACAGCAGCTAACTGTAAGAGTTTATACAGTGAACGTCTTCTTGAATACACTTTGCTTTAACCAAGTGAAACTCATTTGAGCCTTCTGTCCTCCTCATAAGATAAAAAATTTATATTGCTGTAAGCATGTAGACTTGTAGTAATTTGTTATGTCAACCATAGGAAACTAATACAGTGTTGTTTGATTTACTCTGCTATGTCCTTTATAAGCGCTTGTGTTCAAGACTGTTTTGTTTACCACATGCAGTCACTTGGAAAAGTTGGTCAATGTGTAGATGTTGTCCATAATCTGTTCAAAGCTACAAAGTAGTGAAAAGCAACTTCAGCATATGAATACTTCCTTCCAGTTATGTCTATAGTTGCGCCATGGATCAGAAACTAGGAGACTATACAACTTATACCTGTCAGAAACTGGAAAAATAACTAGATTTAAAATATTTTAAGTACTACCTGAAAAAATATTTTATCTGTATATGTAATCTCAAAAAAATATCCTATTGTATAGATTTTATAAAGGGCTCTACCATCTTGACAGTATACACAATAGTGGATGGCTGACTTCACTTGTCAGTAATGATACTATTATTTTATATTCCTACAGAAATTGATAGTGTATATATTTCCTTCATCCGTTACTACAGAGGGAAATATAACAATAAAGAAACTAAAGCCCAGATTAGTCTTCTGAAAATAAGGAACACACAAAGCAAGGCCTCCAAACCTATCTGGCTACCTAGTGCACAAAAGAGAGTCAGTATTCAAAAAGTTAGAGTGACGGCTCTCAGTACTTCTACTGCCATGAAGACAAAGTGAACTAAAACAATTTGGTTTGTTTGTCAACGCAAAGCTTTGTAAATTAATATATAATATGAAAGTGGCTGTGATGTACTAGAAAGAAAATAGAATAAATAAAGGTACACTAGCTTTGAGATCTGATCATGCATTCCTCTTTTAATCTGTGTAACCATACATTGTTAAGTATGCAAGTATTTACAAATATATTAGCTGAAACATGGTAGATTCATGGGAGAACTCATACTTCAACAAAATAAATACCAAGATGCATTTGAAATGGGTGAGGACAAGGGGGGAGGAACAAAAATGAACAAATAAGAAGTAGAAGGACATAATGCAGTGAAGAATTCAAAATATATCCTAAAAATATATCCTAAAAAAATAAGAAAAGCAATGGAAGGACTGAGTTGAGAAGGGTGGTTGAAAATGTTAAGGGATGACATTAATCAAGATGCATTGTATTCATAAACAGCTCTGTTAAATGGCAACCTTTGTACAACTAAATTATAAAATTAAAAATCTTATAAATGCTAACTTTATTTTAGCTGGGCTCAGTCAGCATACACACCTATAATTCTAGCTACTCTGGAATCTGAGATTTGAGGATCACAATTGGAAGCCATTCTGGGCAGGAAAGTTCAAGTTAAAAAAAAAGCTGCAAGTACAGTTGTGACTCAAGTAGTAGAGTTCTACCTTTGAGCAAAAACCCTAAGCAAGAGCCTGAGTCCCTGAGTTCAATTCCCAGTACTAGTATACACACACAAATGCTAACCTCATTTTCTAGGCCTCAGAATTTTATGAATCTGTAATATCTATGACTAAATAATCACATTTCACTGATAAAGAAATAAATTCAAGGTCTTTTTCTGACTTTATACAGTTAACTAAAAGATGTGCAAAATACAAGTTTACAAAAATTGCTTATGTTTATTCTATCTTGATATATATTCTTTGTAGTATGGCTAAATCAAACCAATTCACATATACATTACTTCAAAGGGTGTTTTGTCAGTAAGAATATTTAAAACTTATCAGCTTAGTAGAATTTACACTTCCTTCTTTCAAGCATAAAAATACATTGATATAACTATATTCTCCTAAACTTGTTCTTTCAGAGTTTTGTGTCCCTTGACCTATATCCCATCATTCCTCCCATCCCCAGAAACTATGACTCTACTCACTGTCTCCATGCTTCAAATATTTCATAGTCCATAGATGAGATTATGTCATTGTAATTTTGAAAGAAATTTCACTAAAACTATAAATCACTTTAGGTTGTGTGGATGTTTCAGCAACATCAATTCCTTCACTCTGTAAACATGGAATATCTTTTAACTTATATTTCTCCAGTTTCTTCCATTCATGTCTTATACTTTGTAAAGTATAATATCCTTCACCCATAAGTAACTCTTTGTAATTTATTTACATATTTATTGACTTATCTATTTATTTATTAACTTCCCATACCAAGTTATAAGAATGAAAAATGTACAATACTACTCATGGCTCTTACAGTCTGGTGAGAAGAAATACTAAATGAAAGTATGCAGGGAAATATAATGAGGTATGATAGGTGATGAGATCAGTTTGCTCCAAGAGCACATAAGCAAGTTTACCACAAGAAGGCATATACCAACTGGTAAAGAATAAATAAGAGCTTGTTAGCTAAAGTGGGAGGAAAAAACACAATATTTGCCTGAATCCAGATAGTACATATGTGTTGAGAACAAAGCCTCACAATGGTACTATATCTGTCTGTTTTCATTAGCATTGAACCTTCTGAGCTTTTAGATAAGCAAATAATCTTAGCAATGCATTTACATGGCAATCAGAGTATTCCCTAGAGTCCACTTCTTGGAATGGGCAAATTTGTGTGGTATACTGAAGAACAGGTGACAGCCTCTAAATTTTCCTCTTTAGATTCTTTTGTTTGAGGAATACATATATTTTAAAGTGATACTACATTTAAAAATCAGCGATCAGACAAACAAGAACACACTAAAGCCACCAGCACAACAATGTTCATCGCAGCACAATTAGTCATAGCTACAATATGGAACCAACCCAGTTGGCCCTCAGTAGACAAATGGATCAGGAAAATGTGGTACATATACACAATGAAATTTTATGCCTCTATCAGAAAGAATGACATTGCCCCATTTGCAAGGAAATGGAAGGACTTGGAAAAAATTATACTAAGTGAAGTGAGCCAGACCCAAAGAAACTTGGACTCTATAGTCTCCCTCATAGGGAATAATTAGCACAGGTTTAGGCTAGTCACAGCAGAGGATCACAAGAGCCCAATAGCTATACCTTTATGAACAGATAAGATGATGCGAAGTGAAATGAACTCCATGTTATGGAAAGTATTGTTATATCACTGTTGTAATTACTTTCAACATGTGATGTGAAACCCTAGCTTTTGTTATTGATGACCCTTTTGTATCCCCTTCCTGTGGTTGTACTTGCACTATCTCTGTATCTTATCTGAGTACATTGGAAACTGTGTATACTGGTATTAAAACTAGGAAACTGAAAGGGAATACCAAAATCGAGAGACACAGGGTAAAAAGACAAACGACTACAAAAGCAATACTTGCAAAACTGTTTGGTGTAAATCAACTGAACAAGTCATGGGGGGAAAAGGAAAGGGGGAGGGGGAGGGGGGAATGAGGGAGGAGGTAACAAATAATACAATACATGTACATGGATACAATAAATGTATGCAATGCCTAACGTATGAAACTGTAACCTCTCCGTGCATCAGTTTGACAATAAAAATTTAAAAAAAAATCAGCAGTCAGGATCTAAGTAGTCAGTCAAACAAATATTCAGAGAATTCATGCTCAAAGGTCAATCTCCAACCTCAATAGAAAAGGCAAACTGAGACTGCCATTCAGGACTGTTAGAGTTATTTTATATTAAATATCATGTAATATATAAAAGTATCTGGAAAAGTTAAGACAGAACTCAGTTATTACTTTCTTATATGAAGAATAGATACCTCTACCTTCTCATCAGCTCCAAAGAATAAATCAACTGAAAAATATTTTTGAAAGATTTAATGTATCTTTATTGAAAATGTCTTCTCTCACTGTAATTTTCCAAGTGTGTATGCAGTAATATTTCTACAATATATCTCTAAGTTATAAAAGTTTTGCTTGTTATGTAGCTGACTTAATTGCAAAGCAGTAAGTAATAAACAAAAGAAGGATAAGATCAAAGTAACACTGATCTGTTCACCTCATTTTTCAACAAGGTGAATTAACAATAAAATTGGGTGTGTGGGGGGGAATAAAGCTTTTTTTTTCCCCATGACTGAACATTTTAACAGGTTATGGTCAACTTTAGAACACATACACTCTGAACTAAATATTGACCATTTCATTAACCTCCGATCAACTAGAAAGCCATTATTCATGTACAGTGTTGGTGAGAATGTAAATTAGTATGGATGTACCTCAAACAATTAAAACAGAACCACCAAATGATCCTACTCTACTTTGTGGCAAGTACATCTTAATAAAATGCTATAATCTGCAGGAGAAATACTTGCATATCCACCTTTATATAAGCAGTGTTCGAAATAGCCCATCTTGGGCTGGGATGTAACTCAATGGCAAAGCACTTGCCTAACAAGTGCAACATCCTGGGTTTCGACCCCCAGCACCAAAAAAGAAAAGACAACGAAATAGCCAATCTACAGAATCAGTCTAGCTGTCCATTCACTAATAAATAAAAAGAATAAGGTACGCATACAAGATAGACTGTTATTCAGTCATAATTAAGAATAAATTCATATCATTTTCATGAAAATGATCAGAAATAGAGATCATTACACTAGGCAAAATAAGCCAGAAAGCCAAATAACCACATTGCTCTCATATAGAGTATCCAGAAAAAAAAAAGAGATTAAATACAAGTTGACTAGTAGAGAAAAGAGGCCAAGGAAAAGAAGGTCAGAACAGATAATGAAAAGTGAATGTATTAGTAAATTATATGCATGTATACAATTTCACAATGAAATGCATTTTTATGTAAAATTGATATATGGTAATATAACATTTGTACATTCCCTTCCTTCAAAAAGCACTCTTGTGTTTCTTTACCATCACTGAGAAGTAAATAAATTTCTTTTGAATTCAGTACTAAGTAAAATTATCTTCTTACACTCTTTCCTGAGTGCAAATATGGAAAGGACAACAGTGCAATCCAGTATTTACCAATTACTAAAACAACAATTTCTGCCCTAATTCTAAAATTGGGAAAAGAAAACATTGCATGTCTATACAAAGCTAAATAAAATACACTTTTCAACCTCTAAGAAAGGATAAACAGTGATATTTGTTAGCATATTGTATGGAGCCAGCTAAAGAAACATTCCTTATCAGACTCTAGACTCTCCAGGCCAGCTTCCAGCAGTTTGAGCAAGCTGTGGATAATACATAAGGTATGTGGAAATAGATATTTTCAAACAAATTTTTCTGTCTTCTGCTTTAACGTATCAATTTGGATGCCTGGAACAAACCATTATACTTGAATTTTAAGAAAACTCTAAATATATGAAACTGCTATCTTAATCTCAAACCTTTGCTTCTCCTTCTGATTCATTCATGTCTAGCAGAGAGTAGGTATGGATGAGGAGGATTGAACATTTTAGGCTCAGTCTTTGAGATGATGGAATGGAGGAGGAAAAAAAATGGGCAAAGGAAGCTAAAAGATGTGGGTCATTGAGACAATCTTTGTCTAACATGTGCAATGACCTTATTAAATCCTGAACACCAAAGAAAAGCAGAGGAAAAGAGGAGAGGGGAGGGCAGAGGAGGGGAAGGGAGAGGAGGAGAGGGACAAAGAAGGATGAAGTATTCATATCATGTGGTAAATACTCTACATTAAAACACAATTCGTGTGTTCACCCTTTGGTGTAAATGACACTGCCTATTTTAACAACTTATTAAATTGCATCTTTTTCTGAATGATGTGATCTTCATATTCCCAGATTTCATCTTTGATGTTAAATTACTTGCATGAACTTACTTTCTAGATAGAGATATGGCTATAAATGGAGAAGCCAAAGTAAACGAAATACAATCGCATTGGTGATTTAAGAAAAGCATTTGTTTGAAAATCTTCCTGAATATGAAATACTGTTGATAGCTCACATGTTTGATAACGGAATGGGGTGAAAGTGAAAACAATGAAGCAATGGAGAAAAATGCTTACACCACCGCATGATCTCTTACTCTCTTCCCTTAAGGAAACAGGAAATTCTAAAATTAAGTGTCTAACTTGCTATATAAATCTCAGTTGAAGCTATGGTAGAAGACAACTACCTCTTTAATTTTCTTTAATTCAAGTTGATTTCTATTTGAAACTTCCTTTTTTGTGGGGCATGCCTGGATGCCTTGCCTCAGAGGAAGTCCCATCCAGCCCCACCTGTTTCTCAGCTCTGGGGTCACGTGTGGCTATTACGCCGGAAAGGTGATTCTAGCTGGCCCCACCTCCCAGCCTTGGGACCACGTGTGGCCAAGATGGCGCCTGGTGGTGAACCCGGAGGAGGTCCTGTGGGCTGTGACATAGAATTAGGCTGCCTCTTAGGATTGGTCCCTCGGACCTCCACCCTTGACGGACAGCTCAGGCCTCCTCACAGTCCCCAGATAGGTGCACGTACACCCCTAGATAGGTGCATATACACCCCTCCCCTTTCTGCCGATCTTTGACCTGATTGGCTCCTTTGCCTTATTTAAGAGCGGGATCAACCTCAATAAACGAGACTTCACACTGACTTAGCTCCTGAGCCATCTAATTCTCCTCTGGTGAGGGAGGGCTGGGTGTGGGCGGTCTGTCGACCCTTTCCTTTTCTTGGCTCGCCCGGTCAGGGTATGTTTCCCCATCTCTCCCGCAGGTCAGGAGAGCACAGAGGGCTACAGACCCCGACCACTGGCGCCCAACGTGGGGCAGCGAGGAAGACGTGAAACTATCGGCAAGCCAAGCCAAGCGGGTTCCGAGGTAAGGGTATCCCAGAAAAGATGGGGCAATCTCAAATTCAGCATGAGGATCCAGCGCTTAAAGCACTGAGATTCATGCTTAAAAGTGTAGGTTTAGAGATCTCAAACCCCCAAGCCAAAAAGGTCCGGGAGACCTTGGCTCGCGCCGTGCCCTGGCTGGCAGCTGCCAACCTTTTCAACTGGGCTACTTGGGACCGCGTAGCACAAGTGGTGAGGAAGAGGGAAATTAACTTGGGAGAAAATCCACCCTTTGGGGTCTACCTGGCACTATCCCCCCTCAAGGCCTGTTTCTCCCCAGACCCCCCAACGCCTGGGGACATTAAAGGCCTTTTTAAGACTCACTCTTCCAGCTTCTGAGGTGACCTTAAAGAGCTACTCAGCCTGGGAAGTATTTGCTGAGGAATGTCTTGGATGGAGAGGAGACAACCCCCTCGCTGCCCAGGAGGGGAAGGACTTATTTGCTTAACATCTGCTTTGAAAGACACAAAGAAAGGTTTTCTGTTCTTGTTATTGATGTTTGCTAAGTTTGGAGGTTCGGTTGAATTCTGCTTCTTGTTGGATAAATCCTAGTTTTCTCCAGCATTGATCTCGTGGTGGACATTAGAATGGGTTTTAGCAAGTGCCTCCCACCCATTCCCCAGGTAATGGGTGTGCCGAATTCCTGGAAGCTGGGCAGGATGTGGAGACTCCAGCTCCCGGTAACCCTGCTCCCCCACCCTAAAGTCTGCAACTGTGGCCTTACAGTTCAATGTATCTTGCAATTCAAAGGTGCATTGCAATTCAAATGCTGGAAGGCAAAGGTGTCTTGCTCTGAGCCTGCTGAGGCTCTGACCAGGTCTGCCGCCATTGTGTCTGTGTTCTGATCGTGTCTTGTCTTGCATCTCCTGGACCTTCTCTGGTCATAGCATCCCACTCTAGGCCCCCATTGGAGCTGAACTGGTTTCTCAAAATGTGGCTTCTTCATTTCCTCACTGGATAATCTGTGAAAATTTTTGTTTGCTGAAAAAGTTTTTTGTTTTCTAACTGACCACGTGGTTCTAAAATATGGGCAAAATAATATCATTTTGCCACTGGAATTCCAGAAAACTTACATGGCCAATTAAAAAAAAAATTTTTTTTCTAAGCGCGCCCCAAAGCTTGTGCACAACTGTCTGTATGTATGTCTGTCTATCTGTCTGTTGGTAAAACATGTAAAAACTGACATCATGGTTTCAAAATTACTTGCTTTTGACTATTATTTTAACTTGCTTTTAAGTCTTGTGTTAAACTAATCTTTGCAGCCTGTGGGTGGGGTCACAGTGAACAGCCTGGAGGCAATCCTGACTTATCACCAGACTCCAAACCAAAAGAAAAAAACCCAGGTTTTAAACCCAAAGCAAATGTGTCTAAGAAAAACTCCAAAAGGTTCTAATATACAGCATGTGGTATAAGTACAATGATGTAAAACCAGTGTGTTATTCTTTATGTCCACCTATGCTAAAAGTCAAGTATACATCTGATCCTGATTTTGCTTCTCCATTTTTCTCTCCTGTGCTCTCATAAACTCTTTAAGATCAAAGGACCAGAGTCATTGTCGAACAAGTGTGCAAATGTGGCTACTAAACCTACATTTTCCTGACCCAGGATTAATATTTTGCTTTATAGTATACAGGTCAACATGTGTGCTAGCTGCATCGACTGTGACAGTTCATGACTACAGGAAGCTGCCTCCACAATCTGCTCCCAAACTGCCTGGATTCACTATTAATGATTCCTTATTCTCTCTCTCTCTTGCCTGGGAAACTGCTCAGGCAATCTAGGAGTCCGGTAAAGATTTTGACAGGCCCAGAGTGCTCCTGCCCTGGCTCTGCCTGCCCCAAGATTAGAGTTGGGCTTATAGCAGGCCTATCATGACAGAGTTGCAACCGAGACTTACTCCAAGGTTAAAACATCCGAGTTGTTTGGTGGCCACAGGGTTGCACTGGGGTAGCATTGGCTTCTTCCCCCTCCATGTCTCAGAAACTGTCGTGACTGCTACAGAGAGCAGACTTGGTTTGACTTTGGTCTGTGTGGATTTTGTGACTAGGAAGATGGTTAAAGGCCCAAGCCTTCTAAAATGATTTTGAAGTTGTCACCCTGCTTAAATCAGTAGGACACCAGCATACAAAAGCCAGAGTACTCAGAATAAGCAACCAGGGAATACTGGGAGATTTCAAATGTCTTTAACTAGTTTGTGTAGAAAGTTGCAGGCAACCCAGCAGGAGGTGTGACTGACAATCTATCCAGGGGACTCTGAGAGATGCTACTACAGCCTTGCCCAAATCCAAGCCATCTCTCCTGCCTGCCTCCATCACACATAACTAAGGAAGCCTGCTGATTCGGGATGGAAGACACAGCCACTTGGGATCCACTGAAGCTGAGACTTTTACATTGTCCTGACCCTTTGCCCTCTTGATTGTTATTCATTGTGCTCTCTTCCACCTGCCGGTAAGGTTAAATGATATGATTTGATTTGATGGCACCTATACTTTGGTGGAGCTTCAAAAACTGTTAGGTGAGATTAACTGGTTAAGGCCTTGGCTTCACCTGCCTACAGAAGATCTGCTTCCGCTTTTTGACTCCTTAAGGGATAAAGCCCCCACTGATATTATTACAATAACTCCATCACATCAAGTAATAGTGCAAAAAATTCAAACGGCCTTAAATACAACACAACTGGCTTGCTATAGGACCCAATGCCACCTTTGTCTTTGGATCCTTCCCGGCTCAGAGCTTTCCTCAGCTGCTATTACTCAGTCAGGCGAGCCTCTCCAATGGGTGCATGCATCAGTAGGAGGGGCTCCCAGGGTTTATTCCCAGCTAGACCAGCTAGCTGACCTGGTAATTAAAGGAAGGGATACTTCCCTGAGACATTATGGGTGGGATCCTGATGTGCTAGTTATTCCCTACCGGCTGTCAGATTTTGAGTGGGTCAAAAGAAACCATAATCGAGTGTCGATGCCTTGGAGGGTTTCATTTCAAAGTTGGACTGCCATTATGGCACTTCAAGATGGATAACCTCATTTTCGAGGTTACATACTTTTCTCTACCAAACCTCTTATTAAAGCTGTAAATGTTTCTACTGATGAAGGAAGAGCGGGATCTGCCACGGTGATATACTCCACCTCCTCCCCTGCCAATAGAGAAGAGGGCACCCACTACATGGAGCCAGTTACAGGGTCTGCACAGTTTAAGGAGCTGTACGCAATTGCTCTGGCACTAACCCATGTCCAGCAGCCAGTGAACCTGTTTTCTGATAGTTTGTATGTAGTCAATTTGTTACCAACCCTAGTGTCCTCATACATTAAACTTGATAAAAATCTAATTACTCCCTTAACGATCTAAGTCCGGTCTTTACTAAAGGAACGGGCTGAGCCCATCTTTTTACAGCATCTCAGAGGACACCAGGAGCTGCCTGGAAATTTGGCACGAGGAAAGCAAACGGCTGATCAACTGGCTACTAATGGAACTATTATAGCCATAGCCACTGCACAGCCTCAAAATTTTCAAATGGCTCAAGGAATTCATGAGCTTGCGTATTTAAATTGGAGAGGGTTACATCAAAGATTCCCCCTGGTCCCCATAAAGGACTTAAAAAAGATCATAAGGACATGCAAATCATGAATGCCATTTCTGCAGGTCCCGCCTCTGCAAAGTTCGTGAGTTAACCCCAGAGGCCTTAAACCTAATGTTATCTGGCAAACTGATGTAACTCACTCTACTCCCTTTGGAAAATTAAAATATATATTTATATCCATAGACACCCACTCACATGCTTGTTGAGCAACTGTTCATTCAGGTGAAAGGGCCCGACATCCTGAAAGCCATTTCCTACAATATTTTGCAATCCTGGGGCTACCCCTACAGGTAAAGACAGACAACAGGCCTTGCTTTATAAGCATACCATTGCAAAGATTTTTTCAAATACGGAATATTAAAGACACCACAGGAATGCCATACAATCCAAGGGGTCAAGCCATAATCGAGAGGCATAATAACACCCTAAAGGACCAATTAATAAAAAAAAGGGTGAGGCAACCCCCATGACCAGTTAAGGACAGCCATGCTTACATTAAATATTTTAAAAATTTCCAAAGATCAACCTTTAACGGCCTTTCAGAGGCATTGGTCAAATCAGACACCTTATTTAAAGGTGGAAGTCCAATGGAAGGACCCCCTTACTGGATCATGGTGAGGTCCTGACCCGATTATTAGTGTGGGAAGGAGCTTTGGATGCATTTTCCTGATCAGGGAACCAAGCCCAATTTGGATACCTGCTAGAGACCTAAAATACTGCTCACCAGAATAACTACCCAAGAGGACCCCCTATTGAGGTATGCTTCCTTGTTGCTCTCTCTAGGAATGAAAAAGACCGAGAGGTGGATTTCCTCCTGTTCCTTCCTGGAAATACAGGAAACCTGCCTGCGTGTATCAGCAATTGTGGACAACAATGGAGGCAGCCAGCCTCCCTTCCAGTCGCCCAGCCCTACCCCCTCATTCAAGGTTGCTAGCACCATCCTAGATCTACAATCTCAACTTGACTCCTTGGCTGCTGTGGTCCTCCAGAATCACCGGGGCCTGGACCTGCTCACCACCAGAGAAGGGGGACTCTGCCTGCTTTTATCCTGAGTGGCGCCGAGACGGGCTGAACTCCAATTTTCTCTGGACTAGGCTGAGTGGGTGGCTCCCCTACCTTCTCCCCATAGTGGCCCCCCCTTGATTACCATGATCCTGTGTTTACATTTGGCGCTGTGTTTACATTTGATCCTGTGTTTACATTTGCCTCTGTGTTTACATTTGGCCCTTGCGTGGTTAATAGGCTTCTCCTATTTCTTAAGCAATGAGCCAGAGATGTCCAGTTAATGGTGGTCCGACAGCAATATGCTGCCTTTAGCCAATTGGGAACCCTATGAGGTTGGCCATGGCCCCTACCAGAATGTACAGGCTACCAGAATGTGCAGGCATGAGGCAAAAATAACAGGGCCTCCTCTTGAGTGTCAATTCCTCCCCCCGAGTTCTTCTACTGGGCTGGCAAGCCCTGCAGGTAGGATTGCCTGAAGAGCTAGAGTGGTAGTCAATGACGGGTAAGATCTCCAGAGGGGGGCAAACTAAGACAGGCACACTCTCAAGTAGGGTGGCCACCTGCTAATAAAAACAAAAAAGGGGAGTTGTGGGGCATGCCCGGATGCCTTGCCTCAGAGGAAGTCCGAGCTGGCCCTACCTGTTTCTCAGCTCTGGGGTCACATGTGGCTATTACGCCGGAAAGGTGGTTCTAGCTGGCCCCGCCTCCCAGCCTTGGGACCACGTGTGGCCAAGATGGCGCCTGGTGGTGAACCCAGAGGCGGTCCTGTGGGCTATGACATAGAATTAGGCCGCCTCTTAGGATTGGTCCCTCAGCCCTCCACCCTTGATGGACAGCTCAGGCCTCCTCACAGTCCCTAGATAGGTGCATGTACACACCTCCCCTTCCTGCTGATCTTTGACCTGATTGGCTCCTGTGCCTTATTTAAGAGCGGGATCAACCTCAATAAACAAGACTTTTCACTGACTTAGCTCCCGGGCCGTCGGTTTGTCCCCTGGTGAGGGAGGGCTGGGTGTAGCCAGTCTGTCAACCCTTTCTTCTTGGCTCGCCTAGTCGGGGCGTGTTTCCCCATCTCTCCCACAGGTCAGGAGAGTGCAGGGGACTAGAGACCCCAACACTTCTTCCCAACTAGTACACATTTATTACTATCTATAATATTATATAGTGACCTTCATTTTCCCTCTGCTATAGCAGAGACTTCTGACATTTTTGGAAACATGTTTCCCATGCTGTTGGTCTTTTAAGATTTAGGCTTTCAGAAACAAGCCTCTTGATTCTGTGGTCCACCATGTCAAACCCATCTTTCAAGGCAATTAATTCCTTCACTCATCCATAGTTTACTACTAAAGGATCACTACATCCCAACCACCATTCTATCAATGAACGAGACACAAAAGGAAATTATACAGAAAATGCCTAATGTTACAGTTGCGCATGGGTGTCATGGAGGAAAAACAAGCAAAGAACAGGATAGTGGAAGAGCATAAAATTTTGTCATTTTGAATTAGCAAGAAGTTCTTATTCTGAAAGTGACATTCCAATAAGAGTTGAAGGAAAGGAGATAAGCATGCAATCTGAATATCTGCTAGGGACAGATTCCAGACCCAGTGACTAAGAAATGCATAGCCCTTAAGGCAGAAATAGCCAAAAGGCCACTGAGCTCACACAAGACACTCACCTATGAATCACGCTGCTGTCTTTGCTTCAGTTATTTCCCAGACAGGATCTTAGGTTTTGTCCAGCCACAGATTGCAATCCTCCTCCATATTTCCTTTCCTGTGGCTGGAATCATAGGCACACGTCAGCACACCCAAGCTTATTAATGGAGTTGAGGATCATGCTAACTTTTCCTCTGAGTTATCTTCCATCTGCCATGCTCCCAAATTTTGACTTCCCGTTACCTGTGTGAACCACTCCAACTCTCCCTTATTACAGTCCATTCTTAATCTAGTGTCTACAATGATTCTTTTAAACCTCAAGTATGGTCATACTTTTTCATGGTTTTCTATGTTCCCCTATTATGAGAATAAAATACAGAAACTCTACACTCTTTCATAAATTCCTAGGCACTTCTAGCATTCTCCTACTTTTTTTTCTTTTTTTTCTTTTTTTTGGCCAGTCCTGGCCCTTGGACTCAGGGCCTGAGCACTGTCCCTGGCTTCTTCCCGCTCAAGGCCAGCACTCTGCCACCTGAGCCACAGCGCCCCTTCTGGCCGTTTTCCATATATGTGGTGCTGGGGAATCGAACTGAGAGCTTCATGTGTAGGAGGCAAGCACTCTTGCCACTAGGCCATATTCCCAGCCCCATTCTCCTACTTTTTTATTTTTTTATTTTTTTCTTATTTATTGTCAAAGTGATGTACAGAGAGGTTACAGTTTCATACGTTAGGCACTGAGTACATTTCTCCTTTTTTATTTTTACCAAATTTCAGTCACATATCACATCCTTATCTTAGTTAGCTTACACTATTCCTTCTACTTGGAAAACTTTTTCTATTTTCTTTATTTGTTAACTCATTTCTTAGAATTCATTTCCATTTTCTTCATTTGGTTACCTCATCTCCTAGAACTCAGCGTAAATGTTACCTTTGGTGAGAAGCATTCCATGATGATTCTTCCTAAAGCCCTAACCTACCTATCTTCCTTATGGAGTGTTAATCTCATAGTACTTGCAAGAATTTGTAATGATTTTACATTTTCATCTGCCTTGTCCTCATTCTGAGTGCTTTTTGGTCCATAACTCTTAATCTTGGTCATAGCCATATCTTCAGGGTCTAGCTTAGACCCAGTTCATTCCATCGTAAGTGTTCAATAAATACTTTTTGAATATTTGAGTGAGTCAATGTATGAATAAGAGAGGCATGTGGTGCCACAGAGATGCTATGAGAAATGTGATAGTGATTTTGTGTTCCAAGTTCAAATACTTGATCTCTACCACTGAGACTAATCTTCATATTTGGACTGTGACACAGACAACACTGGAGACTGTGGATATAGAGAAAAACAGACATGACTGCCTGCTAGCTATTCACAAAGAACGGGTTGACCTAGTACATAGCTGTGCCTTTGCCTCAAGTCTGTACTTGCAGACCCTCCAGTCAGAACTTGAAGGTACTGAGTGTACATTGGTTCTCCAACCTCAATAAGCAGAAAGTTCAGTCACCCATGAGATCAGTCTATGCCTCAGGACATATTAGTTACTAGAACCCACAAACCACCAGACACAATAATGATGGGGAGTAAAGAGAAAATGGAATATGCTCAAAGATGGAGGTGGATGTGATAGCACACATTCATAAAAATTAAACTTCTAGAGTGAATGCTGTTTCAGATTAAAAGTCATAATTAAGGCTGCTTCTATTTCCTGAAGGCAAGTGCTACCACAATCTCTGACCTTAGTATTGTACATTGGAATTAATAATAATAATAGCTATCAACATTGTTGTGAATATCAAACATGATCATTTATCATATAAAATAATAGTACATAGTTGATACATTACCACGTAATTACTGAATAAAGACAAATTTCATTGTTTCTGGTAGCTAATATCAAATGGAACCATGCTTATTACAGTATGACATTGCAGCTAGATTAATGGAATTAACCATATAATATCTAGTGTTCAATAGATATCAACAGTAACTAATGCTATATTTGTTCATGTATTTCATCATTTTGTCTGTCAGTGGGTATGTGGAGTTAGGTAGGCAGTTAATGAAATTTTAGAGATGTTGAAGCTGAAGCTAAAAGGTAAACAAATTTTCCATGCCATATGAGTAGCTGATGATAGAGCCTAGACATAAAGCCAAAGCTAACGACCTAAGGCACTTGGGTAAATGTCATTAGGATTTCTTCATGTATGTTTACTTCACAGGCTATATCAAACAGCTCAGGTGACTGTTTTTGTAAATGCTGCCTTTACGCAATGCTATAGTTCAGATAAGCACCCAAAGTCTCACATTTGAAAAGTTTAGTCCTCAGTCTCTGGCCTTATTGGGTAATAGTGGGTCCTTTAGGACATGGGTCTAGTGGAAGGGTGTTAGATTACTGGGAGCTTACACTTAAGGGCAATATTGGGGCCCTGGTTCCTTTTCTTCCTGCTTTGCTTTCCCAGCTGTGCTCAACAGAACATTCTCCACCATGATGCTATGCCTCACTACAGGCCCAGAGGCAAAGTGGCCAGGCAAACAGAGTGAAATCATGAGCCAATATAGAGCTTTCCTCTTTATAAATTATTTTTGTCATAGTGACAAAAATCTGGCCAACAAATTACTACAGTTGAAAAGGGACAGATGATATGTCTCTAAAAAGATGACCCTATAGAACATAATAACCCATGATCTAACTAAATGGTTATTTAATGATATTGTAAACTAATATTTGATGTACATATTTTTTTTTTTTGGCCAGTCCAGGGCCTTGGACTCAGGGCCTGAGCACTGTCCCTGGCTTCTTCCCGCTCAAGGCTAGCACTCCGCCACTTGAGCCACAGCGCCGCTTCTGGCCGTTTTCTGTATATGTGGTGCTGGGGAATCGAACCTAGGGCCTCGTGTATCCGAGGCAGGCACTCTTGCCACTAGGCTATATCCCCAGCCCTGATGTACATATATTTTTGAATAATTATTTTTTGTCAAAGTGATGTACAGAGGAGTTACAGTTTCATACATAAGGCAGTGGGTACATTTCTTGTACAATTTATTATCTCCTCCTGCATTTCCTCCCTCCCCCAACCCCCTTTCCCTCTCCCCACATGAGTTGTTCAGTTGGTTTACACCAAATGGTTTTGTAAGTATTGCTTTTGGAGTTGTTTGTCTTTTTATCCCTTGTCTCTCGATTTTGATATTCCCTTTCCCTTCCCTAGTTCTAATACCAGTATGTATAATATCCAGGGTACTCAGATGAGACACAGTGATAGCATCGGGGCAACCACAGGAAGAGACTACAAGAAGATCATCAACAATAGAAACTACGGTTTCATATGGCATGTTGAAAATAATTACAACAGTGATTGATATCTATTTTTTTGCAAATTATAAGTGGATTATAATCTAAAATTAACCTTATCTAAAAAGTAGAATGGACGTGTAACATCTCCTGTTCCCTATGCTCCTTCATGGTCAGGAAAGGGTGAAACAAGCAGAAATTCCTTAGGAGACATTATACTATCATGATCTCTAAAGACTACTACTACTGGGTGACTGCAGATACCCACTGACCCCAGACACTACTGTCATCTGTTAACCTTCCCAGAAATAGTATCAGACAACAGACCACTTCATTTCTCCTCTTCATCCGCTACTTCAGTAGCAGTAATAATAGTCATCGCAATTTTCTGTTCCATTAGAACCTGAACTGGAAAATATGAGATAACAGTCTAAGCTGGCACCACTAATCACATGGTCCTAGCAAAAAGAGAATGAAACAAGTAGTATTGTGATTCAAAATGTAATGCCAAAGCCTAAATTTGAAATGAAAATTTTTTATTACTAGCTAGATCCCTGTCTTATCTTGAAGTCAAGATGAGAAGTCAACATAATTTCATTAAGCAATTAATTAACAAAAAACCACACTTTTCTCCAAGATGAGTTTTTCTTGACATATATTACAGCTGCCCCTTTCTTTTAAACAGGTAAGATCAGAAAGTGTCATATTAATCAAATCTTTCTTTTCTGGCAATTTCATCAGGGCCCCTAGACAGTAACTTCTGAGAAATGATCTGCTATAAAAGTTACTGAGAACAATCTTAACAAATGTTATTATGATAAATTCACAGATTGAACACACAGCTTTGAGTATCAGAAGTGCTTTCCTCTTAATGGCATAGAACTATTTGTGTCATTACTCTGGAGAACTTGCAGTTGACTGTACAAAGAATCATATTGGAGGGACTGGCTCCTAAAATGTCACAATAAAATGAAGTATATTGATTGCCATTGGAGATATTGGGGTGAAAGAAAAAAATGATATTTAAGCTCAGAAGTTGCAATGTTTTCCATTGACTTCAACTTTATACAAGTAAAGACTTAATATACTCAGTTGGAAAGATAGTGAGTACATTCTATAGAACTGTTTCAGAAAACATGAGTGAAATAAATTAAACTCCCTCCAAGTAAATGAAGCTATTAAATCCTCAAAGGAGCCATCTATAAAGAAAGCAGTACTCTAAAGTATTTAAATCCACAAATTTCAAATACCATTCATAATCCAGACATTGTAATACTGGGGAAACAACCAAGGTATATTTTATGCTAATTATGCTAGCAATAGTCAAGCCTTAATCATATTGATATAACATCTTTCTTGAGGGATAAATTCTTGTTCCTTTTTTTTCTGGGTCAGAGCCAGAGTAGCATTTAAATGCTGAGTCACAGTCAAGTTCAAGTCAAGCCCCTTCCCTTTTCCCTTCATATATAAAAACAGTGATCACTTAAGAAGCAGTAATAAAGTGGTTTTCTTGAATGTCTCATACAGATAAATAATACTTTAGTATGGACAGTATATCTGGGTAAAATCCAAAATCTATGTAAAGAATCTTAAGTGCTTCAAGGGCACACTTCAGTGATCCAACCCTTACAACTGGCCCCACATCTAAAAGGAAAAGAAACACGGGTTTCCACAGTGAAGCCATTTGGAAATGTGACAGACATTGGTCATTCTGTCAAGCAACCAAGGATATGACCTGCTTTCCAGTGTATGGAAAGCCTACATGGGAATTTTGGTGCGAAGCAGGGCAACTGTATATCATAAAAGCTGAAAATGTCATATACTGTCCTTGCTGGTCTTACCCACTACATCAAGTCCCAGGACTAATTCTCCCACATTCCTGGTGATTTGAAGATAGGCACTTCTCTTATATTAACTCTTTCACTGTGAAAACTCATCCCAAAGTGGTTTCTATTGATTGCAACTAAGAATACAAAGTTGTTATAACACAGTTCACTACAGATCATAGCCATGTTGTTCTGATTATTTTTTATCAGTGAAATGATAATATCACTGAGGTCTTTTTTTTTCACTGAGGTCATTTTTAAGCTGTTGTGATCATTGAATTAACTAGTAAGTCAAAAGTATGTCTGGTAGGCAGGCGCTGGTGGCTCACATCTGTAATCTTAGCTGCTGGAGAGGCTGTGATCTGAGGATCAGGGTTCAAAGACAGCCTGGGCATGGAAATCCATGAGACTCTTACCTTCAATAAATTACTGAGAAAAGGCTGGAAGTGGGGCTGTGTCTCAGATGGTAAAGTGCTAGCCCTGAGCAAAAGAAACTCAAGAACAGTGTCCAGGCCCTGAGTTCAAGCCCCAGGACTGGCAAAGAAAAAATAATAAGACTAGTAAATTCCACAATCTCTCAGAAGTGGAACAAGGGAAATGTCTTGAAGTTTTCTTCCAAGCAGTATGGTTATCTGATCATGTACTTTTTATACATTGTCTTAGAAGTAGCTTATGAAGATTGTTGCCTGAAACTCATTCCTGATCTGTTACTAGAAAGAGCTTGATACAAACCATAAGATGTTACTTTCCTTTTCATTCCTTCCCTTTGTACATGCAAATTTAGGTAAAGAGCACAAACCTAAGAAAGTAGAATTCCTGGGCTGAGAATGTGGCTTAGCGGTCGAGTGCTTGCCTAGCATACATGATGCTCTGGGTTCGATTTCTCAGCACCACATATATAGGAAAGGCCAGAAGTGGCTCTG
This sequence comes from Perognathus longimembris pacificus, assembly GCF_023159225.1. Taxonomy (NCBI): domain Eukaryota; kingdom Metazoa; phylum Chordata; class Mammalia; order Rodentia; family Heteromyidae; genus Perognathus; species Perognathus longimembris. The sequence goes on along the minus strand of NC_063188.1, from coordinate 5,246,944 downwards.
TGGCTCAAGTGGTAGAGCACTAGCCTTGAGCAAAAAGAAGCCAGGGACAGTGCTCAGGCTGAGTTCCAAGCCCTCAGGGCTGGCCAAAACCAAAACAACAAAAAAAGAAAGTAGGATTCCTGGGCTGACACAAAATTATACTTCATTAATTACCAAAATTATTGAAAAGTTTAAATAATAAAAATCCAATATATTAAAAGAATATAAATTAAATACTTTACATATATTTCTGAAATATGTTTAGTTATGAACATATTTCCCATTTCTAAACTTCATTTATGTAGCTAAGAATCCTGCAGTGGCTAGTGACTTCCAGTCAGAGGCTACATTTGCTGGTATCATCCAGTGTTAAATTACTTGGAAAAGTCCTGCTGTTTGCTGGCTGTTGCTATGGAAAAATGGAAATTAAAACTTGAGAATTCTAAATGTGACATCTGCCAGACGGGTAGGTTGCAGACAAACTGTATTTCTGTTACAATAACTTTTTTATAACTATCTCCCCACTTCCTCTTCTCTCCCCCTCACTTCACAAGATCACCAGTTCTACCCTGTCCCCAAAGATAGACAAAACACTTTGAGCTCATACACATTATTCAGTGTGAAACATTTTGAGGTACAATATACATCATACAATATTTCATGAGTTAGTAATACTCAATGTACATGTATGTAAAGAAATTAGATAATAGATACTTATATGTGTATGTAAACATATTTTATGTGTTTAAATGTACAGAAATATCTGCTTATATAACAAGTACATTATATAAATATAGCATTTGTAAAACAGATTACACAATGATCACATCAATATTTTATAAATACATAAATAACATAAACAACAAATTATATCAACCTATGATATAATTACAATGGATCATATATAAATATTACTATATGGTTACTTTAATTAATATACCACAAAATAATATGAGAATATAAATGTAGTACATTACTAATATAATATCTTTTTATTGGATGACATACACTGACATAGGACTACATATATTATTCATTTATAATAATATATTGCATTTATTTGACTAAAGCAATGGTTGAGGTGATAGAACACCTACCATGAGAAAGCTATCCATGTTCCACAAATCTCAATAGCCCGTATAAGTATATTATATACATATTCCTATATATATTACTTACAGCATATATGTAATATGCTATTTAAAACCATATACTATACTTAATTATATAACCATATAAAAATAATATATTTTAGTATACAGAAATATATACTGACACATGATTCTTTATTCATATATTTTAGTACTAATTTTTCAGTTACTGTTGCTACACATGGAGGATAGGAACACAATGTTATCTGTAGTCACCCCATGGTATGTGCTGATTTGACAAGCTATATTATTTTCCTTGGGGTCTAATTATTTTCTCTGAGTGATACAAGGCTCAAAGGAGTTCCTATAATTTTTGCTTGGTTTTAGGAAGTTTCTCTTAGGGTTTGAGATTCCTAAATTACTTCTTAATCCTTTAAGGCATTTTAAACCTTTCACTTTATATCTGTGTGAATTTGCCTCTTTTGCCTTTCTCTCCTGCCCAGTGATAACCATTATTCTCATACAATATTAATTCATGGTAACATTTACAATCTTAACATATATTCACATTCCTAATCTCTTACTTAAATATAATGAGTAGATTCTTCATATGGTGCCTGATTATCTTAGTATCTAAACCTTTGGGTTTCTTGGTCTTTTTATATTATTGTGTGGCTTTGCTCATAATGTCTTAACCTTTCTTGTGTTCTACATTTTTTTCAGTGAATGTGCATATTTTTGAACTTTAATCAATGTGAGTTCTTTCAGTACTACCAATATGGCTGACTGGATATCTTGACTGACCCTTGCACTAAAAATAAGACTTTCCACTGAAAATAACTAACAATGCTAGATGAATAAAATATGAAAAAAGCAGACTTTAAAATGTTGCAATGCTGGCAAGGAGATAAGAAATATACAGAGGTTAAAAATGAAGTTAAACACAGTTGTAACTACTTTCAACGTCCCATGTGTATCTGTAGCTTTGGTTATTGATGATGTTCTTGTATCACCTTCCTGTGGCTGTACCTACACTATCTCTGTAATCTTACCTGAATATATTGGAAACCGTGTATACTGGTATTAGAACTAGGAAATTGAAAGGGAATTGACAGACACAGGGTAAAAAAAAAAGACAAACAACTACAAAAGCAATACTTGCAAAACTGTTTGGTGTAAGTGAACTGAACAACTCATGGGGGGAAAGGGAAAGGGGGAGGAGGGAGGGGGGTATGAGGGACGAGGTAACAAACAGTACAAGAAATGTATCCAATGCCTAATGTATGACACTGTAACCTCTCTGTACATCAGTTTGATAATAAAAATTTGAAAAAAAATGAAGTTAAAGTTCAAGTTTAGGATTAGAGTTTAGGGCTCTATAAAAGTCAATCCCTGCATACCTGTTATTCATTGTTCAATCTACCAATGTATCTGCCCTACCTGGAAAAATGCAGGGTCTTCACTAGTCTTATTAGTAACAATTAAATTCTAACACAACCTGAAATCTTCATAATTACTTTTTTTTGGTCACGGGACTTAAACTCTGGCCTTAGCACTGTCCCTGAGCTCTTCAGCTAAAGGCTAGCACTGTATCACTTGAGCCACAGCACCACTGCCAGTTTTCTGGTGGTTCATTGGGAGATAAGAGTCTCACAGACTTCCTGCCTGGGCTGGCTTTGAAATGCCATCCTCAGATCTCAGCCTCCTGAGTAGCTAAGATGATAAGCGTGAGCCACCAGTGCCTGGCAAAAATTTTCAACAGTAACAATTTTCAATACATTTCAACAAAATAATTTACTCATTTTTATAAAAGACTAAACAAAGTTATATGTTACAAATCTAACAATATTTCAATCAGTGATTAGCACATTTACAATAGTGGTTTTAAGTAGAGGTTATCTCATGGTAACATTGTCAATGTTAGTTTGTTTAAGCAAACACTTTGATGCATCCACAAATAATGAAGTTATCTAATGATACATTTCTCAGAAGATCTCCTTTTCAGGAGATTACAGGCTCAGGCCTTTAACCTTAGCTAGTCAGGAAGCTGAGATTTGAGGATTTCAGTTCAAAGTCAGCCCAGGTAGGAAAGAAAGTCCATGAGATTCTTCTCTCCAATTAACCACCAAAAAGCTGGAAATGGAGCTGTGGGTCAAGTGGTAGATTGCTAGCCTTGAACTAAAATCCAAACAACAGATTGAGACCCTGATATCGAGCCCTATTACTGGCACACACAAAAATAGTAAAGAGGGATGGGAATATGGTCTAGTGGTAGAGTGTTTTCCTCATATACATGAAGCCCTTGATTTGATTCCTCAGCATCACATATATAGAAAAAGCCAGAAGTGGCTCTGTGGCTCAAATAGAAGTATGCTAGCCTTGAGCAAAAAGAAGCCAGGAACAGAGCTCAGAGCCTGAGTTCAAGCCCCAGGACTGGCAAAAAAAATAGTAAAGAAAAAAGGCAATTCCAATTAGACCAAAGTATAAACATTAATTAGTAAGTGCCCCATAACAACTCAGTAGCTTTGGAAAATCTGTTGAATCCCACGCATAGCCAGATCTCCTTCCCAGGTACATGGCAGTGTGCCCCATTACACTTTCATTAAGGGAGGAACTTGCAACCTACTTTTAATAAATGAAATATATGCAGAAGTGATGTATGTTACTTTCAGACTGTAGATGGTCTTCTTGCTCTTTTGTGCATCATTATAGAGACCATGTGTTATAGTGACTGAAACAGAAAATGGACAGTCTTCTAAGTCCCTTAATGCTGCACATACAGCTGTGCAAGAGTTTCATGACTTGCATTTTGCTCACTTATACAAGAAATAAGTATGTTGTATTGTTAATGTTTCAGAACTTATTCATTACTCCAGTACAGACTAGTATTTTTTCAACATATTCTACCCTACTAAAGCCAAAACTACAGACATTCACCCTGAGCCATTACATATATAATGCTAAAAATAGCAGCAGAAACAGCAGTTACAATGAACATGCACTGAATTTTTGCTTTAGCCAAATGTTGTACTAAGCACTTTGCATGCTTCAATGCTTTCATAACCAGCACAGGCCTCTAAGGGGGCAATGTCAGTATATCTCTTTTAACATAGAAAAGGCCAAATATTTGCTAAATTAGGTAATTTCTCCAATATCCCCTAGCATGTCAGTTGTCAACATCTAGCTGACAGCAGATTCTAAATCACTCTAATTTTCAGCACTGCTTCTAACACTATTTTCATTCAAGAAATATTTACTCCAGGGTTACCAGGTGTCAGACATGGAACTGATTCCTCTATGGAGTCCAAAAGGCAAATGGCTTAATTTTTCTTGCAGAAGCTAATGTCTAATTTTATGCAGCATATAAAATAGCATACAGATTTGTTCATATGTACCACCATGTTTTAGTACATACTCATACACACATTGCTTCTTAGACCAGTTCATATATTCATACATCTGAGATACAAGTATTGGATTTTCTGCATCCATCAACTATGTGCAAGCCATTGGTAGCACAAAACAAGAGCTATGATCCCAATTTCTACAATCTATAACCTATTTTGTTTTTCTTTTTGATTTTCTATTTTTAGTGCCAGTACTGGACTTTTCCACTCAAAGCTGACACTCAACCACTTGAGCCACACCTCCATATCTGGCCTTTTGAAAGCCAGTGCTGGCATCAAACCATGATCTTGAGTGATAGAGAGAGAGAGACAGAGACAGAGACAGAGACAGACAAAGACAGAAGCAAAGAGACAGACAGAGACAGAGAGACACAGAGAGACAGAGAGACAGAGAGACTGGTGCTGGGGCTTGATGAAATGAGTGCTGTCCCTAAGCAATTTTGCTTAAGGCTAAAACTGTATAATTTGAGCTACAGCTCCATTTTCCAGTTTTTTTGGTGGTTAATGGGAGATAAGAGTCTTATGCACTTTCCTATCTGAGCTAGGTTTGGACAATGATCTTCAAATCTCAGCCTCCTGAGCAGCTAAGATTATAGGTATGAGCCCAGTCCTGTCTAGATTACCTTTCTAATGATAGAAATCAGTCAAAAAATACTAAAAGAATGATGAAATGGAAGGTATGGAAAAAAATCTAATAAAGGTGTATCAGAAAGAATGGCATTGCCCCATTCGTAAGGAAGTGCAAGGACTTGGAAAAAATCATACTAAGTGAAGTGAGCCAGACCCAAAGAAACATGGACTCTATGGTTTCCCTCATAGGGAATAACTAGCACAGGTTTAGGCTAGTCACAGCAGAGGATCACAAGAGCCTAATAGCTATACCCTTATGAACACATAAGAAGACGCTAAGTGAAATGAAATCTATGTTATGGAAAAGGGTGTCATATCACTGTTGTAATCATTTTCAACATGCCATGTGAAACTGTACCTTTTTTTGTTGTTAGTGTTCCTCTTGTATCCCCTTCCTGTGGTTGTGTCCGTGTTATCACTGTATCTCATCTGAGTACCCTGGATACTGTATATACTTGTATTAGAACTAGGGAAGGGAAAAGGAATGTCAAAATTGAGAGACAACGGATAAAAAGACAAACAACTCCAAAAGAAATACTTACAAAACCATTTGGTATAAACCAACTGAACAACTCATAGGGGGAGAGGGAAAATGGGAGGGAGAGGGGGGAATGAGGGAGGAGGTAACAAGTTATATAAGAAATGTACTCACTGCTTTACATATGAAACTGAAACCCCTCTGTACATCATTTTAACAATACATAAATATATTTTTAAAATCTAAAAAATAATTCAAACTTCTATATACTTCTAAGCCCTCCATCTTTTTTTACCATATTACTTAAAATTTATCGATCCTCTGGGAGGTCTCTGGTACTCTGCACATTTTTTACATGTTATAATAATCCCACAGACAACTTTTGGGAATTGATAATGAACCTCATCCAAAATTTCAATACTACTACTAAGAGTGATGTGTTCTATACACATTTTAATATAATTAAGTATAATATATATACTTTTAAATTCAAGTCTGGTAATGTATGTGGAAATGTAGTCTAGCTATTTTAATGTTACTCTATTTTTCAATTGTCCATTGCAATATCTCCTTAAATATTCATCCACCCAAAATAATTTTAAGTTATGAAAATTCCATCTCCATGCTTGGATTGATGATTCATTTTCCATTAATTAGGGTGGTGATGACAGTAAATTTTACAGTAACACAGAGCTGATTTTGAGAACACTTTGTCTCTGATATTGCTATGCAACTCTTCAATGATTTTGTGGTGTTCAAGTAAATTTAGATTTTTTTTTTGCCAGTCCTGGGGCGTGGACTCAGGGCCTGAGCACTGTCCCTGGCTTCTTTTTGCTCAAGGCGCTATAGCACTCTGCCACTTGAGCCACAGTGCCACTTCTGGCTGTTTTCTCTATATGTGGTGTTGGGGAATTGAACCCAGGGCCTCATGTATAGGAGGCAAGCACTCTTGCCACTAGGCCATATCCCCAGCCCGTAAATTTAGATTTTTAACAGCAACGTTTGCAGAAACATTGTGTATAAATAGGGAATACATTTTTTATTGCAACCATAGGTTAATAGAAAATTATTGTAGTCACCAGAGACATCTGTGCATTTTTATTAATTTATTTATTGTCAAAGTGATGTACAGAGGGGTTAGAATATAAGGCAGTGATTATATTTCTTATCCAACTTGTTACCTCCTCCCTCATTTTTCTCCCACCTTCCCCCTTCCCCATTTCCCTCCCCTTCCATGAGTTGTACAGTTGGTTTATAGCAAATAGTTTTGTAAGTATTAGTGTTGCATTAGTTCATCTTTTATCCTTTGTCTCTCCATTTTTATGCACCTCTTCCCCTCCCTAGCTCCAATAAACATATATATGATACCCAGGGTACTAAGGTCAGTAACAGTGACATCATGGGTAAAACCCTGGGGAAGACAGACAAAAAAAAGGCAAAAATTTCACATTGTACGTTGAAAATAACAACAATGATAAACCACTTATTTCCATAACTTGGAGTTCGTTTCACTTAGCATCATCTTTTGTGTTCATATATACCTAGCTATTGAGATATTGTGATCTTCTGCTAGGATTATCCTAGGTGTGTACTAATTATTGCCAGTGACGGAAACCATAGAGTCTGTGTTTCTTTAGTACTGGCTCACTTCACTTACTATGATTTTTCTCCAAGTCCTTCCTTCTATTTCCTTACCAATGGGGCAATGTCATTCTTTCTGATAGAGGCATAGAATTTCATTGTGTACCTGTACTACATTTTTTTGATCCATTCATCATCTGAGGGGCATCTGGGTTATTTCCATAGTTTAGCAATGGAAAATTGTACTGCTATGAACATAGTTGTGCTGGTGGCTTTAGTGTGGTCTTGCTTGTAATCTTTTGGGTAGATGTCCAAATGTGGGGCTGCTGGGTCACAGGGGATTTCTATGGGTAGCCTTTTGAGAAGCCTCCACATTGCTTTCCAGAGTGGCTGAACAAGTTTACACTCTGTGCATTTTTAGTGAATTAAATATGTGATATTAAGCAAGATCCATATCGTTAACTCTAGCTACTATGCTACAAAGAAGATACCTAGAACTTATTCTTGCCTAACTAAAAGGAGTAGTCATTGACTACATTTCCATATTTCTTCCAGCTTTTAGGAACTACCATTCCTTTTTCTGTTTCTATGAGTTTCACTATGTTAATTAAACCCATTAAACTGAATCATGGGCAAGGATGGGAGGGAAAACCTGGGAGAGAGCAAAGGAAGGAATGACATTGTCCAAAAAGAAAAAAAGAAATACACTCATTTCTTGACATATGAAGCAGTAACCTCTCTGTACATAACCATTATAATAATTATTTTAAAAATTAAAAAGAAAATAAGATATGTATATATGTATATATATTCAAATGAAATCATGCAGCATTTACCTTTTTGTGGCAGGCTTACATGTTAAGATGATAGGTTATCACTTATATTCAAAATGAACACTAGAGAATTTAGGACTATTTTAGTAGGTGCATGCATTTAATATATTGTTTAAAGTATTGGTATCTTCAGTTTATACATATGTCCAAAGTCACCAAAATGCCATACATGATCATTAGCCATGGTAGTTGATGTTGCCATTATTTGCTGTTGTTGTTCTTTAAAATCCATAATGCTAATGCATAATCCTTAATTCATAAGCAAATATTTGAAAGTGAAGGTGTTAAAATAAAGTAAGCACCACTTGCATAACAATGTTTATAGCAGTATTATTCACAATGCTGAAATGCAGAAACAATTTGTACATCTACTGAGAGAGATCACTGGATAAACATAATGTAGTGTACCTATACAATTGACATTATTCAGCTTTAAAGAGTTCTCTTACATGCTGTAATGTGGATGAATCTTGAAATTATACTGTGAAAATAGCCAGAAATGGAAAGCAAAATATCACATAATCCTGCTTAAGTTATTTGAGGTACTCACACCAATAGACTTATAAAGTATAATGGAAGGCTGGGAATAGGGCCTAGTGATAGAGTGCTTGTCTCAACTGAGAGTCCACAGCACCACATATATAGAAAAAGGCAGAAGTGGCTCTGTGGCTCAAGTGGTAGAGTGCTAGCCTTGACCAAAATGAAACCAGTGACTAGTGCTCAGGTCCTGAGTTCAAACCCCAGGACTGGCAAAAAAAAAATAGTATAACAGAGATTAGCAGAGATTGAGGTAGGAAAATAAGTAGTTATTACTCAATAGTCCAGAGTTTTGATTTGGGGAGATAAAAAATTTCTGAAAATGAATGTTTATGACTGTATAACATTATTAATGTACTTAACACACACTGAAATGCATTCTTAAAATGGTGTTATGCTTTCTGTATTTTACTAAAGACAATACTAAGAAAGAAATTGTTAACCCACAATACTTTATTCACTGAAGAAGCCTTTACAAATGACAGAGAAGTAAAAAAAAATCAGAAAACCAAAATAGAACAAATTTATCTCCTGCAGATTTGTCCTAACGAATTGGGCTTGTAGATGTGGCTCAAATGATAGAGCAATTTCCTGGCAAGAATGAGGCCCAGAGTTCAGTCCCAGTATTGCTAGAGGAAGAAGAAGAACGAGGAGGAGAAGGAGGAGGAGGAAGTAATAATAACTAAAGGAGGTTTTGGCATATGATGCAAAGATGGAAATACAGAAATAAATTACATGGGAAGAGTCTTTGCTATACTCTCATTTAGTTAAAGTTCACAGCCAGGAAAACTGTTAGAAATTACCTGTTAGAAGTTATTATGGTGGATAATTTTGGAGGTAAGGAGATGTTAACAAATGACAAAGCACAGGAGGGAGGCTGTGGAGCTAGGTGGGTTCTATTTCTTTATCAGTAGATGTATAAGTATATTTATTTAATTTGTGAATACATTCAATGTGGTATATGTACATTCTTGATGTTTATTTTTCATTATGTAGTTATTCTCCAAAGAAAGTTTTAAAATGGAAAAATATGCATTAAATATGTGCATTTTGTGTATTACTTATTCCTATGAATCTTTGTTTTTATTATATTTACCTAGTTGTGTAAGAGTTGCCATTTAACAAAGTAGTTTATTAAAATGCTCATTGAGCAATATCGCCCATTTCACCATCTGACCTATCCCTTCCCTACCCAATTCTTCCCTCCCTCTTCTTAATTTCGTATAATATACATTGGATTCTTCACTGCATTCTTCCCTTTTCTCTCCATCTGTCTATCTCTTTCCCCTTGACTCAATGCCATCCTTTTCAAGTACCATCTTCCTGATGTTTTTTTTTTTGGCTGAACTTTAACTTTGCCTTTGTAAAGAATTATATTATGTGAGTTCTCCCTAGAATCTACCATATTTCAATTAATATATTTGTATACACTTGCATACCACCCAACACATTTACTTCTAATTTATAAGCTATATTCGCTTTCCACATATAAGGGAAAACATGGTCCTTTGTCTCTCTGGGTCTCAGTTACTTCATGTAACATAATTTTTCCAAAGTTTTTCAATTTCTTTATGAATAGTATTATGTCATTCTTTCTAATAGATGGGTAAAATTCCATTATATGCACTGTTTTTCTTGATCTATTTGTCCATCTGGGATGATTCCATAATTTGGCTACAGTGAATAGTAGTGCCATAAATATGGTTGTTCTGGTGTTTTTACTGTATCCTGGTTTATAATCTTTTGAGTAAATGCCCAAGTAGTGGAATTTCTTGAACATAGGGTAATTCAAGCCTTAATTTCTTTTTCTGGAAAAGTCATGCTGCTTTCCAGAGTGGTTGAACAAATTTATATTTCCATTACCAGTATACTCAGGTCCCCATTGGCTACATCCTTGCCAGCATTTGACATTGTTTTTCTTTTTTTTTGCCAGTCCTGGGCTTGAGCTCAGGGCCTGAGCACTGTTCCTGGCTTCTTTTTGCTCAAGGCTAGCACTCTGCCACTTGAGCCACAGCGCCCCTTCTGGCCATTTTCTGTATATGTGGTGCTGGGGAATCGAACCCAGGGCCTCATGTATACGAGGCAAGCACGCTTGCCACTAGGCCATATCCCCAGCCCCTGACATTGTTTTTCTTGATGATGGACATTCTCACTAGGGTAAGGAATCTTGATGTTGTTTTCATTTGCATTTCCTTTACGTCCAAAGATGTTGAGCATTTTTTCATGTGTTTATTGGTCATTTTCACTTCTTCTGAGAAGACTCTCTTTAGCTCATTAACCCATTTATTAATTGTGTTGTTGGTTTAATTTTTGAGTTTTCTGGATATTCAAGATATTCGGCCATTGTCTGATGTGTAGCTGGTGAAAATGTTCTCCCAATATGTACTATCTTTTTAGTTTGTAGGCAATGTCCTTTGTCATACAGGAACTTTTTTGTTTGATGTAGTCCCATTTGTCAAGTCTTTCTTTGGTTTGCGGTGCTTCTGGATCTTTATTCAGAAAGTTCTTTCCAATGTCCCAAATCACAAAAGCGATCCTTAGCAGAAAAAGTAGTGCTGGAGGTATAACAAAAATAAACATCAAACCTTACTACATCACTATAGTAAAGAAAGCAGTTTTGCACTGGTACATAAACTAGGCTGAGGACCGTTGGAACAGAAGAGAAAGTCAGAAATAAGCCTATAGACTTAGTCATCTAATATTTGATAAGACAACCAAAAACATAGGTGGGAAGAAAGACGGTGTCTTCAACAAACAGTGCTGGGGAAACTGTATGTCCACATGCAGAGAATGATATTTAACCCTTATCTACCAATATGAAATGAATTAAAAATCACAATGTAAGACTTAAAACCATGACACTATTACAGGAAGGGGTAGGAGAAACATTAGAACTCAAAAACATTTTAATAAAGTTATAGCCTTTTCTTAATATTTTTCTCTTTCTGGTACATAACAAAATTCCTTCTCAAGCTTGCTAGCTAGTAGTCCACCATATATCTCCAACAATGCAATGAGCAAACATTCAAGAAATACTAAGAACTTCGTGAACATTATGTTATCCTTATGCACCAGGTCCATATGTGTAGCAAAAGAGGCAACAGCAGATTTCACACCAAAGATCTAAACTTAATGACTTATTTCCAGCTGTGGAGGGTAGTGGAAAAAGAAAGCAAAAAAAAAAAACTTTCTCCTCTTTTTATTAGTGAGGAACTGAAGTGCCTTATCAAAAGTTCCTCTTCATAATTATGTCTGTCAGATTGTACAGTGTAATTCAGTAGTACAAACAGCATAGTGCCCTAACAGTATCTTCTCCTAAGGAGACAAGCACATGCTTCACAGTACAGACCATGATTCCCAGAGGTGCCAACCACTGTTCTTTAAGCATATCAAATTGTCAGACTTGGCTGAAGAGTTAAGGATGATCTATCTGGCTCGCTACACCAAAATATACTACTCCAGCATATTGTTCCAGATTCCCAAGAATTTTATATTTAATACAGAAACCATTTCTTTCATCCCTATTTTGTGCTAGACCCTGTGATTCAAGATAACATAAGGTCAGTCCCTTCTCTCACAAAACCTGGGATGTGACACAGGCATCAACATTAATCATAGGTTAATAATAGTTTTTACTGAAATGTTATAATCTTTTTCTCTTGCTTGCCCTGATGGATTGCCAGGAGATTAGTATTGAACTATACACTCTGAGTTTAGCTTGCTCTCCAATAAAGTGGGGGAAAAAAACATCAACTGAAGGATAATTTTGAAACTTGCTTTGCTTTAGCTTGTGATTGGTACTTCCTTAGTAGGAGATTTTAGTTCCTCCCTCAGTTGAGAATTTAAAAAAAAATCTGTCACCCTTGTGTTGATGAAAGTAATACTTTTGGTGGGCATTCTCACAAATATATTTGTTTGCAACCAGCAATTAGCAAGACTTTGACCACCACCGTCCCTGAATTTCCCAAGCACCCAGCCTGAAGACCAATAATATTTCTTATAGTTCATGTGTTCAGAGTTTGAATTTTTTTCTACTTCTTAAGATTTTTCTTTAAGTTTCTCAAAAGAATGTCTCCAATAAATGGAAGTAAAAAGAAAATAAAAGCTATATTTTCCCTAATAACTCTGTCCACTGTAACAAAGATAACTAGTGCATTCAAATTACTTTGGAAACACTAATGTTTGTGGTTCATAAAATGATGATAATGATGTTGGTGATAACATGGTTATTATATTAATGCAACTGATTACATACATGACCATTACTGACTGAATAAACACAGCTTTCCTATCAGCAATGGTCATTATTTCCTGATTAATTTCTTTATTATATAATATATGTTATATAATTTCCCTATTAATGCTTTGAGCAACTCAGCTAATGGACAATCAAGGTAAACAATCAAGGAAAGTTTTCTACAAAGGTAGAACGAGGGGAAAAACAACTCACATTTTAGCATTTAGATTTAATTTGAAGACAATGGAAAAACACTGAAGCTCTCAGGTAGACAGGGGCCAGACTGACTTTTGTTATTACATGTGTTAATTGCTCAAAAGCATTTCCTTGTGATATTTCCATACATGCATATAATACACTTTGACCAAATTTATATATTTTATTACTTTCTTGTCTTCTCTTTACAATTTTAACAAGTTTCACTAATTTATTTTCATACATATGCAAAATCAGTTTGACCATATTCATCCCTCTTTCCCCTTTTCTTTTTACCTCTCCCACTTCCAATGGTTCCCATCCCTGAAGAGTCCCTATCTTCTCATTCTTTTTTTAAGATGTAGTTTCTACACATGAGAGTGAAGTAGCAATCTTTGTCTTTTTCAGTCTGACTTTTTTCACTTACTACCATAATTGGTGGGGCTACAAATTTTTCTGTAAATTACATAACTTTATAGCTACATTATATTCCATTGTGTACGTGTATATCACATTTTTATTCATCCATTATTTGATGAGCACGTAAGCTGAGTTGATTTTATGTCTTTACTCTTGCTAATGGTGCCATTATACACATGAGTGTACATCTGCATCATACATTGACTTATATTCCTTTGGATATATGCCCAAATGTAGTATAGCAGGATCTTAGGGTAATTCTATTGTGTCTTTACTGAGGAACCTCCATACTGATCAATGTAGTGGCTGCACTAATTTGCATCCCCACAAACAGAGTATTAGGGTTTCTCCCCTCAACCCCATCCCTAAAAAACTTGTATTCTTGATGAGATGCACTTGTACTAAGGTAAGAGGGTCTCTTAATGTCCTTTGATTTGCATTTCCTTTATGATGAGGATGTTAAACATTTCTTCATGTATTCAAAGATAGCAGTGTAGCTGTCTTGTTAAGTTGAGATCAGATTATCACAGTTCAAAGACAGCCTAGACAAACTAATGTGAGACACTTATCTCCAATTAATCAGAAAAAAAGGCAGAACTGGAGGTGTGACTCAAGCACAATGGAAAACAAAAATTTAAGCCAGAGCACAAGGCACTGCATTTAAGTGAATACTGACTGAAAGTAGACTCTTATCTCTCATTCTGTATAAAAATTAATTAAACATGAATTCAAAAGGTCTGAAACTTTTAAATTGCTAGAAAACTTGGGGAATATTCTCAAAATCTGTACATGGGTAATGTGTTTCTGAATCAGACTCAGTTTCTCAGAAAATAAGAACTGTCAAATGAGATTGCATAAAGTTAAAAAGCTTTGCTTTTTAAAGAAAACAAGTACCAAAGTCACAACGCAATCTACACAATCAACAATACATAAAGCAATCCAGAGAGCTCCAGTATTAAACACCAATAAAACAATCTTATCAAAAATTGAGCAGGGGAATTGAACAGACAATTCTCAAAAGAAAGCCATTGAAATCACTCGGTACAGATACCAATGGCTCAAATCTATCACTCAAGCTCCTTAGTAAAAGAATTTCTTAAAAATAAGAAGTAACAACTGAGCATTGTTGTCTCACACCTGTAACTTGAGCTATGCAGGAGGCTGGGATCTGGATTTTGTTGTTCATTCCAGCCTGAGTGGGCAATTCTGTGAGACTCATCTCCAATTAACCACCAAAATAATAATCCAGGAATGGAGCTGTCATTCAAATGACAGAGTGCTACCCTTCAGAAAAAAAATCATGGAAAGTGGCTAGGCCTCAATTTCCAGCCCCAGGACCAAGAGAAACACAAAATATGAACAAATAATAGGAATGGAGGTAAAGCTCAAGTGGTAGAGCAACAGATTTGCAATTGTGAGGCCTCAAGTTCAACCTGTAGTGCCACCAAAAAAAATCACTCTGGCTAGTCTGTGGAATAAGGTCAAGAAAAACCTCAGTATATTTGAAGACTGAGATTCTGAAGGAGAACATACACATTTCTACCCACCTGTTAACGGTGAACAAATAAAAGTGTGCTTGCCTTATTATTGCTAAGGAAAGAATAACCTAAAATTGTATCTGTGCTGTCATTAGCCATATTTTGCTCAACTTAAAACAATCCATGCATTTCAATGTTTGTGTGTGTACATGCATTATCATCAAAACTCATTGTTCTCTTTTAGGAACACAGACATTTTCTAGTATATTTATAAATTTTTATTATTCACACATTAAAATAAACAGAGATAGCCTAGATCAAGCCATTCTTCATCCAGGGGTCAAGTTTCTTACTTCATTTTTATTAGTAGAATATTTGACCAATAAGAGATGCTTAATAGGGGGCTGGGGATATGGCCTAGTGGCAAGAGAGCTTGCCTCGTATACATGAGGCCCTGGGTTCGATTCCCCAGCACCACATATACAGAAAACGGCCAGAAGTGGCGCTGTGGCTCAAGTGGCAGAGTGCTAGCCTTGAGCAAAAGGAAGCCAGGGACAGTGCTCAGGCCCTGAGTCCAAGGCCCAGGACTGGCAAATAAATAAATAAATAAATAAATAAATAAATAAATAAATAAATAAATAAATAAATAAATAAATAAATAAAGAGATGCTTAATAAATGCCAGATTGGTATGAATTGCATTGCTCTATAAGATTACGTGATCGTAATTGCAATTTCTCCTCCCCCCCTTCTTTGTAATCTAACATGGCAAATGAATGCCTGCCATGGTCTTTCAACACTGCTCTAAAAGAAGTTGTTGGTGGGAGTGTCCTTTCAAATCAGCAGATGTGCACTTTGACAGTGTTATCTACTAGTGTCCTGAACAAAGATGTTTAATAATGAAGATTGGAGCAAGTTTTACAGTAAAGCATTCTTAAGGGCTTTGAACTGAGGAAAATAATGTTATCCTAAGGGAGTTAAAGTTTAAAATGAACATTTTGCAACAAACTGGGAGCACATAAATATCTTTAAGCCACAGATTGTCCTGCAACGTGCAACACTGGATGACAGCCAGATAAAATCCATTAAGAGTGAAGGAAAGAAGTGGCAGAAGTGCTGGAAGCCATTATAAAGGCCATGTATGTAGTGAAGTTGAATGGGAAAAATCAACTTACCTTTGAATTTTTATGCATTCATTCCATGCATATAATGCCTGAAGTAGATATTGGCTTCCTACCATAATTGTTTTTTTTTTTTTTTTTTGGCCAGTCCTGGGCCTTGGACTCAGGGCCTGAGCACTGTCCCTGGCTTCTTTTTGCTCAAGGCTAGCACTCTGCCACTTGAGCCACAGCGCCGCTTCTGGCCGTTTTCTGTACATGTGGTGCTGGGGAATCGAACCTAGGGCCTCGTGTATCCGAGGCAGGCACTCTTGCCACTAGGCTATATCCCCAGCCCCCTACCATAATTCTTGTTTGATTGGTATGGGAAATATTGTAGGCATTAGGACTTTAAAACTTTCTTAGGGGTGAATGAGGATTAATATGGTTAAAACATTTAGTTTGCATGGATGAAAATAAAACAATGAAACATTGATATTGGTTTAAAAACAAGTAAAGACATAAGGAAGAAGGCATAGACATAAGATTAATTAGAATCTGTTTACATGTATGGACACTTCACAGTGAAATTCCTATTGTACAGCTAATGTTTGCTAATAAAAATTTAAAAAGCTGCTCAATGAACTGTTTTTGAAGGAGCCAACCTGGACCTCAATTCTCCTATTCATCTCCTATTTATGCCATACCTGGAATAATAAGTATTTAACATTGGGCTCAACTAGTGATTGAGATTAGGTCTCATGAACTCATTAGAAAAGAGTATGTGGTTCTCTAAGTCCTGTGCCAGAATATTAAGTATGAATTCCTCAAACTCACAAGTATAATAATAGAAGTCCTCTTATGTTTCTATAGTTTTAATTTCTGGTGTTTGTTTTTTTTTTTTTGCCAGTCCTAGGGCTTGAACTCAGGGTCTGAGCACTGTCCCTGGCTTTTTTTTTTTTTTTTTTTTGGCCCGTCCTGGGGCTTGGACTCTGGGCCTGAGCACTGTCCCTGGCTTCTTTTTGCTCAAGGCCAGCACTCTGCCACTTCAGCCACAGCTCCACTTCTGGCCATTTTCTGTATATGTGGTGCTGGGGAATCGAACCCAGGGCCTCATGTATATAAGGCAGGCACTCTTGCCACTAGGCCATATCCCCAGCCCCCCGGCTTCTTTTTGGTCAAGGCTAGCACTCTACCACTTGAGCCACAGCACCACTTCTGGCCTTTTCTATATATGTGGTGCTGAGGAACAAAACCCAGGGCTTCGTGCATGCTAGGCATGCACTTTACTGCCAAGCCACATTCCCAGTCCCTTAATTTCCATCCTAAACCCAGGAAAAAGAACAAAGAAATTGTAGTCATCACAGCCAAATCCAGTATTAACTATTTTTGCTCTGTTTTTCCCCCCTCCAACCACTTTTCTCAAGACCAGGCTTTTGAAATTAAAGCCAAGAACTGACTTCTTCATTGTGGTCTGTCATCATTCCCCTAAGATAAAGAACAGTACCATTTTAGAAAACCACATGAAGAAAGTAATGCCTGATCATGCCATAGAAAAAAATATCACTTATTTTTTCAAAAGTATTATTGTGCCACATAATAATTTTCATTTCTATTTGTTTAAAAAAATTTAATTTCAGTTTTAAAAACTCAAAATGTAAATAGGCAATATTTTAAAATTCTATTTTCAAGTGATAAATTGGAGTTTAGATTTCTATTCACATCAATGTACCCATTTCAGTGATGTCCAAAATTCTTTGCATCATTAATGGACATCTTTAGTAATCTACTGCATTCAACCCTAGAAAAATATAACCATGAGAGAATATGAATCCTAAGAGCCCAGATTAAGAGAACAATGTAAAAGAAAATACTGTTTTCCACCAGTGCATATTCTCATCCCTTGTGAAAATCATTTCTTAATGTACATTAATCACTGCTCATCCTGACTTGGACTTGGTCACTATAAATCCAACTCTTTTTTTTTTTTTTTTGGCCAGTCATGGGGCCTGGACTCAGGGCCTGAGAACTGTCCCTGGCTTCTTTTTGCTCAAGGCTAGCACTCTGCCACTTGAGCCACAGCACCACTTCTGGCCATTTTCTGTATATGTGGTGCTGGGGAATTGAACCCAGGGCCTCATGTATAAGAGGCAAGCACTCTTGCCACTAGGCCATATCCCCAGCCCCTAAATCCAACTCTTAGCAGACTAACTACACATGTTCTTGTGCTTGCAAGTCCTACAAATAGCAATAAACTGAGATAAAACATCATGTTAGAAGAATAGCTTTGCTATTGGTCCACATATCACTTAAGGCATTAAATAATAGAACATCTCATTTACACAGTAGAGGAACCTACCAACAAGACACTGCTAGATGCCAAAGACAATGATAACGAAAGCAAAAGTCTTTGATCTCAGTAGAGTTATAATCTAATATGGCAGGGAAATCCAAATCAGGACTAGCTTAGAAAGAGCTCCAACAACTACTATCCATAGGCAAATATAGCCCAATGCCTGTTTTGCAATATGGTTTTATTAAAACCCAATCATATCCATTCATTTATGCATCCTCTGCAGATGCTTTGTTATCACAATGGCAGAATTAAGTGAGACAGAGTTTCGTTGGCTTGCAGAGCCTCCAATATTTACAATCTGGCACTTTACAGAAAATGAATTGATTGCTGACCAACATTCACGTTTCTGTGAATCATCCAGAGCTCTTGCTGGAATTCATGTTCCATGGTAGAACAAGAGATTCTTCCTTTCTGAACAAGTCTCAAGTAATATCAGAATTTCTAGTCTAGGGATTATTCCATAAGTAACCAGTGTCTGAAGCTGAACTGTTGAGTTTTTTGCTGAATGCTCACCTATGTCAGAGGAAGGCCCTTAAGATAAAGGTTCACTCTCACAATTGGACAATACATAGATTTGCTAGAATAGTTGGATTCTAAATAATATGTACTTAGAACCTGACACATTGTCTAGCATAGTAGAATGTTCTGCTTTTTATTGCTATTTCTTGAAGAAGTAACAGAAAACTTTCACAATTGAAAGGGAAATTTACCATAGAAATGTTGAGTAACTTTATTACTTCACATAAGCCTAAGCTTTCCGAAGGACAACTAAGTTGTACTGTTCAATCTCAAAGCATTATGTTGTACACTATACCTTAAAATATGGAAGAAATTTAAACTATATTGTTGCATAGTATAGATAAGATACTATCGTATAGTTTTGTGGACTCATTATTTGAAACACCCAAATTGGACTTGTTTTCCTTTTTACACTTCAAAGTCAAGAGATTTTGACAAAAAGATTCTGTCTTCAACCTTTCTTGGACATACCAGAGTGGATAAGATAATGAGAAGATACTATACAGAGGCTTTTGCTTTACCATTCTACTAAGCCCTCTATATTCAGAAGTCTACGTGGGGTATTCACTCACTGAGATAAAAGAAAAGATACTGCTGTGGGAAACACTTCAAGTACCTAAGGTATAGAAATCCAGGACTACTTCTTTCCCTCCCCATGAAAAACTACAATCACAAGAGTTTCTGTTTTGAAATCTACAGATTATAATTGAGAATCAAAATTCTAGATTTAGCAGACAAAAAATGAAACATTCCCTATGCAGTACGTGAGTACTACGCTCAGAAAAGATCCCATGAGAGTTACCTCTTGATATGCACAAGGGATCTGCAGCTACTAGCTACCATTTGGGATTTGGAATATATGATGGTGGAGATATTCAGGGAGCCTCATTCAACATGTAGAGAACCTTAAGAATTACTCCCAGGAATAATGCTGTGCAATTTCTTAAAAAATATATCTATCATGCAATAGGAAGCCAGGAGTGCTCTAATGTTCCAATAGTATATAATGAGTGAAAACATGAAAAGTCAGTCACAGAAATTATTTGTTGCCCAAAAGGAAACTATTGAAGGAAATTGCTCTATATGTGATAAATACAATGAAGATAAGAAACTGGCTGCAGCTTCCCAAGCAGAACAAGAATGTATGTTTCTAGACTGGGAATGTGCAAAAGGAGAGTAAAATCAGTGAGTCAGAGTAAAGAGATTAGGGCAGAGAGACTGCCTGCACTGAGTGGTTCCCTTTAAATCACAGAAAGTATCTAGAAGTAGGTTAAGAACCATGCAATTTAAAATTCTGGCCCTGAGTGCTAAAGGGAAGCAAGTAAAATATCTACCATCCAAGCTCAGTTACGCAGCACTTAGGAAGCTTAGGGAAAACTCCACCTACGCACCAGAACACTGCTTTGTGTGGGGGAATTTCCATTTGAAGACACTGAATAGAAGACCTTAGAAACACTTTCATCTCCCTGAAGTCAAACCAGAGACAGACATCAATATGAAAAGGGTTTTTTATTATCTGTTTTAGTGATGATGGTAGTAGGAAATCATCCTGGACATATCTCAAAAGATAATCACCTTTAACCAGTAAAAGACAAGTATAACTGAGCCTTGAATCCCATCTCCTCTTAAGGATTATGGTTTCTAGCCAGCCCTGACCAAAAAAAGTTCATAAGTGATCATCTGTATGAACTAAAACTGAGAGTGGTGATGTGTGCCTCATCCTAGCCATGTGGGAAGCAGTCCAAGCCAGCCTGAGCACAAACTCAAGATCCCACTGGAAAAATACCTAAAGCAGAAAGGGCTGGAGGCCTGCATCAACTGCTGGAGTACCTGGCTAGCAAGTACAGGACACTGATTTTGTTCCCTAGTACCACCAAATGACAAAGAGGCAGAGATATATTTTTCCTGCTTCTTCTCTTCCCCTACCCAAACAGGTTAACAATGTGAGTACCACAACGTTTTTTAAGAAGATATAAAAGACTCCAGTGGGGAAAATACAAGGTATTGCTATGGTCAACAAGGATATGAATACCCAAGTACCTTTGACTCTATAATTCAGCTTTGGAGGACCTAAGACCTCGTGAAGGAA
This sequence comes from Perognathus longimembris pacificus, assembly GCF_023159225.1. Lineage (NCBI taxonomy): Eukaryota > Metazoa > Chordata > Mammalia > Rodentia > Heteromyidae > Perognathus > Perognathus longimembris. The sequence goes on along the minus strand of NC_063188.1, from coordinate 5,226,018 downwards.
GTAACACTTTGGCCATCTGTTGGGGTCAGCTGCACTTTTAAGGGGCCACAGCTGACCTCAGGCTGTCCCTCCCCTTCCTGTCTTTAACAGGAAGAGAAGGAAGTATGACATCACTTGAGGGACAGCCCCTTGGGACCAATCAGGGGCCCCTCTCTTGTGCCTGCCTTTGGGGTATATCTGGGAGGCTCCTCATTTGAATAAATAGAAGCCCTAGAGGTTTTCTCCAGGGGCCCGCGCATCCGTGTCGTTCTTGGTGGTTTTGGGGCACCCTGCGACCACACGCCACCGAGGCTACCCATGGCCATCGCTCCCACGTGAGCGATAATGGACCACCCAGGAAGGGGTGGACAAGCCCCTTCCCCGCCCAAGCGAGGGGAAGTAGAGAGAGAGAGAGAGAGAGAGAGAGAGACGAGGCTACTTGTGGCCATCGCTCCCACGTGAGAGCGATAAAGGACCGCCCAGAAAGGGGCGGACAAGCCCCTTCCCCCCCCCAGCAAGGGGAAGTCAAGAGAGAGAGCCCACAGCCATCCCTGAGCAACAGCCATCAAGAGGAATCTACACCAGTACTGCAGCCCAGGTTACATTTTGCCTAGACACTCAACAACTCTTGTTGGACCCAGGTAACTGCAACTGTAGTCAGGACACGGGGGATGCAGAGGCGAGTGGACCAATGCACATTTTATTTCAGGAGGGCCAGGGTTTATATAGGGTTAGAGATCCATTCAAGAGTAAAATTAATACAGAAAGATATCCATATCAATATGCGGATGTCGCTACTACAAAAGACTTAGCTACTACAAAGGTTGTTGATACTGCAACAAAGGATTAAACCAGTCAAGGCAGAACTCTATCAACTAACTACTGTTTCCTGGAGAGTAATTATCTTTGACCATGACTTCTCTATTTACTGTGAAAAGACTTTCACTGGAGCAACTGGGCAAGCAAGTCTCCCCAGGGAGGCTCTATACAGGGGGGAGAGTCTCATGACAAAGTGGCTTCCTTTGGCCAACAAACACAGGAGACTCTTTTAATGGAGATTTTCCCCCATAGGCCTAACTCTCCCACTAGTCAGAGAAGTTTTTCTCCCACAAACTCGGATTCTTGATATCCCAGTTGCTACAGTGGACACAGAAGCAAGTTGACAATCCCAGTCACTGATCACCTCTCATTTCTAAGTAATATCAGATTCAGGATTATTATGTTCATTAGAGTAGGCATATGTATATAAGTTAACTTAATTAAAATTCAAAACATAGCTCCTTAGCCACCGTGGCAACATTTCTTCTATTCAAGATTCACATGTGGCTAATGACTTGTCTTAGGCAGGACAACATTCAGAACATTTCCATCATTAAAAAAAGTCCTTAAATTTTCCTAATGGAGTAGGGCATGCTATTTTATCTCACTGGGCCTCAGTTTCCTTATCTGTGAAGTGATGCTGAGAGAATCTACCAAACAGATAATAACCCAATGAGATCATAGAGCAAAACTACTAAGCAGAATTTCTGACACATAATAATCAGTCATTTCCTAGTTTAAAAAATATATTTGAAAGAGATACCCAAGAGTTTGGCATCCTGGTAAACTCAGTCATAAATGGGGCATCATGAACTTGGGAAATGCATATAAAATGCCTTGATAAAAAGTTCACTAAGAAATGGACTTGCTCTTTTAATGCTGTTCCCAAAAGACCAGTTTACCTTCTGTATTTGTTTCCCAGAGGGAAAAAAATGAAAAGTCTGCTAGTAAACTGCCTTCACTTTGAAAAGTGCCAGATGATTCTAATTTCATGAGGATGAGATTTTAAATCATGAGCAAAGCAAGGCTTAAGATAAGCTAGGGAAATCTTTAGCAACAGATAAATTACTTCAGATAAAAACTGGTCAAGGGAAGAGGTAACCTCCTGGGAATGATGTGCTTGAGAGCATTTGTATTCAGACATTGACATTTTCCCAAAAGCTTTTAATTGTCATTATACTCATCACATTTTCAAGAGAAAGCCTATAGCAGACTTTCTACACTAATAGGAGTTATTATTGGCAATCCTAGCAGCACCGAGACTGGATTCCTTCAGCTATGGCTGGCCATATTTGGTGATACATAGTCCAGGTTGTGTAACTTTCACATCTTATCCTCACTGTGACTAGCTATCTAACCCTCTCTCACCCCCATATTCTCTTGCCATCACCCTACAATTCAGTTAACACATGATATCCAGGGGCCTGAATCTCTCTTTAACCACAGTCCCATTTCTCTGTATCCCTTTAGCAGCACAAAGAACCTTCTTACATCAGCCAACTTCAATCAGGCTTCTGTCCCCACCTATCCAAGATTACTTCCAGGGGCAATGATTTCTTCTGAATGACTAAAATGAATGCATGTTTATCACTTTCATTTCATTCAGCTCCCCCTTAGGTTTTAGCACAGTTGTTTACACTTTGCCTTATCAGACTCTTGTCTAGCATATATTAACTATACAGGGTTTTATTGTGATGTTTCCATATAATATATATTATAAATATTCACAATATAACTATTTATAGCTATATATATTCTATATGTAGAGATATATACCCTTACTTTTTCTAAATATATATATTTATATATGTAAATATAAATATATATTTATATATAATATAATATATATATTATATATATAACCTACATATCAAAGCCATCCTATTACTCCTCCATTTTTCATTTTCTCACTTGTTAAAATAAATTCACTTACAGCCAACTGATATTCGACAAAGGAGCTAAAGACATACAATGGAATAAACATAGCCTCTTCAACTACTGGTGCTGGGAAAACTGGGCAGCCATATGCAGAAAACTCAAAGTAGACCCAAGCCTATCACCATGCACCAAGATCAACTCAAAATGGATCAAGGACCTCAACATCAGACCTGAATCCTTGAAACTACTGAAGGACAGAGTAGGAAAGACACTAGAACTTATAGGCACAGGAAGGAACTTCCTGAATAGAGTCCCAGGGGCACAACAAATAGGAGAAAGACTCGACAAATGGGACTACTACAAATTAAAAAGTTTCTGCACAGCTAAGGACATAGCCACCAAAATAGAAAGACAGCCAACGATATGGGAAAGGATATTTACCAGCACAGCAACAGACAAAGGCCTGATATCGGTCATCTACAGAGAACTCAAAAAACTAAGCCCCTCCAAGCCCAATAAACCTATTAGGAAATGGGCAAAAGAGCTAAAGAGAGACTTCACAAGAGAAGATATAAAAATGGCAAAGAAACATGTGAGGAAATGCTCAACATCCCTGCTAGTAAAGGAAATGCAAATAAAAACAACCCTGAGATACCACCTCACCCCAGTTTGAATGGCCTATACTCTGAACTCAGGAAACAACAAATGCTGGAGGGGCTGTGGGGAAAGAGGAACCCTTTTCCATTGTTGGTGGGAGTGCAAATTAGTACAACCACTTTGGAGAACAGTATGGAGGTTTCTCAAAAAGCTCAATATAGACCTACCCTATGACCCAGCCATACCACTCCTAGGCATCTATCCTAAACAGCAAAATCCAAGATATCAAAAAGGCATTTGTACTTCCATGTTTATCGCGGCACAATTCACAATAGCTAAAATATGGAAACAACCCAGATGCCCCTCCACAGACGAATGGATCCAAAAAATATGGTACTTATACACAATGGAATACTACATAGCGATTAGGAATGGTGAAATACTGTTATTCGCAGGGAAATGGTCAGAACTCGAACAAATAATGTTGAGTGAGACAAGCCTAGAACACAGAAAACAAAGGGGCATGATCTCCCTGATATATGACTGTTAACAAAGGGAGACGGAGAGACAGTAGAGACCAAGTCTGTGAATACTGTATATGTTCTTGATATATTGTATATTGCATATATGTCAACCTGACCTAGACCAGGGATAGAAAAACAGGTTGTAAGATATCATAAGAAATGTACACACTTCCCTACTATGTAACTGCACCCTCTTTGCACAACACCTTGTAAAAAATTTATGTCCAATTAATAAAAAAAGACAAAAAAAATAAAATAAAATAAATTCAGCAAGTTTTATTGTTCTATATTTATACCAGTGTGTCAAAAATTTTTACCATATTTACTCCCAAACCTTCTCTTTTCATAATCCCCCTCCCATAAATAGTACTGGTTTTCTGTTTCTGTCATTCGTTTTTAAGAGCTCCATCCCACAAATGATGAGAACATATGATGTTTTGATATTTGACCTTGAGACTCTTTTTATAAATTTTTCATGTTGATTTTCCTCCCCTCCTTTAGGCCTGTCCTTTTTAAACTTTATTTCCTACAATTCAGCCAGGAGAAATTTTCATAAAGTCAACCCCATTTATGTTACTTTCCTGCTGGAGGTCCTAAAAGTACCTTTGCTGTGCTTAGCATACAATCTCAACTCTTTACCTTGTCCATCAGTGCTCTCTGGGATCTGAACACTAATTCCCTCAGACTGCCATCTCCCTCAACCCAGGTTATCCATACTGAACTACTTTCACACTCACACAGCCCAGACTCATTCCCCTCACAAACATTACCCAGCATTATCCTGTGCCTGGCCTACTCTTCTCTCTAATCTTGACACAGCAAATGCCATCTTGTCATTCAGATATGTACTGAAATGCCCCTTCCTCTGGAAGGCAAAAGTGTGTCCAAATTATTTGACACAAGGACTTTGGTAATTTCTATTTATCTTCCTTGGTGTGAATGTTCATGTATTTTACTGCAGAAATATTAATGTGTTTGATTATAGACTGTGACCCTAAACCCTGTTAAAAGTCTACATAGTACAAGATATATCATCTTTCTAACATTCCAAAAATTCTGAGTTAGTATTTACATCTAAACTCAAGAGATTGGGGTAAGAGTTTGCAGACCTTCATAATTCCTATTTTATACATGAAGAAATTCAAGCTGCAGAAAAGAGAAATTAGCTCTGTGGTTATTATGGATATGTTGTAAATTCGGATGCCTGAGGTCCTGTGTCTGCTATTTCCACTATACTACCCACCCACAAGATACTAGTATACCTGGGGTGTTGCGCAAGAGAAATTATTTGGCTGTGGGGCACACCTGGAAGTCAACTAGCTGGCCCCATCTGTTTCTCAGTCTTGGGGCCACGTGTGGCTAAGATGGCGGCCCCTAACAACAATGCGCAGCTGCTACAAGTGTCTTTGGTTATAACCCATAGGCAGTTCTGTGGGCTATGACGCCCTGGCTCTTCCACCCTTACATCCCTCCCCTTCCTGCCGATCTTAGACCTGATTGGCTCCTGTGCCTTATATTAGTGGCATGTACTTCCCCAATAAATGAGATCTTGCGCTTACTTGACTCCCAGCCTGTCTGATTGTCCTCCGGTGAGGGAGGGCTGGGTGCAGGCAGCCTGCTAACTCTTCTCCTTTCTTGGCTCATTGGGTGGAGGCGTGCCTTCCCCGTCTCTCCCGCAGGTCAGGGGAGTGCGGGCGGCTAGAGACCCCGACATTTGGCAATGATTTTGTGTACTAGAAAGCATACCTAAAGATGCCAACTTTCTTAATCTCCAAATTCCATAGACACCTAAAAGATGGAGATAAGAAATTTAGTTTTAAAAGGTAACTTAGTGGTAAGGGAGAGAGGAGATAGTATGTTAGAATTTTGAACAATTATTATTATTCTACATTCTTCCTATCCATTCACCATCTATATAAGTGATGATAGATATAAAACTGGTACTTCAAAGCTACTTTCTGATGAAAAATGGTGACTACTTATTTGGTCTATGAATTAATTGAAAATACAAAATAAAAGCTAGGTACCTCAGGTACCACCTTGCAACTATGTCCTTTGATATGTTAAGTCAGTCTCTCCTGAAGCCATCTTGCTGTCACCTTGGCTTCCAGAAAGGACAAAACTTATCATCAATAACATATTTACAGGAAGGGATGGAGGAAATGACCCCCAAGGGAAGAGAACATCCTGAAGTCCAAGAGAGACCACAGGCCAGCAACAATGACTTCTTCACTCACCTCATGTGATGAATCAATAATAACTTCTCCAGAAACAAAGACTAAGATAATGTTCAACATCCATTACTATTAAATCATTATGTATACCTAATTGTTTTTCTGTTCAAACCTGTAGTTCATATCTGCACCAGGGAAGATGGCTGAAGATGATCAACTGCTATCTTCCCATGGCATTTATGCAATGTAGTAAATCCCCTTTCTTTACCCTTTACTGTGTCTCTTTATTTAGCTATAAGGATGAATGGCTGCACCTGACATGTGGAAATCCAGATATCCTGACTTGATAACCTACAACTTCAGATTGATTTGAATGTGTTTTTTTATTAAAAATAAAAGGACTGAATATACGTAAATAAAAAGGGGAAGTGTCACCCGTCTTTCCTTCATGACAGTGAAGTGTCAACATAAGTGAGTGCAGGGCAGTATTTGAGAATACAGTGGATTTTGGCACTGCAACAAAGTCATGTCAGCCCTTGCCAGCTCGCTCCCTCTCTTTTTCAGTTGTTCACTAATATTTACTTTACTTCTCCCATTACTTTCCCCCTAAAGTTCAGAACTCATTCTTATGAAGTTTCTATCTGTGGACTTATTATGACTGATCCAGCAATTAAGAAAGAGGATCATGAGCCAATTCCGTTATCACTGCAACAAGTTGAAGCCAGAAAGGAAAACTGCAGTATTTCCAGAAGCCACAATTCATAGCCTTCAGACAGAGAAAGTATGCAAAGGTAAAAAAAAAAGAGCAAATATTGTTCCTCTAAGAGAAAACAAGCAACAGAATAAATGAACATATTCTAGTGATGATAACAATAAGTATAGTTGCCATTAATTGAGCATCTATAAGATTCTGCCTGTCAGTTTCTGTGCAAGGTGTTTTATAGATATGAAATAATTTTATTTTGTAAATACTCCAGAGTTCAGTTATAGCATGTCAAGGAATCAGAGATACTCTACATGCCAGGTGGAGAGGTTAAATGCAGACAATTGGAACATTTATAATGTTTTCAAATGATGGAGTGTGAGAGTCCCTTGCCAGAAATCCGAAAGTTCAGGTATTTTAGGAGGTGGCTATGGGTCATAGCTGCAGTACACTTCAAAGATTGTCCCCACCTCGAACAGGAACAAAACACATTCTATGCTGTAAAGTACCTTAATCATATGGAGGAGAAAGACTAAATTAGAAACGTGACAAAGTAGGACACGAGTTTTAAGGAGTTATATATTCTCTGTGAATGTGTGAGTTTTCCTAAGTTGAGTTAAAATTGAACAATCATATGTCCCATTTGTCCAAGACAATCCTGGTAACATTCCTATTATCCCAGAATATCATTGAGTTTAGCCTTTGTCCTGGAAATTTCTTATAATAAAGCATTCTTAGTCAACGTTCAATTAAAATAAGCCACGGTAGATTTAGAGCTCTATACTTTGTGGATCCAACTTCTGTATTTCCTCTAGTAGTGTACATTATGCTTATGCAATTTACAGTGTTCCTCCTCTAACACATTATTAAATGTAAACAATGCCCATCTCTTCTCATCCACGAATAATGTTTCCCTTTCAAGAACATCCCACAGCACATTTAATGTTAAAGTTATGTGTTCTTTAACATGAGGTGTTACAGATAGACGGCTCTTTCTGGATTCGGGTGGTAAATATTAGAATACTTTATCACCAGATATCCACCTGATGAAGTAGCCTTATGAAGTGCTGTTGCTCAAGCCTGGACCTACAAGATATTCAAAGAAGAATATGTTAGGTATATATAACAAAATAGAGATATCTGCTTTTCCATAGATTATGTAGAAAATAATCTGGAGCAAGTTGGAGCCATATAGGAAAAATGTAGTCATGTCCTAGGCCATAACTACTATAAAGGATTTGTCCTTCATTGTATGATGGAACAGTACAATTATTTAACAATATTATTTTTAAATTTTCAATAGCACATTTGGGAAATAATAAACTCCACATTTAACGAAAATTAAGTGCAAAATTTCTATGTCTCAAGAAACATGACAAAGGGAAAAATGAAAGAAAAATTCTTGCTGCCTATTCTTCTACAACATGGAAGCCAAAGGGCTATTCACTGTTCACATGGTAACTAAGACACAAGTGTGCCCCCCAAAAAAAATCATCAGTAGGCTAGGACTGTGGCTTAGTCATAGACTGCTTGCCTAGCATCCATGAAGCCCTGGGTTCAATTCCTCAGTACCACATAAACAGAAAAGGCCAGAAGTGTCATTGTGACTTAAGTGGTAGAGTGCTAGCCTTGAGCAAAAGAAGCTCAGGAACAGTGCTCAGGCCCTGAATTCAACCCCAGGACAGCCAAAGGGAAAAAAAAATCATGAGTACCTATTTGAAAAGTTAATAGCTATTTTGAAAACAACTTCCCCCCCAAATGTGCGGCTTCAAAATTTAGGTTTACATATAAATCTAGGAGGCATGATTTTTATTTAGATCAAATAACTGCCCTTTGTTTAACCATATTAATAAAATTTTCAGAGAGAAGAAAGCTATTACTGTTACTTGGTTGGTTCCATTTTCAAAAGATCTGACCAAAGGTCTAACAATCCTTTGTATATCTAGATCATCATGTACTTCAAAGAGAATATACACTTAGTTCATCCAACTAATGAAATCAATGTACAAATTTGAATGTTACTGTTAGTAAAACATGACTTGTGAATTTTTTGCAAGTATAATTGAAATTTCAATATTGATTTCAGCAGTGAAGATAAAATACTTAGTTTTATAATAGCAATACAATTATAAAATTTAAGCAAAATATAGTTCTTACTAGTTTAATAAGAAGTCTTGAGAACAGAAACATACTTTATTTTGTAGTGTACATGCCAATGTGTGTAAGTACACAAGGAAGTTGGATATCTCCCAACCAAAAGAGATGCTGTACTTATTAAAATATACAAATATTTTATCGAGAAACACATACATGTAAAGTGTATTTTCAGTGAGAAGTTAACTTATAATACCAAAACTTATGCCAGCAGGTTAACCTGTATTTTGTCACTTTGATGGATTTTATACATTTTCAAACTTCCAAAGGACTACATTTTAATTCAATCTGAGTATCATATACAGTTGAACTCTACTGTGAATTAGTCATCTAAATTTTGGGCATATTTTATTCAAAATCATTTAAGTATCTTAACTGGAGACTTTATCAAATTGACAGAACATAAACTTTTCAATTTTTCAGCAAACCACACCTACTGCAAATAAACAGCCCAATCCACTAAAATTTATTTATGCAAAAGTCTCATTCATTGGAGAACTATTTTCAAGGAGCTCCTATTTTCCTTTTTTTGTATGCTGGTACTGGGATTTGAACTCAAGAGCTCATGATCAACACATCTAAGTCAGCTTTTCTGCTGAGTAGAGATAAGAATTTCACAGATTTTTCCCCCCACAGGCTGGCTTTTAACTGTAATACTTGGATATCTTCCTGCTGAACAGCTAGTGTAACAAGTGTGATCCATGGGTAACCAGCACACTTTTATTTAGATAACTATGCATTCCAAACTATATATGAGAACAAGAAAGGTTATAATTTTACTCTATCCAAAACTGACACTCATGTAAGTCATAAATACAACCTATTTCACAATGTTTGTCTTAAAAATTTTTTTGTAGGGGCTGGGGATATAGCCTAGTGGCAAGAGTGCCTGCCTCGGATACACGAGGCCCTAGGTTCGATTCCCCAGCACCACATATACAGAAAACGGCCAGAAGCGGCACTGTGGCTCAAGTGGCGGAGTGCTACAGCCTTGAGCGGGAAGAAGCCAGGGACAGTGCTCAGGCCCTGAGTCCAAGGCCCAGGACTGGCCAAAAAAAAAAAAAATTTTTTTTTTTGTAGGGTAACTTCTATGATGTGGAGGCTCTAGAGACAGGCTTTCCTATGTTCAAATCCCACTTTCTAGGTATGAATTTGGATGGATCATGTCACTTGTTGCCTTCTGGGGTGGGGGGTTCCTCCATAAAATAGGGAAAATCATGTGTACCCCAACAAGTTATTGGTAGAACTAAATAAACTACACAGAAATATCCTAAAAAATAAAATCTTTGTTGGAGAAAACTTCTCCAAATAGAAATAAGAACTGAGTATCTATATAAATATCTAGGTAAAAACATATTCAATCTAAAATCTTTTTCCCCCAGTCCTGAGGGCTTGAACTCACTGTCCCTGGCTTCTTTTTGCTCAAGGCTAGCACTCTGTCACTTGGGCCATAGCGCCTCTTCTGGCTTTTTCTATATATGTGATGCTGGCTTCATGTATATGAGGCAAGCACTCTACCACTAGGCCATACTCCAGCCTCAGTCTAAAATCTTAAAAAATAAAAATTGAGATTATCACTCATTTAGCAGAATTATTTACCAGACACCTCAGTATTCACAAAGATTGAGTTCGTCTTTTCTTTTTCCAATTTACTTTATTGTTGATTTAGAGGTGACTTACAACAGGGTTACCTTTACATACATCAGTAAATAAGAACATTTCCTTTCATATAGTGTCACCTGTTCCTTCATTCTCTCCCACTCTCTCTCTCTTCCATCTGTACCCATGAGTTGCATAGTTGACTTTCATCGATGCCGAGTGCAATCAGTGCATTCCACTGCTATACGTTTTGCCATTTTTCCTCTGAGTCTCTCCCAACTCTCCCAAAAATGTAGATGTGAATACACTGTACATAAGGTTAAGAATACAGTCATCACAAAAGAAAAAAATGAGAAAGAACTTTTTGTTTCCATGTCTTTGGAGTTCATTTCCATATGTGCATTATTTTATATACCTATGAGGAGGTACTTGGGTATTGCACCTTTGTGATTCTCTCCTAAGTCTATCCTCTTTGTCTTGCTGTATGTTAGTATCTTGAATTCTATGTATTTTGTCAAACCCCAGTGCCTTTTAGATCTAATTTCCACATATCAGGGAGAACACACACTATTAGTCTCTCTGATCTTGGCTTACCCCACTTAACTTGATTTGTTCTAGTTCCATCCATTTCCCTGCAAATGACATTATTTTATTTTTGTAATAGCCGTGTAAAATTCCATTGTGTATAGGTACCACACTTTTTGGATCCACTCATTGTTGGGCATCTGAGATTTTTCCATATCTTGGTTACTGTGAATAGTGCAGTAAGGAAGCCAACAGAAAATATCACCACAGAAGAGTCTATATGATTTATAATAGCTTTATCACACCTAAAATAATTAACAATCACCCTCTAACACATATTCAAATTTATCCAATAATATATTTTATAGATTTTTAAAACCTAGATCCAGTTAAATATGAATTTACTTTTAGTTGTGGATTTAAATGAATTAGGTATGTTTTAAATTAGCTGCTAACATTATTGAGCACTGTATATCAGCTTGAATGAAGAAAGTCTGAGAAAAAAACTAACAATTTGGCAAGCAAAATCATTATGAAGAGAATTTTTTTAACAGAGGAATTCAAACTACAAGAGGATTAGTAGTACTGAGATATGGAAAATTTGAAGTATAGGAATGATCTGTTTAAAAATTTCAACCTGAGGAATATTGCCTAGTAGCAAAAATGCTTGCCTCGTATACATGAAGCCCTGGGTTCAATTCCCAAACACCACATATATAGAAAATGGCCAGAAGTGGCGCTGTGGCTCAAGTGGCAGAGTGCTAGCCTTGAGCAAAAAGAAGTCAGGGACAGTGCCCAGGCCCTGAGTCCAAGCCCCAGGACTGGCAAAAAAAAATAATAATAATAAAATAAAAATTCAACTTGAAAAAGAATAAGCATGTCAGATGAACTACAAGTTCTTAACATTTTACCATCATGAATGCATTGTGTTTTTCCTTTCCTTATTACCTTAGAGACAATGTTTTAAGATACAGTTTCCAAAATAGTGTTTAATAATGATAAATATCACAATCCTTTTAATCTAGATAACTTTCAAACTAGAACATCTAAATGTCACAGGCCACTGCTCTCTTGAAGGAGAGAGCTAGTAGAATGTATAATGAGCTTCACCAAAATAGAAGGCATATTCATTTCTCCAACATAAGAGGATGAAGAAAAACAAAAGAAGCTTAAGGAACACTTGTCAGAGAACGTCAAGCTAAGTCAAGAGGGAGCAGAAGGAAAGGTAGGAGTATATTGAAAACTTAAAATACACAATAAATTGAAATATATAGAAAACAATATGTCAACCATAATCAATTTACAAGATACTTGCATACAAATGCTCCTTGAAGCTCAGTTTACAAGCACCAACTGTAGAATGAGATGTTGTGCCCAACAATCAAGGTATGAATAAGAATACTGGTGGCTCATGCCTATAATCCTAGCTACTCAGGAAGCTGAGATCTGAGGATCACAGTTCAAGGGCAGCCCAGGCAGGAAAGTCCATGAGACCCTTATCTTCAATTAATCACAGAAAAAGCCTTAAGTGGTAGTGTGGCTCAAGTGGTAGAGTGCTAGCCTTGAGCAAAAGGAGACCAGGCACGTTGCCCAGGCCCACAGTTCAAGCCCCAGAACTGGCAAAAAAAAAAAAAAATCACGACTATCTCTAGGATAATTTGCCTCCTGGTTGGTTTCATTCATATGAAAGCTGAAATAACTCTTTACACACCTCCCACAGTCTGTAATCTGTATATATATATATATTATATCTATATTTAATATATATGCATACATATATATGTACATACACACACACACACACACACACACACATATATATAACTGTTAGCAAAGTACACGAATAAATCTTTGGATATGCAAACAAGGCTTGAAGACCAGAACTACAAAGAAATTAGTTGCATAAGCAGTGGAAAGTTTGGTTTATTTCTCTTTCCTTTGTTTGTTTCCTTTGTTAGGAAGCCCTATGAAAGGGAAAGAAGAGAAGGCAAAAGAATTCAGGAGGAAGCTGGATTGGCAGAAATCACCAAAGACTTCAGAAGAAGGGTAACAGTTACTCATTTATAAATTACACTCTATTCCTGAGACCCCAAGTCCTTTTATTCCACAACTCATGAGTAAAGTCTGCTACACACAAAAGCCTTGTGTGATTGGGCTTGGGGTTTGGAAAATTAAGGAAAAGGAACTTAGATCAACAGTTAGGATGATGTGTCAAAGAACCAAAACAGGAAGGTGACCCATCAAGAGAAACAATTCAGCAGAGCACAATTGAGGTATAGGGGTAGTGACAACATTTATCAACCTCTCACTCTCCTTAGAGAATGTTTTGGGGGAGGGTGTGAGGTTCATGCTGCATATTATGGGATGCAGCTTGCATCATTTTCATTTAAATTCCAAAGGCAATGTATGTCAGCAGACTTTGGTTATAGGCCAGTTCAGCTGACCTCAGGCTCTCATCCAGCCACACCCACTCAAGCCAAATTCTTTCACCTGCAGTTTTCTTGGTTTTAGTAAATGGTATGCATCACTATTTACTCAGTTGACCGTATCACCCTTCCACATCCCCGTACCACCATGTCATATCAATCACCAAAGTTTATTGGTTTTACCTCCAAGCTATCTAGTGAATTTGGCTTCCTTCCCCTGACTCCCTTAGTTCAAGACCTCAATTTTCCCAGCCAAAGGATATCATGGCTCTCGTTCTCACCGTTCACAGCCCCTTGTATACATAGCAGCAAAATGATCTTTCCAAACACAGCCAAATCTTGACAATCACTCCCCTGGCTAAGATCTTGCAATGGGTAAAAGTTCTTCATGTCATCTGTGGCAGTGTTCTTGTTGTCATCTTCACTTCTATCATGTCTCTTCTTGCCTTTTCTATTTCAGTAGCACAGCACTCCCAGGTCAAGAATTGCTTCATGCTTTCCCTTTCAATCTCTTTCATTCTATACATGCTGTTTCTTCTGTCTGTAACACTCTTCCCACTAGTTCATAGCAAATCAAGTACAGCTTTGTGCATAGATGCCATTTCTTCCAGGAAGTCTTCAGTGATCATCTCTGTAGCCTGCCTATCTTAGATGGCTTTCCTAAAAGTTTCCTTAGCATCTGATTCTTCCCCTGTCATATCCCTACTGTGAAGCTTTAATTGTCTATAAAATTTGTATATTTGTCTGCTTCTTTTAACAGCTTGTAAGCTCCATGAGACTAGAGATCTTCTCTATCAAATTCATAACTATATGTATGTGTGTGCATATATATATACCATATATATATATATATATATATATATATATATATATATATATATACCATACTACTGCCTACCACAAAGTTTGGCTCACAAAAATCTATTTTAGAATTATTTATGAAATGAACAAATGACATGCATAAAACAATTTTTTAGTTTATAAAATGTCTTATATTAAGTTCATCACCTTGTGAGAAACATAGACTAACCATAGATCAAAGCTTCACATAAGCTTAATATTTCATTTCAACATAAACTATACATGTGAAGCTTGTTTAATTTTGTAAGAGTTATCTGGCACATTATATTTGATTTTTAAACACTTTTAGAAAAAAATTCAGACAATGAATCTTTCAAAATCAGAACACTACTAACTACTAATGAAATGTTCCTTGAAAGGTCACCCTGTTAGTTTTCCTTTAGTGACTATAGGACATTTTGCTGTGCATAGGAGAATATTTTTGCATTTGTAAATGTGCTAAAGTCCCAGAAAACATTTAATACTCTTAAGTGGATTAAACATGCCTTCTATGATCTGATTTATATGGCAAATGTGCCAAGCAAAACCTTTCTCCACACAGAGATCAGATTGTAAACTTCAGTTGAACTCTGATGAAATTATCATAAATTCCAAAAAAATAGATCCTGAATTAATAAGAATTTACACTAAGCTCTTTTCTTGGCATTGCCAGCCAATCTTTTGTAGACATTTTGTAGACATTGTATCAAAACTGTGCTTAAAATCATACTATTTAAGAGAGTACTTATAGAGAGACATATATATCAAGACACCTAAATTATAGTGTGAATGAAAAATTAAATGTTCAGCTATTTTAAATAATTTAAAGTTAAAAAATAAAATCTAATTTTTACTAATTATATGCAAAAATACAAATATTTTCTATAATGGGTTAAATGTGGCTAACAGAAATTTTTAATTTCCATTCATGGCTCACATTATAATTCCCCTGGATTTCACCACTGTAAAACTCGCTCTAATATTCAACTCAAATAGTAAAAACAAATGTATAATTATGAAAAGTGACACAATTTTTTACTTAATTCAATGCTATTGATCTCTGATAGAAAGTTAGACCCTACATTTGATGATTTCCCAACACTTCAAAAATGTTAAATACCTTCCTAACCCATGATACTAACAGGTTATACCCTATATTCTGGGAAAGGTAAGTGAACATTTCCCAAATTATTTCACTTTCCCAGATTTGTTCCATTTTTTTCAAAGGAAGAGAAGATGTTTTATACTTCTTTTACTTTACAGTTTGTTCGTGATTTAGTGAAACTGTGATTTCAAAATTCAATGTCTGCACGTCTGCAGTAAAGTTAAGGAACATTATTCTTAGTGAAATGGAAGCACAGAGTCCAAAGCTGTGAATACTGGCCTCCTATGGGCACAATCCATAACCATACTACTGTCACTATGGAGAGGAGAGAGGGAGAGGACAGAAGGGGAAAGAAAAGGGACGGGAGAGGCAGGGAGAGGAGTAGAAAGGAAGAGAGGATCACTTCATGGAAGCATCTGGCTTCTCCACAGTCCTAGAGCACTGTAACAATAAGCAGTATGGAGAACCCTGTTCTGGAACACAATCTAGACTAGGGAATGAAATGAAAAATACCCCTGAGCATTCAAATGAGGTGCTTTTATTCTCACATTTCCTGTTCAGCAATGAGCAATGCTTCCTTATACCTGCGCAAAATCCATCCTTTCAGCCTGGAACACAGAATCTAACATGTTCACTTACAATTTTCCAATGCACAGATACCACCTGTGGGAAACTAATGGATGAACCTTACAGAGTGCTAAGAAGTGTAGGGGATATTGTGAAGGCAAAGAGAAATGGAAAGCAGAAAGACTGTTGCAACAAACAAGAAAACTGGTTTCTCTAAGTAATGAAAGAAAGACAGAGAAAGATTTTCAAGCCAGACACAAGAATTCACAGAGTGACAGGCTGAGGGCAATTGGCTATAAGATGAGTTGTCGCACACTCCTTAATAGTTTCTAGGGAGAGCACTGTAACAGGACAAAATAAAATTACTAATGCTTATTTGTCACCTGAAGCTTGGAAGGTAATGCCAACATGGCTCATTTTGTTCAATGAATGACTATACAATTTATTCAAGCGGTGTAGCCATAACACAGGTAAAAGAAACCAACCTTTGGTATTTAAAGGATAGTACTTAGCCACTTAAATAAGTCACCTATGCATATAGTTCATTTCCTTCAGAGTTTGACTTATTAGGTGCTACGAAGAGGAGAGAAGACTCCATTATTTTCAACACATAACAAGATCTCCAAACAGGAAATATATGCTTTGAAAATCATCTGTACCTGTAGGCTGCAAACTTAGAAAATGAACAGAAATCCCCTGTAATCCATCCATGTCATGCAGAGATAAACAGATTCTGTGTTCCCATAAATATTTCCTAAAGCAAAGCAATTGTCTGGGAGCTAGGTCAAGGTTGCCATATTGCTGTGAACATGTGCAATATGACAGACACATTTTGTAAATAATTTTGGATGAGGAAGAAAGGAGGAAGGAGTAATCATGATGGTGCCAAGAGAGAGACCATTGCAAATGTAAAAAAAAAAGCACTAGTTACATAATAGTAGTTTCTGTGTCTTCCAAGAAACCATTGTATGTTCTTATGCTCCATAAATGTGTACTATTTCTTGTTGGGAGTACACTGAAGAGTCCGATGATGCTTTGCAGCCTTTGATATGACCCCAATTAGAAATGATTAGTAAGAGATCATGGCATTTTTCTTTTTTCAACACTGTCATTTCACAAGTGATGTGATATAAATGAGAAAGAAGGCATTTAGGAAATGGATGTTGGCAAATAAGGGGTCAGGTCAGCTCTTTTTCCTAATAAAGCTAGTATTCCTCCAGTTATGAATAAAATACCAGCCTACTAAAAGCATTATTATACTGTGTTGAAAATGAATTACACAATTTGAAGGTGAGGATAGGAGACAAAAATTGGGAGAAAGTAAGGGAAGGAGTGACTTGGTCAACAAAGACATATACTCATTACCTGACTTATGTAACTGTAACCTCTATGTACATCAGGTTTATAATAACAAGAAGAAATCTTTTAACAAAAGAAAATATGAAGGTGGTGTGCACGAAAAATGTATTATTATAGTCACGTCATTACAATCATTTTCCTTCTTACATACAGTTCACAGGTCCTAGGTGATATACTTAAGAGCCAAACTGAAACACATCTTCTAGTAGGAAAGGTAATCAGACTACGAAACTGTTTTTTTGTACATCTTTGGGTAAATCAACTTCCCAGTGTACTTTCAATAAAATGAGAAGATTCAATGTTGCCTGTTATGGTTCTTAAATGCCCTGAGTATATGGTACAAAGAAACCTTCATGACTAGCATTAGGCAAATCTGTAGCGCCCATTTGTTCATAGCTATTCATTAGCACACGAACACAAACTATGTCCACTACTAACAGTGTCGTTATTGCATGGCTTTGTATTTAGATATCTAGGACAGAATGTCCTTTGTGATAGATTGAAGTAGCATTGCTAGATGTCTAGGTGTGAATAATTACATGCCAATATTTAATGGGCTGCCCAATTGTTCTGTTGCATTTTATGAAAAGATTAAGACTATCTTGTGTCATAATAGTTATCACATTCCCCTGAGAGTCCCTTCAGTTGTTTCAGTGGAGGGTAGTCATCCTTCCCTTGCATATATCAGATTAGACAAGGACAAACTGTGACAACTATCTTTTTGCCTCCATTCAAATTTATTTCTACCTAGTCATTTAGCACCAGTCATATACAAAGAGACCTCATTTTTGTCCTCTACACATTTGGCCTCTTTATTTCCTTCTCAAATTGTGCAGCTTTATTGTGTGACAAAAGTACAAAAGAAGTTGAAATGTCTATTTCTTTAAATATTTTATATGATGCAAATTACATAAACATTACATAATTTAATTAAAATTTTATTTAATGACAAAATTTGGAGATATTTCTTAGTCTTCCCCTAAATTATCAGCCATTGTAATTATCTTAATATTTATGGCATTTGAGAAAGTCAATCCATGCTGCTAAACTATATCTGAGAGCTATGCATACCTTATGTACTAATACATTCAGCTCCTTTCACTGCTTTCCAATTTCAAATATAAATTTCACCTTTAGAAAAACAATAAATATATATATATACATATATATATATAAACCTCTATATATGCCTGTTCACACACAAATATTCTGGTCAAAGTACATATGTGGTTGACATTAATCATATAATCGTGCAAATTCCATGCTGAATCGAGCCACAAGAAGGGGACTCATTAAGAAACTTCCTTAACCCTTTTTCTACTAAATACTCATTGTAAAAATAATTAATATCCATTAAATATTATTTACTAATGCATATGTTTTAGGATTTTACAATTTACAAAATCTAGTCATATTTTAAAGATGAAGAAATACAGGCCCAAAGAAGTGTTGAAGTAAATTATTCCATTTACTATTTACTATCTTTTATGCCTGGAGCAATATTTTCTACTATGGTAAAGCAACTCAATAACTCACAGCATTAAATGGCAGCATCTAATTGAGAATTCTCTTTCTAATGCCCTCAGATAGAAGCAGAAGGAAAGAGACTTGTGGTTCTTTATCCCACTGTGCTCAGTTACTAAACCTTATTAGATTAAAGCTCCTTTTAGCATAGTATAATATTAAATAACAAATATACTATAATATAGTATACTATAATATTACATACTATAAAATATACTATAATATATGCTATATTAATAATGTCATACAGACTATACTATAATATAATAATGTACATATTTACTATAATATACATACTATTATACTTTAAATATAGAATACTATATATTAAATTAACAGAAATGGAGTTCCTTGGTATGAATTGTGCAAATTAATAGAAATACTCCTACTTTATTTACTACTCTGTGTCTTCATACAATGAGGATACTTTCTTACACAGCTTCTATCCCCAGAAATACAGAGAATTAGTCCTCAGACAACAATGGCAAATTTCTCTGCACTTTCTGAGGCCAATCCTCCTCTTATTTATGAACCCTGTGTTTTGCTGTTTTAAATCTTTCTTCTATCAAAGAACAGCAAAAATTTCTCTCACTCTTTTAATGGGAGAGTAAGGACATTCTGGAAAGGCCCTTCTACTCCTAGAATTATAAAGAATCATCTTCCTCCAAGTGCAGTATATACTAAAGTCCAAGCCATACTCCAAGGTCAATACTAGCAGATGTTCCCTAAGAATGCCAATAACATCAACATTTCTTTATAAAGGACTAAGGGAAGGCAAGGAAATATCAGCATATATCAACTTTCCTCTATCTGGTCTGTGAATGCTTAGATGTTTTCCTGGCCCACATATTTCTTGTCAGTTAATAGTACGCTGTTTCTAGGGAACAAATATAGCCAAAAAAAAATCATAGCAAAAGGTGTAGAGTAGGAATGGAAATTTAGAGCTAGAAATAATTTTAAATATATTCTACTCTAACTTCTTCATTTTAGATATGAGAAACTGTGACAATTCAAAATAGGGAGTAGCTTACTGAGGCATGGCTTAGTAACAAGCACTGAGTGGTCAGCTATCAAAAAAGAAAATAATCTTGTTATTTTGCCCTACCAATTTTGACTTGTGTCTTGAGTCAGAGCCACTACTGAGCCTTGCTCATTGGCCATATTTCATTCTAGAGACTACTATAGCATATCTACGCTAAGGACAATTTGGGAGAAAAGGGCCATACCTAATCATATTCTAAAAATGATAAACCCCTTCATCTCTGTCTGGACCCATGGAGCAAGTAGTACCTAAGTATATACTCCACAAGGACAGCAAACCACATCTTTTTTATCCAATCATGAGGTTTCATGCAAATTAGGAGACAAGATATATCCATTTACTCATTTGTCATTCCTGTTTTCCTGATGGTTTCTCTCATCATTTACTTCAGCTATTTCTTCTCCAGTCCTGGCAAAAATCACATATCAGTTTTCTAGTACAGCATGTTTTAGTTTAAAATGAACTTTTTTATGTTACCCAAAATCTAATTCCCTAATGTCTACTTAGGACACAGGTATATCTATGTCATTCATGTGTTTTGTTTTGATGGGGAAAAATTATTAAAAAAATAAAATAATCAGAAGAGATCTGTACATCAAACTGTACTTAAAATGCTAAAACCACAGAAAAATATCAAAAGCAACAAGAGAGAAGTACCAAGTCACTTATAATATAAACCCTGAAGCACAGATTTCTCAGTAGATCCTTAAAAGCAGGAGTGCATTAGATAATGTATTTCAAGCTCTGAAAGAAAAAGCCTGTCAATCCATATTATATGCTACAAAGCCATAAAACAAAGATAAATGAAGACTTTTCATGAAAATTACAAATTAAATTGAATTAATTACCATTGAACCAGAATTGCAAAGGATTATTAAATGCATTCCACACACAAAAAGTCAAATAAACACAACAAATACATGGAAAAGAATACATCTTGTAAGACCACTTTAAAGCCACCAGCACAACTACGTTCATCGCAGCACAACTCGTTATTGCTAAAACATGGAACCAACTGAGATGCCCCTCAGTAGACGAGTAGATCAGGAAAATGTTGTACATATACACAGTGGAATTCTATGCCTCCATCAGAAGGAATGACACTGCCCCATTCATAAGGAAATGGAAGGACTTGGAAAAAATCATACTAAGTGAAGTGAGCCAGACCCAAAGAAACATAAACCCTATGGTGTCCCTCATAGGGAACGGCTAGTACATGAATAGGCTAGTCATGGTAGAAGATCAAAATACCCCAATAGCTATACCCATATGAACACATAAGAAGATGCCAAGTGAAATGAACTCCACG
Source organism: Perognathus longimembris pacificus (assembly GCF_023159225.1). Lineage (NCBI taxonomy): Eukaryota > Metazoa > Chordata > Mammalia > Rodentia > Heteromyidae > Perognathus > Perognathus longimembris. Next base: position 5,204,894 of record NC_063188.1, on the reverse strand, counting down.
TTACGGAAACAAGAGTTATACCACTGTTGTAGTTATTCTCAACATGCCATGTGAACTCGTACATTTTTTTCTTTTTTTCCTTGTCTGTTTGTTTGACTGCTTGGTTTGTTTAGTTTTGTTTCTCTTGTAGTGCTTTCCTGTGGCTGTATCCTCGCTACCACTGTATCACATCTGAGTACCATGGATACTGTTTATACAGGTATTAGAACTGGAGAGGGGAAAGGAAATATCAAAATTGGGAGACAAAGGACAAAAAGACAAACCATTCAAAAGCAACACTTACAAAATCATTTGGTATAAACCAACTGCACAACTCGGGGGGAGAGGGAAAGGGGAAGGGGGGAGGGGGGAAATGAGGGAGAAGGTCACAAGTTGAATAAGAAATGTACTCACTGTCTTACATATGAATCTGTAACCCCTCTGTATCACACTTTGACAATAAAGAAAAAATGTAAAAAAAAAAAAAGAACACATCTTAGTGAAAGGTAAATACAGGGTTAAACAATTAGAAGAAAACAACAAAATGAGAGGACCTCTCATAAACATTTCAATAACAATTCTAAGTGTAAATATTCTTCATTAAAAGACATAGACAGGAGGCTTGAATTGTAAAAAATACTCAGATTTTCACTGCCAATTAGAAACTCACTTCTCTGTCAGACATAGAGACTGAACATGAAATAGTCGAATTAATGGAATTGAAAGCAAGCGCAAGCAGGGGTAACTAAAATAACATTTGACAAAACAGTCTTGAAACAATTATTATTTAAAAGACATAAAGAAGGTCACTATGTATTAGTTAAGGGAACACTCCACCAAGGACATATAATGATTATAAATGCACAAGCACCAGTATATGTGCATGCAACCAATATCACAAAACAAACATTATTTGCTATAAAAGCACAAATACACCCCAATAAAATAAAAATAGATTATTTAATACTTAACTGTCACCAATAGACAGGTAATTTTAGCCCCAAAAGTTCAACAACAACAACAACAAAAATACTTTAAGGAGGGTACAGTAGTACATGACTATAATTTAAGCTAGAAGGAGAAAACAAGAGGAAGCAATTCAAGGCAAGCCCAGGCAAAAATATGAGGTTCTATCTAAAAACAACTCTTCAGAAAACAAAAGTTTTGAGTGCATGGCTCAGGTGGAACAACACTTGCCCAGCAAATTTGTGATTTGTTCAAGATTGAGTTCAATCCTCAATGCTATAAAAACAGATTTCAGTCTAAAATGGCAATATAGATAGATTAAATGGATTAAACAGAGACATATAGAATATTCTTTCCGATAGCTAGAAAGTACATATTCTACCCAGCAATTCAAGGGATTTTCTTCAAAATAAGTGGTTATACTGGAATGATGTAAATGCAGAAAATCAACTATCTATTGGCACTAGTTTTGAACAACTATGATTTGGTATTGTTTAATGTAACCTGACCTGAGCTGTACTTACCAAACTTGTTTTGAACTTGTTTTGGTCTGTATTGCCCACACTGTTAGCTTCTGCCCCGCTTAGCCCCCAGATCCACCCAGACCTAAACTCCCTGCCCTAGAACTATAATGGGCCACTCCCACTCACCATTAAGACCTACCTACTTCCACTTTGGCTCCAGAGAAGCTTCCATCTGGATAAGGTGCAGAAGCCAGACGCCATGCTGCTCCCTCTCCCATGGGAGATATGGCCCCACTAATAAAACTCCTTCTAAACCTTCTCCTGTCCGTGACTATCTCCGCATCGTCCCCTGGGATGGCTGGGACACATCCTTTCACATACCCTTAATCCCCCCTGGAGAGTTTATCCTGTTTTATCACCTGATGGTCAGATGATTTCCAGTCAAGTCAAGATGCCCTGACCTGTTTGAGATTGGTTTCTAGAGCCACTACGGTTAGGCTAAAGGGGAAATTCCTGTGGCTTGGGGGTTTATTAGCAGCCTGCTAAGCCAGCTAAGGGCTGCATCTCCAAGATCCCAACCTCAGGTGCAGTCCTGGCACATCAGTACATTTTTTCTCAATAAAATTCTCTCCATCCCCGATTGTCATCTATGTGGTCTCATTGATCATCGATTTCCAACCCCCTAACATTATTGTGGGTTATCAGGCCCCATAACCATGTTTTAGGCCAAAAAGCAAGTCTTACACATAGAAATAAATTATGGCATGTTCGTCAGGTCATACTGGAGCAAAACAGAAAAGGAAAACAAATGCAAAGAAAACTACAGAAACTATGCAAAGGCATGGACATAGAATACACTCTTGAATGATCAGTCATACATGATCCTAGTTGTTACAAAGATGTCTTTCATTATATATTTTATCTCTTTTCATATAAAAAATATTAATGACTTTTTTCTGCGAATACTGTTATATAGTAAGTTATCCAAGAAACCTCATATTGAAGGATGGAATCTTGGAGTTTTTATTAGAGCAGTAGCATCCTGCAGGCAGCCAGTTGTTACAAAGGCCTGCAGCCCACAAATACCCTAAACATTGTCAGGAAAGAGCCAAGAGAGGAAAGTGGAAGGTCTTCCCTGGGAGGGCTCCATGCAGATGTCCCCACCTGGTTAAATCCCCACCCAGTTACTTGGGTAACCAGCAGACCTGGAGCAGTTACCTCCCCCTTCCCTGAGGTCACATCCTAATCCACCTAGCCACAAGTCCCTGCCCCTGCCCTAGATAAGGCAGGGCCAGGTGGGGGTCGCCCCTTCTCTGCCGTCATGCATCATCTTGCCCACAGGCCAGCAGCTAAATAATAAACTTTCTCTCCTGCCTGAATACCATGTGGCATTCTCCTTTATGGGCTACCAAGTAGGTAACTGGGTGGAGACTTAAGCAGGCGGGGGCGGGGGGCATCTGCATGGAGCCCTCCCGGGGCGGCCCTTATAAAAAGCAAGAACAAAAATCATACCAACAAACAAATCCAGCTCCAATGTAGAGCTGACTTAGCATGCCATGGTGACCAGAGACAAGACAGGAGACAGGACACAGGACCCGAAGATGGACATGTGGGATGGTATAATGGCACCTGAACTGGCCTGAAGGGGGCGGGGTCACAGGAAGCTCCCACTCCCAAGCACTTGACTGACAGGTTCAGTAACCTATAGGTCTCCGAGGATTAGGGACCACTCATCACCTGGGGATGGGACTTCCCTTCCTCTAGAAATTCAGGCACACCCATGAGCACAAGATGCCAGACAGTACAACTCACCATGTGGCCAATGATGGTGCTGGCCAGATCTGACCTCCTTACCACAATACAGTCTGATGCAATCCTGAAACCAGAAGAGAAATGCTCACCATGCTTTAAGTTCAGCATTGCTGCTATATGAATGAAAAAATCTAAATTAATATAAATGCTTTTACAAATGATAATTCTTTCCTTTTAAAATTTCCTAATTCAAAGATAAATACAAAAATGAGTCTAATACCTTATTTGTTTCCTAGGTTCATTGTTTAACTGAACAGTTCAACACTATTTTAGATGAGTCAGGAGTGAACAGCTAGCTCTAAGAGGTGAATTAATCTAATTGTTCTGCCAATGTGTACATATTTTATGTTAATGGTGAAAGTTCCTACCATGGATGTATTGTGTTCTTAATTTTAATATGCTGGCCAACATCCCAAGGAGGTAATAGTGTGTGTACCATTGACAATGAATAAATGGAAAACCTGGTTATGAGGATTTTTAAAACTATTTTAAAAGAGTGATACGGTTGAGACTGTAACCACATTAAATCCAGAAATGTTCATTTCTCTTTCTTTACTGAAGAAAATTTACAGACCAACATGAGTGAAGGCTATAGCATGATCTCTTCAGTAGTATTGGTAGGTTAAACTGTCTAAACTCTAAACTGGATTTAACTGAGTTATCTGAACCTTTCCAGTACATGAGTGATTTCATTCATTAATCCATCCACATATCGAATATACTAAGAGTATGTACATTTTCAACAATATGGTTATAGATAAGGGCTTAAAATAACTAGTAGAGGAGAATCAAATGCAGAAGGAGGTACATAGAAACATACATCAGGAGATTTCTCTATGTATTCATTCAGTCTACCTTTTAATCACTGAAAAATGAATGAATACTTGTTATGCATTTGGTTAATGGCTCGGTATATGAAATCAATGAAAGCATACCTTTGTCTGACAAAGTATTTAATTGACTACAAAGTTGAATATACCCTCACACAGTAGCCAAAATATTATACCTATTTGAAAATACTTTGTCCTTACAAATAATTCGACAAAAGAAATATACAACCCAAAAGGAGCCGAGACTTATGTCACTGTAGTCACATATTCATTTATAGTAGTCAACAGAATAATTTCTGTCATGGATTCCAGTTTCACACCAAGACAGTACATGCATGTCTAAGAACACTGTCTCATGCAGAGCTAGTTCTAAGTCAAAGATCATGAAAGTGATTTGATTTGGGAAAGTCTTATTGCTACATGGTACCTGAAAAGTGTGACAGATCTCAGCTATGTTATGGCAACAGGGACCATACATCTAATCCCACACATTCGCAGAAGTCAGACCTTCTCAGCCCAACATGTTCTCCAGGAACAGTTTCTATGCTTTGCTGCTAGCCCTGCCTCCAGGGCATTTTTCTTTCACCTCTGCCATACCAGGGATGTGGCCAAAAGGGAACCCTACTTCATTTTTGGTGGGAATGTAAACTGGTTCAGGCACTCTGGCAAGCAGTATGGAGATTCCTCAGAAGGCTAAATATAGAACTCCCCTGTGACCCACCAGCCCCACTTTTGGGTATCTATCCAAAAGACCACAAACAAAATCACAGTAATGCCACCAGCACAACAATGTTCATCGCAGCACAATTTGTCATAGCGAGAATTTGGAACCAACCCAGATTCCCCTCAGTAGATGAATGGATCAGGAAAATGTGGTACATATACACAATGAAATTTTATTCCTCTATCAGAATGACATTGCCCCATTTGTAAGGAAATGGAAGGACTTGGAAAAAATTATACTAACTGAAGTGAGCCAGACCCAAAGAAACATATAGAGTCTCTATGGTCTCCCTCATAGGGAATAATTAGCACAGGTTTAGGCTAGTCACAGCAGAGGATCACAAGAGCCCAATAGCTATACCCTTATGAACACATAAGATGATGCTAAGTGAAATGAACTCCATGTTATGGAAACAATTGTTATATCACAGTTGTAACTACTTTCAACGTCCTATGTGTATCTGTAGCTTCTATTATTGATGATGTTCTTGTATCACCTTCCTGTGGTTGTACCTACACTATCTTTGTAATCTTATCTGAGTATATTGGAAACCGTGTTTACTGGTATTGGAAGTAGGAAAATCAAAGGGAATACCAAATTTGATAGACACAGGGTAAAAAAAGAGAAACAACTACAAAAGCAATACTTGCAAAACTGTTTGGTGTAAGTGAACTGAACACCTCCGGGGGGGGGAGGGAAAATGGGGGGAGGAAGGGGGGTATGAGGGACAAGGTAACAAACTGTACAAGAAATGTATCCAATGCCTAACGTATGAAACTGTAACCTCTCTGTACATCAGTTTGATAATAAAAAATTGAAAAAAAAAGATGATGCTAAGTAAAATGAACTCCATGTTATGGAAATGATTGTTATATCACTGTTGTAATTACTTTCAACATGTGATGTGAAACCGTAGCTTCTATTATTGATGACCTTCTTGTATCCCCTTCCTGTGGTTATATCTGCACTATCTCTGTATCTTCTCTGAGTACATTGGAAACCGTGCATACTGGAATTAGAACTAGGAAACTGAAAGGGAACACCAAAATCGAGAGACACAGGGTAAAGAGACAAACGACTCCAAAGCAATACTTGCAAAACTGTTTGGTGTAAATCAACTCAACAACTCATGGTGGGAAAGGGAAAGGGGGAGGGGGAGGGGGGAATGAGGGAGCAGGTAACAAACAGTACAAGAAATGTACCCAAGGCCTAACATATGAAACTGTAACCTCTCTGTACATAAGTTTAACAATAAAAATTTTTAAAAAGAACATAAAAAAGAAGATTCTCTTATCTGTTTATTTCTTTCAAATAACTTCATGAGAAAAGCAATTTCCAAATTTTCTAACCACCCTGAATTTTTTCATAAGCAGAACATGGCCTCAACCCTTTGCAATTTTTTTTCTGAAGTTCTTTAGCAATTAACAGTGGCACAATATTAGTACCTTCCTGGGATCTTGATAGCCTGGTTGTCCTAGTGATGAAGAATCTGCAAGCAGTACTTTTTTTCTGGCCAGGATATATCCATAGTATTCTTCAGATCCATATATGCACAATTCTTTGAGACACTGTGTTCAAATTGCATGAACACAAAGAAGGTAAGAAATAATGTAAAGTAACATGATTCATATTCCTTGACTACCTTTGATACTTGTCACCAAATGAGCTCATTTTAATTTTGAATGATGTGGTTTCAAGGAAGGCAAATATAATCTTTTTCTCCTCATTTGAAATTTTATTATAATTATATATTTATATGCAATTGTATGAAATAACATATATACATATTTTACCCAGTGGTCTCCAATGGCTACATCTTGAAAATTGTGTATTACAATATCACTGTAATATACTGACATTGAAACAGTGTCAACTGATCTTATATGGCTCTTCCCAGTTTTCCTCATATCCAGGTGTATACATTTAACTTTGTACATTCCTCAGTATATTCAAATATCACTATGTCAGTTCATGTGTCCAACAACTCAGCAGCAAGCAAGGTTCTAAATCTGAAAACATCACAAAAATACAGAAAAGGTAGGTATAAATGCTGATTAATGCAAGAGGGGAGTTTACAGGGACAAGAAAGCTTCTTAGAACTTTTTTTTGACTATGGTAGACAAGAGGTGTTTATGATCCAGCAGTTTGTTGTAGCGAAAGTCATCTTGCTTCAGTCTATCCTGGTCCTGTGCTGTTGAGTACCTCCCACTAGCCCAATGAATTGTGGATTGAATTGTATCTTCATCTTCAGTTATTGTGCATTTAAACACTAACCTAATGTACCTCCAAATGAGAATAAACTTGGAGATAGTGTCTTCAAGCATGTGATTAGCTAGATTGAGGCCATTGGAGTCAACCTATTCCAATCTCAAAGAGTCCCTTTAAGAAAAGGAAGAGACATCATGGATGTGCGCTCTCAAAGGAAAATCATGTGTGGATACAATGAGTACATGGCCATCTGTAAGAAAACATAAAGGAACTCAGAAGAAATTAACCTTCAGGTACCTTGATCTTGAATATCTAGCTTCTAGCATTATGATAAAGCTTTATTGTTTAAGCCACACAAGTTTTGTTATTATGACAGCCCTAGAAAATTAACAGAGGGGGAAACTGGGCAATTTCCCCTGAGGGAATTACTGGTTTATCTGGTATTATCTAGATTACTCCCTTCTGTTTCTAGATTAGAGGTTGATAAATGTTCTTATATTAGGCAGAGTACAAGTAGGATATTTAGGTTGCAAACCAGTTTCTTTTCTCACCAACCTTTGTCACTCTCTCAGTTTCATCTGTTGTCCTTTGCACATTATTTCCTAGGTTTATAGTTATTATTAGCATGGAAGTTTAGGAAGCAAGAGATCTGGAACATCACTCCCAGACTGAAAATACTATAATATCTCTGCCAGAGTAAAGATCGTCATTTACAGAGAAAAGATGTGTTTATAGAAAAATTTAAAAAATGAATTTCACTACCTGTTTAACTCCATCCAAAAATAAGAGATACCTTGGTTTCATTCTTGCTCCTCTATGCCCTTAAAACAATTAGCACTTCTTTCTGCATGGCAGAAGGAATAGAGTACATCCAACTTAAGGAGAAAAACTCTAAAACACTAAAATTTGGAGTGGTTAACGTACATATAGTAGAACAGAAGACATTAGATAGGAAGTACTCATAATAAGGCATAAAGACAAGCTTTGAGAGATTGGATAAGTGTTTCCCAAGAGTTTGTCTATCTCTTAAAAGGATTTTACTTCTCCACCATCAAGGTCATGTAACACACCACTTCACATGAAATGGTGTACATCATGATTCCACCAATATTGTGCTTAGCGAAAAGACTATGAATGTACATGACATAGATTGCATTTTAGTGGGAGTTTTATGCTAAATTTTGTGACACGGTTTTAGTTTTTCCTCTGCCATAAATATAGCATACAACAACGAGTGGCCATTCCTTTAGCCTGAGCCCCAGAAATGAAATATTTCATTGATACAGCTTCACAGTCAATAATCTACCCAGCTTTGCCAGCGTGCAATATGAAAGAAATCATTTGTACAGGACACACAAGAGTTTGAGGTTGTTTATTATTCCAACAAAGATAATACACAAGGGATACTTAATCTGTATCCAGAAACAAATTGGAAGGACAAGCTGATAAATACATATGTTGGAACTGGTTTCGTGATAATTTTAATTTTTCATTTCTCAGGATCCACTCGGGAAAATTTGATATATTTGTAACACAGAAATAAGAGTCTCGGGGCTGGGGATATAGCCCTAGTGGCAAGAGTGCCTGCCTCGGTATACCCGAGGCCCTAGGTTCGATTCCCCAGCACCACATATACAGAAAACGGCCAGAAGCCGCGCTGTGGCTCAAGTGGCAGAGTGCTAGCCTTGAGCGGGAAGAAGCCAGGGACAGTGCTTAGGCCCTGAGTCCAAGGCCCAGGACTGGCCAAAAAAAAAAGAAAAAAAGAAAAGAAAAGAAATAAGAGTCTCTTATTGCTACTCTTAGGAATGGGGTTTTCTCCTGGTTCTGGGAGATCCAATATTTACTCCTTGTGGTTAACTCCTGTTCATTGTGGCCCTAGATGGGGAAATCCCTGACAGTAAGGCTCAATACTAATGGATTTACTATTTATTCTAGTACTGATTCATTCATACTGAAAAAAACACAGTTCATAATTGTTTAGACAGTAGTGGGAAAAGGATATAATTTCCCAGCATAATACCTCCGGTGGTTTATTAAAGCTGATTTAAATATTTTCTGTCTCCTAGGTCTTCTTTTTAATCACTGATCACTGAAACATGTTATATTTTTAAGATGAATACTCAGCAGTAGAAGCAAGTGGACAGATGTTCTCAAGGTATTAACAGCAACCAGTAGCCAACTGATACATGAGAAGTCAGGAAACTTGGACTTCACACCAAAGTAAGTTTGCATGCAAACAAAGGCACTTTTTCTTTCTACTAATATCTGTATTTTCCATTTCTCATTCTGGGACTTCTATATATTAAGCTATCAATTATTAATTACCCATTATATGCCAGAAATTTTATAGCTCAGTCCAAATGCGTCCTCCAAGGTGTTGGCACAGATGTGCTTCTTACTAAAGGGTCTGGAAGAGAATTTGTTTCTGTGCTCATTTAGATTGTTGGCAGGATTCAGCAGATTGTGGGTGTGGATCTGCAATGGTATTTCCTTGCTGGCTCTCATCCAGAAACCTCTCAGCCCCTCAGTCTTCCCAAGCATTCATATTGGTCGCATTCATATTTTGAATTTCTTTGTCTTCTCTCTCTCTTTCATATCTCTCTAACTCCTTTTCCCCCTGAATTGCTCTGACCTCAACTGGAGAAAGTTTTCTGCTTTTAAGTGTTCATTTGATTATACTGATAAGGATAAATTAAGTTATTCTCTCCATCATAATTTTCATAGCCTTAATTACAGCTCTGATACTTATTTTATCACATAAAGTAACATCCCATTAGGATACAGGCACCTTTGAAGGAGTCCATTATTTTGCCTTTTACATTACTGAAAATCTCATACTTTGCAAATAAGACAGAGAGACATGAACCGAGGTAAGATGTAATGCACGTGTTCTTTGCATGATTCCCTGTTGCCTTTCTAATATGTTTAATGTGTTAGAGCACTTAACAAATGGGAAAACAGAAGAGGAAAATATCTTAAATGAAGCATAAATGTATTTAGAAAATAAAGTCTGTTTCCAATTTGCAATATGATATATACCTCTGGAATAAAACACTCAAACTAGTCAAAGCTTCAAATAAATCATTGCTGTTGTTTTGATCTATATTAGGAAATAAAGTGTATATTGTATGTGCATATACCTTTCATAATAAATAGAAATAAAAATGGCCAGAATCATGTTGCTAATTCATTCAACACAGAGTAGGCTTATTTCTGGTAGAAATGAAATCCTTTTTTAAAACCATAGAACACTAAGACCCATGAACATAAGAAAGTGGCAAAGGATTTCAATACCCAGACACATATTGCTATAAGAAGTCAGGAATAACCCAGACCTCACATTATTTCCCAGAAGGGAGCACCTTGACCTCCTGGACCCAAAGTAGACGTTGTTCTTCTTCTGGCAATGTCTTTTAATACAGTCACTACATTTCTTTGGATTGCAATATTATCACAAACTTGTCAGAGTTAAAAGTTGTCATATGGAACACAGGAATGAATACAGTCTCAAGAGTTCATTTTTGTAATTGGATCTCACCACCATTAAAAGATGACCATAGTCATTAGGCACACCTAAAGTATGTACTCATTGTTACTAGTAAATTCTCTTGCCTACTTACAAGTCCTATAGTTATTTATTCAAAGTTTATGTGAGATATTTTCATGCAGTCAACATTGATCAAGGAACTGGGTAAAGCAATGCAACCCATGGTCTTTGTTGTCAAATAACATGAGCTCTAATTATATTTGGTAAGAGTTGAATAGATAATAGTCAGAATCTTGTCCAAAATATTTGCAAAGATGTGAGACATCTTTAGTCATTAGAGAAATATAATTCAAACCATGATGAAATATACCAATTCATGGTCAACAAGATGGTTATTATTTTCAAAAATTGAAAATAACAAGTATTAAAAAGTGCAGGAATTTGAAACCTCAAGAATTGCTGGTAAGTGGCATTGTGACTCAGAATGGTGTAACACTAGCCTTGGGCACAAAGAGGCTCACTGCCCTGAATTCAAGCCCCATGACCAAAAAGAAAAATAAATTTCTGGTAGAACTGCAGTTTAGAATATAGTTTGACAGTTCCTTGAGTGACTAAACATAGAATTACTTAACAGTATTTATAGTAAAATTTACTAAATTTCATTTAAAAAGAATTTATGAATGATGGCATATATGGCATAATGGTCCCTTAATATTGATGAGTGATTTTGGTTCCATGGCCCCAAGGGGATACGGAAGTCTAAAAATGCTCCAATCCCTTATAGGACCAAATCAAACCTAACCACAGACAATCTTAGGGTGAATATGGGCTCCAGCACATTACAGACATACATATATTTAGTGTCTAATTTCTTTTAGCTGTCTGCACTTCCAAAGTCTGTTGTACAATGAACTTGACACTGAATATGGTTGCTGGGAGGCACAAACAATATACAAGAATCTAGTATATATTGAGAGGATAGTAACTAAAATGTTAGCTGAAGTGATTTCTTCACATGACTATAAACATTTTCATACTTTGTACTAGGTTCCTCTTTACTTCTCAGCTTTCCACAGACAGCTGAAGACATAACACAGGAAGACATAACATCTTCTTGTAAATTATAGTGCAAATTCTAATTGTATTGAATAATGTGAATTGGGAAGTGCATGGAATAGTTTTGAGGAGTGGCTGAGTGATTGTTTTACTAGAGAAAACATGCATAGAAAAAGAAGGAAGCAGTATTACCTGAAAGAGCCACATAATCTCAGTAGCCCCCAGTTTGATTCTCTGTGAGATACTGATAATATGCTCTACCTAAAAATGATTTGTGATTATTAAATGCGTGAGAAAATATTTAGTACAAAGTTTGACCCACAGTAGGTGCTCAGTGCCCAATGTCTGTTCCCTGTACCTCTCTGAAAACATGAAGTGAAGCTTGAAACAAAGGGAAGGAGGGAGAGTAGGAGAGGAGTATAGGCTTTAATTCACCCCATCTAACTTAGCCTAAGGAGTTTTTAATTAATAACAAGGGCTCTAATTGAGAAAGTGTGAAGTGTTCTAAATCTCTCAGATAGAAACATGTGTCATCTATTCCGTGTCTGTAGGAAAACTTAAATCAATATTTGAATTAATGGAAGAAATTAAATGACTGCAGAAACAATTTGGGAATTGAACAAGTTTCAAAATGAAGTATTTGATAAAAGATGATACACAGAGTGACTGAATACTTACCTTTAAAACATGCTTCGCCAAAGTCCAGAAAGAAACAATCAATCAATCCATTGCCTGGTAGGTATTCTGGCAGATTAACAAAGCTAATAGACCTGGGGGAAAGCTCAGCACCATTATTCACCTAAAAGTCAAACCACCTAAGGAAATGTGATTAAAAAATAGATTAGTGGTTTAAGTTTGGAGTCAACTGCATTTGTTTGTGGCTGGTTAGTACATAAAACCTTGCACTTCCATAGCTGAAAGTTCACAAAGACAGAACCCAAGAAACACTCACTCTTCATTTTAGTAATTAATTTATGTATGTATGCATTTATTTATTCATTGTGCCAGTACTGGGGCTTGAACTCAGGGCCTCAGCAGTATCCCTTAGATTTTTTTGCTCACAGCTAATACTCTAACACTTGAGCCAAGCCTCTACTTCTGACTTTTTTCTGGCTATCTGAAATAAAATCTCAATGACTTTCATGCCAAAGCTGGCTTCAAGCCTTATCCTTCACATCTTAGTCTCCTGGCCAACTAGGATTAAAGGTATGAGCCACAGGCACCCGACTCCACTCCTCATTTTGTGTGACAGAATGAGGTCCACAGAAGGGGAAATGTCACACTCAAAGTCCTTGAGCTAGTTACAACAGTAGGAACTAGAGCCCAGAGTTGCAAATTCATAGTCCATTCTTCTCAACTCTCACTATTAAGGGTATAATATCCACCATACAGACACAAAATATTGAAGAGATTCTGCTATTATTTTTAAGTCATTTGAAGGAAGATGACTTCTCTACCGCTCTCCTCCCAACTCTCTTCCCACTTCCTTCTTTTTTGTTTTGTTTTGTTTCCTGTTGGTAATGGAGTTTGAACTCAGGACCTGAACAATGTCCCTGAGGTCTTTTGCTCAAGGCTAGCACTCTATTACTTTAAGCCACAGTGCCACTTCCAGTTTTCTGATGGTTAATTGGAGATAAGCCTCTTGAGGACTTTCCTATCCAGGCTGGCTTCAAACTGTAATTATCAGATCTCAGCCTCTTGAGTGTCTAGGATTACAGGCATGAGCCACCAGCGACCAGCTACCACTTATTTGCCGAAGTCTATCTCTGAAAGTATCACTTAAGAATGTGACCCAATCTTAATACTGTTCCCCCACCATGACTTGGGACATTCACTCAATACCCTTTTCCATTGTACCTACTCCTTTAATGTGCCTGCTATATATGCCATTTCAACCTACAAGTCCAAGGGCACAAATGGGAAGTTGAAAAACAGAATGAAATCCAGTGGGTTGAAAAAAGTTCAACTTTTCTCCCTGTACTCCCTGTGATCTGTTCATAGGCAGTGGTTAAATAGGCATGTTGGGCCAATGCAATACCTCTCTAGGGGGTTCTGTGGTCATGTGCACTGCAAGGGAGTGTGGCTATAATGGCAATGTTGGAAAAGAAGAAAGTTACAGTCACTAATTTATTGCCTTGGTTTACAGGGTCTTACACAGTGAGCTCTGAGCCAATACCAGGCTTCTTTGTATGAGTAAGCTCAGTCTTCCAGTGCCAAATAATGTGAGTGAATCAATAAAAAGTGTGTGTTTATTCCTGTGAACATGTCTTAGTTATAAATAGATCAATAAGAGATAGGTAACACTGTGTATCCTGATGAAATACCTTGGAGATGTTGTCCAGGAGTAGCAGTGTGGACAGTGTAGGAGATCTGAATGATAATCACCAAGTAGAAGTCAGCTCACTCCCAAGGATATGGGTACTAAACAGATTGAATACTCAATATCCCACACAAACAAGTTGAATCCTGATCCTCAGGCTAGAAGTTTCAGAATCAGCAGCATTGCTACTGGACGTGCTAAAAAATGCAAAATGCTACAAACCTATTGTGCTATAATCTGCATTTATCAAGGACCCTTGGTGATTTATATGCTCATTAAAGAGTGAGGAGCCTTGGTCTGCACCATTAGTATAAGAATAATTGTAACTAACATTTAGTCAGTTGTTATCATTTCTGACTGTTCTGATGAGTAAATTACACACATTTTCCTGTAGAAAAAGCAGATTTCTTTAACATAAAAGAGTTATAGGGGCTGGGACTATGGCCCAGTGGCGAGAGTGCTTGCTTAGTATACATGAAGCCCTAGGTTCTATTCCTCGGCACCACATATATACAAAAAGGCCAGAAGTGATGTTGTGGCTCAAGTGGCAGAGTGCTAGCCTTGAGCAAAAGGAAGCCAGGGACAGTGCTCAGGCCCTGAATTCAAGCCCCAGGACTGGCAAAAAAAAAGAGAGAGAGAGAGTTATAGGCAGAGAAACTGCTCAAGAATCTCTCAGGATCTATTTCATTTCCAACCAGGTTTAAAAAGGTGTTACACAGTTCTAGTCTAATGACAAGGAAAGGATACATATAATCTCTAGTTTTTTCTTTAGTTAGTCAAAAATAAGTGCATAGACTGAAACTGTTTGAGTAGAATGGTAACAAAAATCCCAAATATAAAAAGTATGATTGACACTGGAGGCTCCTCAAAACACTGAAGATAGATCTTCCCTATGACCTAGCCATCCCACTGCTAAGTATTTATCCAACAGACCAAAAACAAGGCAACAATAAAGTTACCAGGACAACCATGTTCATTGCGGCATTGTTTACCATAGACAAGCTATGGAATCAGTCCAGATTCTCCTGAATGGCAGAATGAATCAAGAAACCATAGTATATATACACAGTGGAATTTTATTTTTCCATCAGAAAGAATATTGTACTATTTTAAGGATATGGAATACTTTGAAAAAGTTACATTAAGCAAAGTAAGCGAGACCCAATAACAAGTTGGATGTTTTCCCTCATTTTTGTAACTAGAAAGTGCTTATAAATCTCTAAGTAAACACACTGGATGATAAAAGACAAAAAATACACTTGGACACAAGAAAGTATACAGGATTCCGGACATTCACACAGTGAGACCAAAGGAGGGTATTCTTAGGAGAGGATCACACAGATTCAGTAGCTATGTGCACATCATCATATAAAATGATATTTATTGAAATGAACTCCAAAAAATGGAAACGAGGGTTTTGTTTTTGCTATTTTGCTTTTTTGTTGTTGTTGTTGTTGTTGTTTTTCTCCTTTATCACTATTTTTAATTTCTGTACTTTTTGTCTTCTATGTAAATTTATCTGTTTGGGGGAGGATAAGGGGGAGCACAGAAATGGTGGGACAAAGGGGTAACAAATACAGTTAGTGATACTCACTAGATATTATGTTGAAAATGAACTATACAACTTGCAGGGGAAGGGGTTTGGGAAAGAAAATTGGGTGAAAGCAAGAGAAGGGGTGACACTACTCAAAAAGCAATGTATTCATTACCTGTCTTATGTAACTATAACCCCTCTGTACTTCACTTTTAGACATAATTCTGGAAGTTCTATATATTGTAATAAGGAAAGAAAAAGAAAGTATAGGCAGATAAATCTTAGTGAAATAAAAATAGAACACTGTTTCTATTTACAAATTACATGATAATCTATTTTATAGCAGAAAACTGCTAGCAATCTATAAGACAAAACAAAGTTCCTAGAACTAATAAAGTCAGCATGATTGCAAGATATCATGTACAAAAACAGGACTACAGAGTAGCACAGAAATGAAGCTTTGCAAATCTGACCTCTCTTCACCTTGAAGGAGACAATGCCACTCAAATCTGTTCTTGCTACTCTCCTCCCATGTTCATCTTTTAAGACTTTATGGCCTTTGGAATACAAATTAAGAATGTCACCTTACCTCATTTTGGGGGGAAAAAAGTGGTCTTATCCCATACCCCATAGTCCTCCTAAAATGTTGCTTGAATCATTCAGAATTCTGAAATGTAGGTGCTACTATGTGCCTAAATTGTCATGTAAGTAAACTGAGGCAGGTTCCTCAAGGTTACATCTATGAGAAGTTAGCCATGATTCTAATCCAGCACTTCTCCAGAGGGTGTGCTCTCAACCAATTTACACAGTTTTAGTTGAGCTCAATTTTTCACAGAGACAGAAAAAGAAGTTTCCATTAAACTCTATTTTGTCAAATTCCTAAAGTGTTTTCTAAACTTTAATAGAAAAAGAGGGTTGCAATAAGATCTGCCTTGTGACGGCTACTCTTAAAAAGAAAAATGATTGAAATATCAGATTCTCACCCCTGCTCCCCCCACCAAGGCATTATACAGCTGTGTCTTGCCAAGAAAATTGAATCCTGGATTGTAAGAGCTGGAAGGCCCTCCAGGGTCATTTAATCTAACTGCTTCAATTTGCAAACAGGGAAACAGGCTTAGAGAACTGTGGATCACTCCACCTGGCTCAAATGTGGCCACCTCCCCCTCCCAGGCTCATGTCTTTTTCCCCTGTTCTTCCTCCATATGCATGCCAAATGTAAGTCACCACTGGATTTCTAATTTATACACATAAACAATTCTGGAGTCGTGTTCCCTAGTAGCCTAGAAGCTCTTCCATATGGTAAACTGAAATTCTGCATCCCTCTGCCTCCCCCCACTTCCATGCCCCATCAAGTCTTGCTTTGACTCTCTGGAGAAATAATCAGACAGTCTTCAGACATTCCAATTTTAAAGCCAAGAAAATATCTGAGTTTGGGATATAAATTCAGCTGTCTAATGCCTCCCAAGTGATCATTTCCTCATAACTTCTGCAACTTTAATTTATGCTGCATAATGACAGTTAATGCTGTCTGCTTTTCTATGGCCCAACGGATGCTTTCTTAGTCTCAAGTGACCAGCACAATGCAATTTGACCCAGTTGGCCTTTGAACAAGTCACACTAAGAAATCAGTTCTTTCCGGTAGGTTCAATACACATGTGAAGCTTCCAAACAATTTTTTTTCCAACTTACAAAATGAACAAAGCTTTAAATCCATGAATTGGATGGATGCTTGCAGGGACTAACCCTGAGTTTTACAAGCTCATTTGAAAGTTGTTTCTGTGCTTGATCTACACGAAATATGCTGTCAATGGAGGTTTCTGCCTCTCCATGAATGCACATATGGCCTTTAGAGCTGCCCTCATGCTCTGAATGTGCTTTTGGCATGTCAGACCATCAAGCTACCTTCGCACAATCTAGAATATATTAGTAGAAGGTAATGAGGAAGTCTTCCAATTGAACTTTCCATCCAAAGAAACATGTTATTTAAAATATCTCCAACAAGCAGTTCTTTGGTCCTACTACAGTCTCCCCCTCACCCCACTACTGACCCCAGCAGAAGACAAGGATATGGAAGAGTAACAAGGTCAAGAAGAGGCAATAGGTGAGATTTGGCCCACTCAAATTAGTTTTCAGTCCTTACTCTTCTTCTTCAGCCACATTTTCCCCAAAGAACAAGAAGTCATTCTTTCTTATTCTACTTATTCCTTAACCTAAGAAGCCTGGATCATTTCTTTTTACCAAAACCATTCTCTGAAAGTATATCATTGATCTCCTGAGTGCAAGATCTGAAGTTATTTTTTATTCCTCATCTTTCTAAACACTTTTATAATTTATAAAGGTTCCAACTATGTATTTTTCCTTGGTGCTGGATGAAATAAAGAGCCTTTTGTATACTAGTTAAGTATTTTACCTGGAGTTACATGGTGAGACACTGTGAACTCCATATATAACCTAGGCTCCCCTTAAACTGTTCCTCCTCCCTCCACCTCTTACTTCTGGGATTGTACCATTCCCATCCAGAAATATGTCCTTTCTTGTTTCACTTCTTTTAGTTTTGGGAACACTTCATTCTATTGCATTTCCTTGCAACTCCCAGGCCAAGTTGCTTTATTTTTGTATTTTCTATTCTTCTTCACTTCAAATGTGCCTATTCACTCATATTCCCTCCTCCACAAACTTGCTTTCTCATTGATTTCAAGAATCTCTTGCATGTATTCATGTCAGTACTATACTGTTTGTGTTACTATAGCTATATAGTATAATTTCAGTTGGGTATTATGATAACTCCAGCCTTGTTCTTTTTGCTCAGGATTACTATAGAGTCTTTTGTACTTTAGGGTCTTTTGTGCTTCCATGTGAATGTTAGGATTGTTTCTTCTATTTCTGTGAAAAATGTTGTTAGGCTTTAAATGGACATTTCATTCGACCTATAGATTACATTTAGTAATATAGGTATTTTCACAAAATTAATTTTACTGATTCATGAAAATGGGAGGACTTTCCATCCTCAATTGTAGTCCTCATTTTTTTCTTTAGTGTTTCATAGTTTTCGTTACAGAGATATTTCAACTCTTCGTTTAAGCTTATTGCTAGGTAGTTTTGAGACTTGTGAGTTGAATTGTTTTCTTCATTTCTTTCTCAGTATGTTCATCATTAGTATATAGGAAAGTCACTAATTTAATGTATTGGTTTTGTATCTTTGTTGTTTTGCTGAAGTGAAAACATTCAAATAAAGTATCTAGAGTCTTCTAAATACAGGATCAATTCAATGTAAGTTGAGACAAGTTGACTTATTTTCCTATTTGAATTTCTAATATTACATTCTCTTGACAGATTGCTGTGGCTAAAATTTCAAGTGATATAATGAATAAGCAAGGAAAGACTGGTTATCCTTGCCTTGTCTCAGATCTGATTTTAGAGGAAATTATTTTTCCACACTCAATTCACACTGTTTGATACAGGTTGGTGAATATTATAGTCATTATTATACTGGAGTATAATAGGTAATGAACATCCAGAATACATGAAGAGCTCAAAATATTTAACACCAAAGGATCAAAGAATCCAATCAATATATGGGCAAATGAACTAAATAATTCTCAAAAGAAGCTACAAATATCTACTAAATACATGAAGAAGTATTCACTATCCTTAGTCATGAATGAAGTTCAAATCAAAACAACATGGAGTTCCTATCAAACCCCCGCCAGAAGTATGAGATAAGGCAAAATTGATTGGAACATAGTGTAAATATTCATGGATATGTAACAATGAAATCCCTCCTGTATAACAGATATAAGCCAATAAAAGGTAAATTGCATAAACCTCAAATGAAATTATAGTTTAAAAAAAACAAGTGAAAAGGGGCTGGGAACCCAAAGAAACGTGGAGTCTATGGTCTCCCTCATAGGGAATAATGAGTACAGGTTTAGGCTAGTCACAGCAGAGGATCACAAGGCCCAATAGCTATACCCTTATGAACACAAAAGATGATGCTAAGTGAAATGAACTCCATGTTATGGAGACAATTGTTATATCACAGTTGTAACTACTTTCAACATGCCATGTGAAACGTAGCTTTTTATGTTGATGATCCTCTTGTATCCCCTGCCCGTGGTTGTCCCCACGTTATCACTATATCTCATCTGAGTACAATGGATTCTGTATATACTGGTATTAGAACTAGGGACATGAAAGGGAATATTAAAATTGAGAGACAAAGGATAAAAAGACAAACGACTCCAAAAGCAATACTTACAAGACCATTTGGTATAATCCAACTGAACAACTCATGGGGGGAGAGGGAAAGGGGGAGAGAAAGGGGGGAAATGAAGGAGGACATAACAAACTGTAACCCCTCTGTACATCACTTTGACAATAAATAAGTAATTATTCAAAAAATGCAAAACAAAGGAGGGGCTGGGAATGTGGCTTAGAGGTAGAGTGTTTGCCTAGCATGCATGAAGCCCTGAGTTCGATTCCTCAGCACCACATAAACAGAAAAAGTCAGAAGTGGTACTGTGGCTCAAGTGATAGAGTACTAGCCTTAAGCAAATGGAAGCCAAGGACAGTACTCAGGCCCTGAGTTCAAGCCCCAGGACTGGCAAAAAAAGTAAAAAGTACTAGAAAAATAATACTAAAAATAATGCATGCTCATGAGATTAAAAAGAAAGGAGTATAGTGGCTCCTCAACACACATTAAATACATAAAAGCATATGGTATAATTATACCACTTCTGGGCATATACTCAAAGTAATCCAAGTCAGTATATGTATGATTATTGCAAAACACTTCACATAGCCAAACTATGGAACTACACATCACATTAAACAAAACAGATACAGGAAGATAACTATCTTGTGATTTTACTCATTTGTGGAGTCTATGTATGAAAGTAGAACAGGGGGCTGGGGATTTAGCTCAGTGGAAGAGCGCCTGCCTGGTGAGCGCAAGGCCCCGAGTTTGGTCCTCAGCTCTAGAAAAAAAACTATGAAAGTACAACAGTACCACATAGCATACAATAAGAGAGGGCAGTAAGGATGTGGCTAGACTCTTATATGCCTGTGTGAAAATGTGAAAATGTAAAAATGAAACTTCTTTTTTGGCAGTCATGGGGCTTGAATTCTGGGCCTGGGTGCTGTCCCTGAGCTCTGCAGCTCAAGGCTAGAGCTCTGTCATTTAAGCCACAGGGCCACTTTCAGTTTACTAGAGATTGACTGGAGATAAGAGCCTCACAGACTTCCCTGTCTCGGCTGGATTTGAACCCTGATCATCAGACCTCAGCGTCCTGAGTAGCTAGGATTACAGGCGTGAGCCACCAGCACTCAGCCCCATCATCTCATACAATTAAGTGTGCTAATAATTTTGCATGCCACTTATATTTTCTAATTTCTAAATTGCTCAGCCCAGTGGCAGAGAACATTTTCTACAGGCAGGTAGTAAATATTTTGGGCTATATGAGCTGAATTGACACTGTCAACTATTCAATTCTGCTGTTACAGCATGAAAGCTGCTACAGACAATATATAAACTTATGAGCTTGGTGGTGTTATATAATTTTATTTATACAGTCAACCAACTGACTTTATTTGCTTTAGGGCCATAGTTTGCTTACCCTAATCTGGATGGAATAAATTTATTTTTCAGGAGTTTGACATTAAAGTATACCACAAATATATGCTCATATATGATTTCTCCTGATAAGTTGTTTTTTTTTTTTTTTTTTTTTTTTTTTTGGCCAGTCCTGGGCCTTGGACTCAGGGCCTGAGAACTGTCCCTGGCTTCCTTTTGCTCAAGGCTAGCACTCTACCACTTGAGCCACAGCGCCACTTCTGGCCGTTTTCTGTATATGTGGTGCTGGGGAATCGAACCAGGGCCTCATGTATACGAGGCAAGCTCTCTTGCCACTAGGCCATATCCCCAGCCCCTCCTGATAAGTTTTTATAGGTATTACATGCAAAGGACAAAAAAATTTACTTTCAAGGGACTGCTAAAGGCAAAATTTTCTATTTCCACAATAAAATTTTCCTGCCTCATAGTATTCATTGAAAAGAAAATTCATTCAATATAAGCTTACTCCAAAAGACTTCCAGCTCAGCAAAAAGCATTTGTTTGGAGAGCAAATATCTATTGAATCTGCCTCAAACACACATTAGAAGTCTTCCAGTGGGAAAATTTATAACATTTCCCAGGATATTTCCTAGATTTCCCAGTGTCAAATTGAGAAAAATTTGCATAGTTCTTAATATCTAATTTTGAATGCAAAGCTAAATATTAATACTAATTGTCCATTTGATTCCTGTAATCACTTGTGCTACCAAAGAATGGTATATGCCTTAAGAAAACCCTACAGAACACAAAGCAAATTTTTATTTAAGGCACTTCAGTAACTGCTTTTTGTCTGCAAAAGAATATCAGAGTGGAAGAGCTGTTGTGTTGCAAAGCTGTTTAGCATACACAAGGCCTTGAGTTTCATCCCCATTATTTGAAGAAAAGAATGAAAAGGGAAGGGAAAAGAAGGAAAAGAAAGTAAAAAGGAAAGGAAGTAGTAAATTTTAAGTGATAAAGCACTTACCTAGCAACACAAATCCCTGAGTTCAAAGGGAGAGAGGGAGAAGGAAGGAGAAGAGGGAGAAGGAAAAGATAATGACAGCTAGAGTGGCCCCCATTTTCTTAAATTTAACTAATCTTAAAGATGGTATCTGTTAAGTTGGTACAAACTATACAAACTACGAGAACCTATCACAGGACTTTTTCCTTCACAATTAAAAAGCACAAGGTGGAGTAAATGACTTTGTTCCAAGGCCTAGACTGCAAAACTACTGCAAACAAACTGGTAGAGGATGCAAAACAGTCTGGCAACAACATTATACTGCTTCCTGGAGGTCACTCTAATCCAATTTTTCCAATTAATATTCCCATCAGAACATTGAGAGAAGAAGAATAGAATGGCTTGGCCTAGAAATTTGGGCAGGATATACATGAGACCTTCCATCACACTACCTCACATTAATAGTAGCTGAGATTCATAGAATATTTGGCAAAATGCATCCACAAAGCCCGCTGCTGTATCTCAAGGGTCTCATCCACCAAACCACTCTTGGCAATGAAGTTGTGATGTGCCGCCAGCGTAATTTCCATCCAGCTCTTAACTTTATACCAGGCTATAGTGGCTAGAAAATTTGGGGTACAGTGATGTGCTCTTATTGGTAAACATTATTATATGTGGTAGGTAAGTCTTGGCCATCTCTGAGTGGAACTGATTTATGGGACAAATAGTATTTGCCTTTAACTCCTTTCAAGCCGTTAATTGTGCTAATGTAGATTTTTCTTCCTGAATTAAATGAACTCTTCAACTGGATGTTTCCATTTTCACTGGAATGCTTTCCTTTAATGCTTTAAGTAACACTCCTTGTTCTTTAATGGCAAACAATTATAGCAAAGCTAATTTTTTTTCAAAACACTTATTTCAATTCCAGTGAGAAGTCTATGAGGAAAGGCATCTCTCTTTCCCAGAGACAGATTGGGAATAAACCCTTACCTTAAAAATCCTCTTACTTGGAATGCTTTCCATTTGTAAATTAGGAAACTCTGAACAGATAATGGTAAGACAGATATTATCAAGAACGATTTGAAGGGAATCCCATCCCAGATTCTTTTGAAAGAGGGTCCCATGGTAGCTAACACCTACTTATAAAGCTTGAAAGGAAGTAAGGGTTTGTCTCACCCCGACAGTGAAAGTCTGTCATGCTGTCCCTTCCTTCATTACAGCAGAGGACATCAAGCAGTCTGGGATTAGATGAAACATGTACAGGGAAAATTAAAGAGTCACTTAAAGTTCAAAGGAAAAGCTAAATGGTTCTTTCGTCTCTGCTGTTTCTGAGCTTTGCTTGAAAGAGGTATGTTCTTGAGGAACCTTTGATTCCAAGAAGTTACACAGAATAGAGAGGATATGATGAGGAGTTGGGATGCTCAGGTCTGGCATCAGGCTACAAAAAAAGAAAAGCAAGAAACAGTAGCATGTGTTTTCCTTCTAGGCTGCATATTCTGCCTCATGTGGAAGGAGAAGCAAATGGGATTTCCAAGAGGGGGTGAAACAGGAGTTAAGAATATGAAGCATAAAGTCCTGAGGAAAATTCTCATCCACAGAAAGAGATCATGGTCTTCCTAGTCCCCATTTATAATCTGGTAACTTTGGCCATAAACTGTATCCTTTGTGGCCTAGAGTCAGTTCACCCACCTGGGCTCTAATAAAAGGAGTCAATGCCCAGGAAAAAGAGAATCTGCTTATTTCACTGAAACAATACAACCCCAATACTCAAAACTCACATAGTAACTCCTGCACAGGTTATGGAGGTAAAAAGCACAGAATTGGATTATTTTAAAACAACATTTTATTGACTTTTAAAATACCCTTTACTGTTACTAAACTGTTGCTATTGCCCACATTCCCATGACTTTGCTCCTGCATTTTTCTGTGGAAAGTTTACATTGCAACCTATATCCGAAAGCAAGAGTTATTTTGAGATTCCACAGAAAATTGTTCAGGATTATTCACCAGCTCAATGTGTGGCCCTTGACCAAGTTGCTAAATTTGCCCTTCAACTTTATATTTTTTAAAAAATAAAAAGAATTCACTTCAAACCAAATACTCTCATAAACACTAAAGAAGATACATATCAAGGTTCAATCCATTTATAGTATTCTCCATACTTTTAATATATTTTTAGTCCCTGGTGCTTTTACCCAAACAGTCATAGATAAAAGATTATTACAAATCATGTTTTCTGTTGCCATAGTGCTTTCCATTTTAAAGAAGTAAAAGCAGCTACCAGTTTAACAAAAACATTTTCCTCTACGAAATTGCTAGATCCATAATATATCACAGTCTGCTTTCTTGATAGAGCAGAGAAAATACAAGACAAGAAAAGAGTAAAATTTTCTTTGTCTTTCTTATATTCTATGCATTGTCATGTTTATATCACTTTTTAAGGAACAATGATTAAAATTTATCTCTTCATTAGTTACATGAAAGGTACTTTAAAATATTTTTTAAAGAACATATGTTTTATCCCCTGTTGTCACTGTTTTTGATTTTGGTACCCTGTGTCTTGTATATATGTTTATCTGATTTGGGGATGGGAAGAGGAATAACAAAATGGTGAGACAAAGGACAAAGGGTGAACCAATGCAACACTGATACAAGAGACTATGTTGGAAATGAACTTTACAACTTAGTCGGGGAAGTATCAGGGGAAAGGGGAAGTGGGAGAAAATCTACTCATCACCTTACTTATGGAACTGTAACCCCTCTGTACATCACCATTACAATAAAATAAACGAAATTAAAGGAAAAAATCATGTGAACATATAGAGAGAAATTAGAAACTTTATGTGCTGACCCTTCACATAGCTGCTTCCCAATCATCTTGCCTGGGAAAGATGAGATTTTAGTCTGAGTCTTATATACTTGCTGACAGGACTTCCTACTTCGAATGTACCACCATTGAATCTGTCATTGTTCCACCAGAAGCCTTAGTGTCCCCTAGTCAGGAGAGTACTTCTTTGTGTTCTAAGGATCAATTGCTCATTAGATAGGGTTCAAGCAGAAATGGAACAGAAAGAAAATTCCAAATTTCCTGCTGGGTATATGGACTGTGAAATGACTTCTGCAATCAAGAGTTGCATGAAAGATGGCTTGTACCAAGGGGACAGATCTATAAAATTACCATCTGAGATAGAGTCATCATTTTCATCAATGGGTATTATCAAGGCAAAGACAGCTTCCTCTCCAACACTTTCCTCAGACTTGCCTTCACACAACAAGCTGTGTGGCTACCCTTCCACTCTCAACTTTTCTGCTGGGAACACCATGCCAACAACTCATATTCAGTCACTCCAAAAATTGGCATGGGTAAACCAGGTATTACAAAAAGAAAATTTTCTCCTGCTAGACCCCGTCCAAACAGGGGGCTTGGAGTACCCATAATACAGTGAGCCCACATTCCTGGTCCCCGGACATTTCAGAAGGTCGGGAAATTTTTGCTAGTTGGCTATGTGAAAAGTGACAAAGTAGAGTAAAACACCAGAGCCACACTTTAGTTTTCTGCTGTCAAAATTGTGACCTATGCCTCTCATACCTCCCAAACTCATTCCATGCTTCTGTGGGACTGAATTTACACGTGCTCCTTTTCTGGTGGTTCCTGAATTTGTGCCTAATATGTTTTATCATTATCCTACATTTTCATCTTTCTGGCATGAAGAAGGAGGAAGATTTATTTCCCCCTTTCAGATACTGTCAAGTAGTCAAGGTAGATTGCAATTACTCTATGGACTGGTTATTGTTTCCAAATGTCTGGTAAGGAAGTTTCTCTCTGCTAAGGAATACTGGAAACCCCTTTCCTCTGGCACACAAAGCATTCTAGAGACTTTCATTCCACATAGATTATTTAATCAACTGACACTGTCCATTCCACTTGTAAGAATACTTCCTCAACAATCATGTGAAGAGACCAAAAAATCAAGAGACGTTGAAGTTTCCTGCCATGCTCAAAACACAAATGGAGAAGAAGAAAAAAAGAATGACATACTATCTATCTGGTAGATTTAGACTAGAATTAGACTTGCTGAAGGTTCGCTTTGAAGGTTGTGACATCCCAGGCGCTTAAACAAATTATCTGTTATTTTGGTCTTGTCTCCTCCAGAGTTAGAGAAGTTTATAAGAATTATGTGATATAGGAGAAGCAGAGGCACAAATACATATACAGTAATCAATGTACATATATGAACATGGAACTAGGAAACTTGAGGGAATAGTGGAGTTGAGGTAGATGGGAGGAGGAAAATGATTGACCAAGATGCATTGTACACAAACATTAACATGTTGATTTGAAACCTCTTTTCACAACTATTAAAACATAATAAAAATAAACAATTTAGAATAAAATGCCAAGTTAGGTGCTGGTGAAATCCTAGCTACTCTGAAGGGCAAGAGCTGATGATCGCAGTTCAAAGCTAGTCCAGCCAGGAAAGTCTGTGAGACTTTTATCTCTAATAAATTATCAAAAACAGGCCATTAGTATAGGTGTGGCTCAAGTGGGAGTAGAGCACTAGCTTTAAGCAAAAAGAAGCTCACCAGTAAAAAATGGATGGATGGATGGATGGGTAGATAGATAAATAAATAACCCCTCAATTCTTTGAGACTAAAAATGTATGTTGAGGCAAACTCCCTTTTTTGGCAAATATCCTAGACCAACATTTTAGGAAGGACTGAACCTTTGTTATATACCTCAGAAAAGTCCAGTATCACTTTTCTATGAAATATTCTTGGTCTCAACTGTGAATACCTTTTGCTCTGTCCTCTGAAAGATGATTTTCTACACCTTTATTCGACGCAATTGTCACCATTTTTGTTTCAAAACAAAATATGTGGATATTGCTACATAATCATTGAACATTCTTGAAATTCCTCTGTGCTTTCAAAACTATTTTGAAACAAAATAGAAAAGGAAATGTGCCATTTCAGGCATTGCCCTTCTCCCCAATTCTGCCCCTGACCCTTACTAGTGTTGTCTAGCTTCCCTGCTTCTTATCCATTCTTTCAAGGAGTGTTGGGAAAGTGGGGATTTGGTTTCAGATGTTAAGCTGTCTCTCTCCAGCCCTTATGTTTGCCTGAAATACAGACCACATCATATGTATCACCATTTCCCAATGGTCTGTCAGTGAGAGATAGACATCTTCCTGCTAAAAGTATCCATGGCCTAATTCTCAAAATTTGTAATTATGCTATATGGCAAGAAGAATTGGAAATAGGAGTCTCATGGACTTTCTTGCCTGAGCTGACTTTGAACCACAATCCTGAATTGAATGTATAAAACTTCATGAGATTCCTTCCCCTCGCAACAGCTGGGCATGGTGTTGCAAACCTATAATGCTAACTATGACAGGAAACTTAAGCATACAGACTGACCTAGGAATATGCTAAGGCCTTAAGTGAGACTATACATCAAAGATAAATAGCATCAAAAAGGGCTGCAGGTATGGCTATGAAAAGACATATAGCATCTGCCTAGCAAGCGCCCCAAATTCAAATTACAGGAGCTTGTTAAAAAGAAAAGTACCAGTCATACTGGACTCAGATTATTTCCTAACAGTCTCATTTTAATTCAGTCACCCATGTAAGGACCATGATTCCAAATACTGTTGGTTCTCCATATCCATGAGTTAGTTGCACATGTGATTTAATCAACAAAGGATTGAAATCATTCTTAAAAATTGCCTGTAAGTTAGGCACCAGTGGCACACCCTAGCTACTCAGGACGCTGAGATCTATAAAGCTATCCCATGAAGAATAATCTATGAGACCCTGTCTGTAAAATAAGCAGCAAAAAGCTGTGTGGGTCAAGTGGTAGACCAACAATGAAACAAACAAATCAAGCAAGAACAAGGACATAAGTTCAAACTCTAGTACTTCCCCAACAAAACTGCAGGTGTACTGAATTTTTGCAGACAGTTTTCATGTTATTATTTGCTAAATAATATAATAAAAACAACGATTTGCATAACACTAACATTATATTGGCTACTGTAAGTCATTTAGAGATTATTTAACATATATAGGGAAATGTATATGTGTTGTATACCAGTACTATTTATTTCATTTAAAGAACTTGACCATCTACATATTTTAATATCTGATAATCTTGGAACCAATCCTTCATGAGTACGGAGGTATGCTGCAAATCACAATCTGAAGCACTAGGGATTAGAATTTCAACCTATGAACTAGGGTTGCGGGAAACAAAAATTCAGTCCACAAGACAAAAAAGGACGTATCAAGAAGATGCCCTTTATAATCAATCTTATGTTTATTACATTTTTGAAAGAGCAAAGTGCATTCCCAAGTCTATTGTTTGATTTTATTATTTTATCTTTGTGCTTCAAACACATGCTACTGCCTCCATAAAACCACCTCTTCCATAGCACAATAAATAAAGGGAACATGGAAGCTAGGTCTTGCTAGCACGCAAAAATCTGGTAGTTGCTGTAATTGTATGCTCAGGGAACCACTGGAGGATAAACCCGAACCTTTGAGGCTGAAGTTAGGACAAATCAGCTTTCAACAGAAGGAAGAAGACACAAAGAGAAGAAATACTTTGCTTACAGCCTTGGAGATTTTTACAGCACTCATCCAAAGTACTGGATTCATGAGCAGATATGATTTACTAATTTGAAGGATGACTACACTGTGTGAAGAAACCGTGTGGCAACAGATGGGTGAGGCCGGCTTGGAGTCAAGCCAAGCTTGACAAAGTTGAACTGAGTTCTGGGCCTGCAGTCTCCCTTGAGCTTTGAGTCCCTTGCCACCTAAAATAATCCTTCTTATCTCAGTTCTATCATCAAGCTGTGACAGCTCCTGACATTATCCATAACAGCTGTCCATTGTCCTCTGCTCTTGAGATAGTGCTCACCACATCATTTCCTGCCGGAAACTTTGCTTCCCTGGACGAAACTTCTCAGCGCTCAAAGATTGGTTTATATTTCACACATTCAGTTATATCATTGCATCATGGTTTATACTGTTAGGGGCCCATCAGCATGAATTCATTTTGTATCTGGGATATCACAATTAATTTCTGATTAAATCAGTGTAGCTACACTATTTATTCCTATTTTGTTCTTCTTGAATCTTGCATTTCTTTGTCTAATAAAATGCTGTTTGTTGATTATTTGTGGTTTATTTATCCCTGAAGAGTTCCTTTTCCATCTACTTGATCCTCAAGAGGCCTAAAATTCTGAAGATTTGATTACCTGATGCTGGGTAGGTAACAAGGCCTCCTTATCTTTTGTTTCTAAATTTAAATTGATCTTTTATCAACATAAAATAATTGTACACATTAATGTGGCAAAGGGTAATATTTTGACACATAAACACATATGCACTTATCAAATCAGAGTACAGTTCTCTATTTATGGTTATTCTTTGTGTGCATGTGTGGTATTGGATGGAGCCCAGGGTTTTCCACAGGGTAGGCAAGCACTCTACAATTGAGCTACAGCTCCATCCTTCCTTGTAGTTTGATTTTTTAGAGCCTTTGAACTCTTCTTTTCTACATCTTTGTAAACATATAATAGATTATTATAAACTGAGCTATCATAAGAAAATGAGCTCAGCATACCAACAAGATGCCTATACTCCCATGGTTATTGTGATACTGTTCACAATAACTAAGATACAAAATCAACCTAAGTAGAAATCAACAGATGAATAAATGAAGAAAATATGCTTTAGTTCTATAGTGGAATAGTATTCAAACATAAAGAAAGCTGGAATTCTATTACTTTCAGCAAAATAAATGGGACTAGAAGTATGCTAAGTGAAATACACCCCATTTTGTAGACCCTTGTTGGCCCAGTATTACAGAAAGATAAGAGCATCTTGGGGGCTGGGAATATGGCCTAGTGGTATAGTACTTGCCTCACATGCATGAAGCCCTGGGTTTGATTCTTTAGCACCACATATATAGAAAAGGCCAGAAGTGGTGCTGTGGCTCAAGTGGTAGAGTGCTAGCCTTAAGCAAAAAGAAGCCAGGGACAGTGCTCAGGCCCTGAGTTCAAGCCCCAGGACTGGCCAAAAAAGAGCATCTTGGGCAAATTGTTTTTGAATTACTAGATGTGAGTGTCATTGTAGAATTAACTGGGAATCATTAGCATGCCAAATTCGATGGTACAGGAGGTACTGTGACTATTCTACTGAGGGAGCTAAGGAAGTAGGTATTTGTTTTCTTTTAAGTTACCTCTATATCCAAAGAGCAAAAATGACTGAAATGACAGAACTTCCTGACCCTCTTGTGAATTTAGTTGGCTGAGTCAGCCCCTATAGTCTGATTCACTCTACTCATTGACCTGGAGCTAAGAAGACCACATCAAGGATGTCAGCTATGAGACTAATTCTGACTGGAATTTTCTTTTTAACCACAAGAGTTGGAATTTAAAAGGGTATCCAAGCCTCCACAAAAGTAAATGTTGGAATTTCCACAATACTGAAAGCAAAGCTAGAAGGGATTCCAAAGGGACTCAAAAGCCTAATTTCACAGACGTATAATCTTCAGCCCGAACAATGATGGAATTTCCTCAGGGCCACAAGCGAGCTTATGTGCAGTCCAGTTCCCCTGTCTATCCAACACACTTGCTACCTCACCAAACCACTTCCTGTGCAGATATCTGTAAGTGACCTAACCTAGTAGCACATTCAAAGACAAGAAGAGGAGGAAGAAGAACATTCCAGTGGCAAAGTCCAAGTCCTGGAGCTTTTTTCCAATCCTCCAAACAAGAGGATTTTAAGCATCTTTTGGGGAGTAAGATTTTCTTTAAGTAAATGTTCAGTATTTCATATTGCTTTCTCATCACTTTGATCCTCTTCATTTTAAGAAGGTTAAGGTGGCTTACTTTATTCACAGTAAAAGGAGAGAAGTGAGACCTAAGGTCTCCTTGAGGACTTCAATTTTTATTTTGGTCTTCTGTATCTGTTTTTGGAGCTAGTGCCACTAAGATGGGACTGGTCTCGTATACTTTGGGGATTAAGGTATCATAACCTTAAAGACTGTACCTGCCTATTGACCTTCACATAGGTGGGACACCTGAATAAAATCTGGATCTGCTTGTATAGGCAATGCAGAGCCAAGTTTATCTATCTGACCATCTTAATATCTCTGCTAGGTTATTACTCCCTCTCATGGTCCCCAAGACATAAAACAGGGAGTGAGGTAAAAGACTGTTCGATTTTACCATTCTCTTGATTTTACCAGTCTCATTACTAAGACTTGACATTGTAAAGAGGGCAGTCGAGCCTTCCTCTGGCTCAGCTTCCTTTCTCTTCCCAGATCCATGCAGATAGAAAGGATATGTTTTCTCTTTATTCCTTTTCTTTCCCGGCAAGGAGGTCCTTTAGGTCACAGCTAGCTGGGATTTTTTTTTGAACACTAAGGCTAATGATTAAGCCTCAATAAAGAAATCAATTAGCCAAGCACTTGTGGCTCACACTTGTAATCCTACTCAGGAGGCTAGGATCTGAGAATTGCAGTTCAAAACCAGCCTGGACTAGAAAGCCCTCCAGACTCTTATCTCCAATTAACCATCAGACAACTAGACGTGGAGCTGTGGCACAAAGTGGTACCCTTGAGTAAAAAAGCTCAGGGACAGCTCCTAGGCCCTGAGTACAAGCCTCACAACCAACAAAAAAAGGAAGGAAGGAAGGAAGGAAGGAAGGAAGGAAGGAAGGAAGGAAGGAAGGAAGGAAGGAAGGAGCAATCAAGTTATACTATGGGAACATACCACTATCTCTGTTGTCCAGGCATGGTTTTGATTCAGAAGCCTTAAAACAGCCAGAAACTTGAGATTAGGAAAGAAATATATTAGCTTAACATTTTCCAACTATAGTATCACACAGCTGAAAGCAGACATGCTAATTAAAACAGGAAAATTGTGCCAGGACAAACAGTATTTATGACTTGATGGAAACCCTGAAAGTATGTCCAGGACCAATTAGTACAACATAAAATATAATTGGAAGAAGACAAGTGGACTTCAACTTCTTCCTTTGCAAAATGAGGAACATAAACCAGGTACTCTTCAGTCTTACAAAATAATCTGGTTAATCAATCTTAAAAACGCAGATGAAGATAAAATTCTCTTTAGAACTACTAGGGATAGATTGGGGACTTTTGGTGTGTCTGTATCTTCAGTAGGAACATCATCCGTGCAGTCTTAAAGTTGCACCAAAATGTGAATCCACAAAAATTTCCAAGATAAAACAGTTTGGGCAATAATAAAACTATTTCAAACTACCTTTTTTCTACTTTCCTCTGCTTCCTTATAAAAAGAATAATGTAATGAGATTTATGTTTATAAATTAATATACAGGTTATCCTACAAGATTAATTTTATTTTCCTATCCTGGATATTTATTTTAAGATTATGTATCAAATGCTGCTATAGGAACAGAACGAATATATATTAAGTATTTCTTGAAGAGATTACATGTGAAACCTATCTGCAAGTAGGAAAACACTGGAAATTATCCGTGGTTTGAATGTTCAACAAGTAAAATCTTTCCATAACGAATATCTCATTGTTTACTTTGAGATTTCATTTTGCTAAGGTAAAACGAGAGACTAAACTTGATTAGAACATGTTTATTAGTTCTTAGAAAAAAAATATAAAATCAAGATTCTTGCAGGGAAATAACATTTGAGAATCTGTTTCTGTAGCGAAAGTCATGCTTCATTACAATCTGTAAAGGTCAGTCCTGGCTAGCAACAGTACAGCTTAGCTACAGTGAGATAGCAGCTCCCCCATGAGGCCTCATTTAGAACTGAGAGGAGAAAAACAGCTTCATAAGGATATAAGCAGAATTGTGGGTCTAAGATAGCAAACGTGTGTTTGTCCTTAGATCTCAGTGTGGATTTGAGGGTAGGATGGGAGGTGGATGAACAGGCTTTGTGCTAATGCTTCCTTAGAAATGTCTGTTCTCTCTTCTTGTTTCATAATAGGAAATTCTCTGTTTGGGGAAATAATGTTGGATTTTGATGGTATGTAAACAATCGGTTCACTTTTGTGGTGATTTCAATAGACAATTAGAAGAAAAAAGAAGAAAAAAGCAAAGAGAAAGCCAAGTATAGATGTGCTTGATGTGAAAGTGGGGTGGTGGGAAGGGAGAAGACAGACTGGGAGGTGGACGTAAGAGCAAAAAGGGGGAGATGGTGAGAGAGAGAAGGATAAGGATAAGGTAAAAGAATGACAGACATCAAAAGCAAAAGGAGAGGTGGAGAGAAAGCTTTGGTTGAACCTTAGATTTGCTCACTCAGAAAGTCCATTTTTGCAGTCTGCCAGCCTCTTGAGGACATGATTGGGACCAAACAAGTTTATTGGTAAAGCAGATGCCAATAGATTAAGTGTTCTGTGGCGGATATATTTCTCTGGGGTGTGCCTACTCTCTCTAGGCTCAAAATGACAGCAAAGGATGGACTAGTTACAAGATTATTTTCTCTGGGTTAGAAAAGGGGTCAGAAAATTAATGATCTCATCCTATTCTCACATACAGTTTAGGAGCAGCAGTTGTCTATAGTCTATGTATCTTTCTTCTTTAGCCAGGGATGGCTGGAGTCACCATGACAAATTACTTCTCTATGGTGCTTTTTCCCTACTGCGTTCAGAATCCATGTTTCTGTTATGATGCCACAATGTAACCTGGGAAGAGTGAGCTCCTGTTTTCTGGATAAACTTGAGTCTTGTAGGAGACTATGAATACAACTGGGATCATTTTGGTCAGGTCCCAGGAGGAATTATGCCCAGCTCACTCTCAGTGGGGCCTACTGCTGGAAAATCTGTTCAGAACATATCTTTCCTCAATTGATTGCATCTGGTTTCCTCATCACAGTGTGAGGCAAATTTGGCCCCTACCTAGTTTAAGAATTGCATTGCATGCCACTTAACTAGACTGCCCTTAAACCATCTTAAGTGATCCGGATGAGGAAAGACCTAGAGACATACAGTTGATTAGTAGCAGAGTGCTGCCCTGGTTTTCACAATGCCTTGCTCATTACACCATCCTGACTTATGCAACAGATTCTTTTCGGGCCATCTTCTGGATACTCCCTATCCCAAGGAGTAAAGGGAGAACCAAATTAACAGTACATGCTTTTCTGGGGACCATTAGATGCCAGACTTTCAGTCACCAACATGAGTACAGAGGACTCCAAAAATTCCCTTCCCAATTGGCCACAACTTGTTTCCATGATCTGCTCAGACAATCTTCAGATTTGTCCTTGATCTGACCACACTATGGCATGTGTGTTTCTACATATGAGAGTTACCACAGCATGGCCATTTGGAAAGGATTCAAATGTATGGCTAGTGGTATACACTTGCCATTACATGAGATACCTTTTGACCTGGATCTGCCCCTTCCTGTGACAGGAAGAAAAGTCTCCTCATGTAGTGTAACCAAGAATTCTAAACTGGATCCTGGAACAAAATTGTTAAAAAGGTGTTTTTTCGCCTGGGCACTGGTGGGTCACCCCTGTAGTCCTGGCTACTCAGGAGACTGAGATTTGAGGATCATGGTCCAAAGCCAGCCTGGGCAGGAAAGTCCATGAGACTCATCTCCAATTAATCACAGAAAAACAAAACAAAACAAAACAAAACAGAAGTGGTGCTTTGGCTCAAGTGGTAGAGCATTAGCCTTGAGCAAAAGGAGCTCAATAATGGTGTCCAAGCCCAGGGTTCAAGCCCCAGGATTGACAAACAAAAAAGTGTATTTTTCAAGGCAGAGAGAACATATTTCATTTTATTGGCAGTACCAATTGTAACTTTACAATATTTAGGGACATGGTTATGTGAGCCTCCATTCATTCTTCTCCTAGGCTCTGCAAATGCTAGGAATGGGCTGAGCATAGGTAACTGCCCAAAATAATATCTAAATATATATATTAGACTTTCATATTTTGATAAGCATATGATGAAGAAAATGTCAAACAAAACCCAAATTCATATGAAACATAATTAATATCAACACTGTCAGAACAAAGAAGTGGATGTTCAAAACTGAAAGGGAAAAGAGATTCATTAATTTTTCTTATGTTGAACTATTTTTGATCACAGGAATGGAAAAAAACGTGATCAAGATATAGCATATAATCTTTTTGTTTTCTATTTTTTTCTTTTTTATATTATCTTTAAGTAGTTGTACAAAGCAGTTGCCATTTAACAAACCAGTTTATGCATATAATATATCTTGATCAATGTCACCCTTTTCAACATTCTCACCCATCCCTCTCAACCTACTCCTGCTCTCACTCTTCTTGATGTTGTAGGATATATATTAACTTCTTGACCGCATCCCACTTTCTCCTCCTCACTTGTCTACCCTTTTCCCTTCACCCCACCCTACCCCTTTCAAGTACTTGATCCTAGTGTTTTATTTTTCTAACTGTAATTTTAATTCCAAATGCAGTATTTCTTTTTGTCCATCCTTTTTCAATTTTATCTTCATCTCTAAAAAGTCTATAAAGGTTGTTATGTGCTGAGTGTTCGTGAAACTTTTTATGAAATCCTTAAGAAACTAATACAGCTCTTGCAGAACAGAAATCAAAACAGAATACTTCAGTATACTAATCCTCCATATGTGATTCAGAGAAACACTATCTTACCAAAAAAATAACACAGTCTCTTTCATCACAGTACTTCAGGTTTCCACTAACACCCTTTGCTCTGTATTCAGGTCTGTCCATGTGGTATACACCATTCCACTGCCCTCTTGATTTGGGCAAACAGCATTATTCCCTTATAACACTCAATTACTTCTCTTTAAGAATTCACCTGGTGATAACTAGTTAAGTGTAATGGTTGATCACCTTCTAGGTTCTGTTCAATTTTCAGATCAAGAAACTATTCATTATGGGAATCTTTCTGTCATCTACGTCAAGGGGAAGTCTTTAGTCAGCTTTTTATCATTCTTCCCTCTTTTTGGCACAGTTAGAATTTCAAAACATGTCACTCAACACCAAAACAAGCTGCAGACATGACTGGATATATCTGTCTCTAGGTTTTTAGGAACAGAATATCCAGACATTTCATTGGCATTTCATTGGTATGTACTTTTTAGGTAGGTTTGGTATCAGAGTTTAAGCTTTCAGGTGCTCTCCTTGTGTTATTAAAAATATAACTGCTAATTAAATGTTGTAACTATTACCACTTGTCCTTTCATTACTTTCCCTGCCTGAAGAGTGTGTTTGTGTGTGCATACACACACACACACATATACACTTATAAAAATGTGTACTCATAGGCTATATGGAAGTTGATTAGAGATTAGTGCCGAGAAGACTCACACAGACTATGATAGCTAGAGTTTTTGATGCTTAAACTGCAATCATACAAAGTGACCTTGTAAGGAAGGTGTGATAGGAAGAGGCAAAACATTTTGAGTTCAGTTACTTCTTTCCTGATATGTGACAGTTGAGGACTATGCTACCAATGCTAATGTAAATTCTATCTTATCATAGGTTCAAAATTCAACTAAAGGCACAAAAGAAATAGCTACTTTAAAACTATGCATATCCAACTATAAAATACATATACACATAACTAATGTGATATAGGTATATGTGTGTATGTATGTAGCATATTCAGTAGGTTTATGCTATGTTTGATAATTATCTGGTCAATATAAACAATAAAGAAAGTCAAACATGGTGATTTAATTGGAGAAAAAGATCATTAATTAATTCATGAACAAACAATGTAATAAATCTTAAGATTTTCTACTTAATACCTGTGTAGCCTTAAGCTATTCATTACCTGGACATCATTTTGTTCATCTGCAATAATCTGTAATATGACAAGGGTGATGCTAGATTTACACAGTCACTAGTGGGATAGAGTGGGTTCAATATGGGTCCATATAATAAACAGTATTTATCCTGTATGGTTCTTTGCCACACACAAGTCACATAGTCTCAGAACACTAGAGAAAAAAGATGGTGAAGATTTAAGTCATTAAAGAATCTGGACTACGATAGAAAGAGCACAGGGTTGGTGATGCTTAATCACAAGAACCCATTTTCCACCAAATCCTACCAAGATTGTAGCTTTTGTAAAAGACTGTGTTCTCACCTAGACCACAAAGCAGACAGCCAATTGGAGCAAAGATTGATTGTGTGCTGTGTGGCCCTTCTTACTGCCTCCTCTTGGCCTGGGCACACTTTGCTATTCTTTCATATCAGCCTCATATTTTTATTATAATAGACACCAGGCAGCTGCAGACAACAAGGTTTTCTAGAAATCCAGTTTCCATTGTTAAAACTATCCAGCGGAATTTGAAAATCAGACTCCTGAAACAATAAATCTCTTAAGTACTTGAAGTGAACAGCCAGTTTTATGCTTCACTGGAAAAAATATATAGCTTCCTGACAGTAACTCTTTCTTTGTAAAAGACAATTCCTAGTCAGTCTGAAACTTGTGGCTACTGATGTGGAGATAGCATCCCAACTTATCAGCAGAAACCAAATGAAGCTCATTTGATAGCAGTAGTTTATTCATGCTCTCACTCTTTCTTCTCTCTTCTGTCTTTTCTTTTTCTCCTTTCTCTCTCTCTCTCTTCCCCCCTCCCTCCTATTCCTTGATCCCTCCTTGTCTCACTTCTTCCACAAACATCGTTTGTAGATCATTACTTGTCATAAAATGAATCTCTTTGTCTAGCATATGAATACTAAAGTGTTTTGTTTTTGTTTTGTTTTGCTGGTACTGAGGCTTGTAACTCAGGGCCTGAGCACTGTCTCTTTCTTAGCCTTTGTGCTCAATGCTCAGTCACTTGAGCCACATCTCCACTTCTGGCCTTTTGGTGGTTGATTGGAGAAATGAGTCTCACAGAATTTCCTCCCCAGGCTGGCTTTGTAGCTAGGATTACAAGGGGGAAGCCTCAGAGTCTGGCCACTGAAGGAATTTTGTTCTCCAATATCAAACGTTTTAACTCAGCCTAAAATATGAGCTGACAATATTAGTAACACAATTACTGTTCAAATAGGAAACAGTATTATTTGACCAGGAAGCTATACAATCTCAAAGGCTCTAAGGCTCTTTCACTCATGTGATGCCTGGATTCCAAATAGTTTGTCCCAAAGAGGAGTTAGTGTGCCTCTGTATGAACAGCCTTCCAAGTGATGGGAAAGTCTATTTGTGGCCGATCTAGCCTCCCATAAAGTATTTTACTAAGATAAATTTTTAAATTGTAAGTTTCATAAATGGCAATTGTTGTACATGTATAACACCAATGATAGGTATTAAAATTTGAAGTGAAGTTACTTTTCCATTATAAACATTCTGTAATGTTTAACTATTATCAAATGAAAATTGTGGTGATAATATTATTCAAGTTATGAGCTATACCAAACTACAGAAAATGGAATAATAGAAAAAGTTTAACAAGTGCTAGTAAACAAAACCTTAGGGCTAAAAAGGATGGTGTCTCAGAACTCAGTACAGAAAAAGACACGTAACTTCTTAACAACAGAATAACAATTGAATGAAACTCATATTCCTGCTGGAAAGTTCTCAAGCAATTATCCTCTGTTAATTATTTCTTCATTCTTGCTTTCTTTCAACATAGGCAGACATATGAGCTGAACCCTGATGGACTCACTAGTGATCTATCAGTGAGCAACATAGACTGGTGATATTTTTATCTCATCATCTTTGCTTGCCAACTGCACATCTGTATCTGTTAACACTCCAATTCTATTTTCTTCTCATTCAAATTTCAAGAGTTGTTCACACTTAACATTATCACTTGTTCCCTTTGCGTTGTCCCCCAACACGCTACTGTCTGAACACATATTCACTATTTCACTTAAGCTCTCCTCTTTCTCACTAGTCACCAAAAACTTCATAATATAAACCTAATAGACAATACTTTAGGTGCTGTTGTGCTATCTTAGTGCCCCACCAAAAACATTATTTCCATGATACCCATCATCTCTGGATCCCTTTTTTCATCTCTGTTTCCTCTGTGTACTCTTTAAATGCTGAGAAATGTCCAAATTCCATTCTCAGCCAAATACTGTTGTTAGTTTACACATATTTTCTAGGTGATCTCATTCTCTTTTGGGTTCAACTACCAGATCAGACCTTTCCTAACTTAAAATCCGTATGTCCAAATGCCTTCTGGACTTCACCTTCTGTATATGTCATAGACAGTTCAATTACAAATATCCAAAATTTTTGTACCATTAAGTTCCTGTTTTAATTCACTTTGTGATGCTGCAACAAAATGCCTGAGGTTGTGCATTACTTAGCTCACAGCTTTAGGAGTCTGAGAGCATAGTACCAGCATCTGCTCATCCTCAAATGGAAAACATGACATACATCACACAAGTAGGAACATGAGGGAGGTGAAGGTGAATAGCATGGAGGAAGAGGGAGGTGGAGAAAAGAGAGTGAGGGAAGCAGATGGAGATGGTGGAAGAATATTGTTGGAAAGAAAGGAAGACACTAAGTGAGGGCAAGGTTTTCTTTTATGTAACAACCTCTTTTTGCTATTCCTATGAGACCCAACCCATTTTTCCAGACACACATTTGATTCCTTGGGCATGAGTTATTCCCTTGCCTAATGTCTTTTCACCAGGCTCCACATGTTAAGGCTCCACCACCTCAATGCTATCACATTGGGGACCCTAACTTCCAGCACTTAAAATATTGGGAGACACTAAGTATCCAAAGCATAGAATTTCCTCTTTCTGTCTTACCACTCTGATAAATAGTACCAATAAGGTAGATTGTGGTGGTGCACACATGTAATCCTAGCACCCACAAGGTTAAGGTAGGAGTCATACACAAATTCAACCTTTGATACATAAAGAGATCTTGTATTTTTTAAAGCATCAATATCCACCCAGATACTCATACCTATGAAATTAGATATTACCGTAGACTTTTCCATTCCTCATCATTGAGAGAGAGTAAAGTACTACTGATTTCCCCTTTAAAATATGTCAGGGGGCTGGGAATGTGGCCTACTGGTAGAGTGCTTACCTGGCATGCATGAAGCCCTGGGTTTGATTCTCAGCACCACATATACAGAAAAAGCTAGAAGTGGTACTGTGGCTCAAGTGGTAGAGTGCTAGCCTTGAGCAAAAAGAAGCCAGGGACAGTGCTCAGACCCTGAGTCCAAGGCCCAGGACTGGCAAAAAAAATATTTCAAAAAACTGCAGCACCTCCTTTATTCCTGGTCCTATTACTTATTTTATAACCTCACCAGCATTTACCTGTACTGCCTCTACTCTTATTATTAAGGACAATGCCTATAGGTAACTATAATCAGGAAACAAGTGAGTTTATTACTAGTTACAGAGAGGGAGAACATAGATTTCAGTATGAGGGTATTCAAAGAATCTTTTATAGGATTTAGGCTTTAATTGATTTTAAGCAGGAACAAGCTATACTTAGGATTGTTCACAGGGAAATTTCAAGGTTGAAATTATGGTGTTTTTTTCATTCTATCATGGTCTCAGAATAACTGTGAGTGATATTGTTGTCCTGTGTGATTGTTTATATCCAATAGGATAATAGCACTAGTGAGATATGAGTACCAAGCCAGATTTCACATATCAGGGATTTTGCCTTATATTTATTTCAATGCTATGGAAACTTCTTAACTTTTGGCTGATTCTTATTCATCTTCCACACTTCCATCTGTAGTACAGAAAAATCTACTTGCACTACAAATCTAGTTGTAGTACATCTAAGTTTCATCAGCATCCTTTCCTAACTCTCCTTCCAGAGGAAACCTGGCATCTTGAGAAAGCATACTGCCATTGCCACTATGAAGGCACATATATTTTCCTTATTTTGTTCTAGTTTTTGTGTGTGATTTGATATACTTCTCTTACCACATTTTAAGTTCCCAGTGTGATGAAAGATGACTATCTTTTACTGTCTCACAACAATTTGGTTGTCATCATAAGAATCCATGCTATAGTTTCACTGTAAATAAGTCACAATGTATACTAAACACCAATGTGTTCAGATTAAGGACCAGTAGATGATATTAAATAATCATCAAAGGCATTTTTACTTGTTAAATACAACTGGCCAATTGGCTTTTTTTCCTGTAAGCCTGGAAACCCACCACCATCTCCCTACTTATGAAAAATGAAGAATGAAGAGTCATTCTGGGGGCTGGGGATATGGCCTAGTGGCAAGAGTGCTTGCCTTGTATATATGAGGCCCTGGGCTCAATTCCCCAGTACCACATATACAGAAAACGGCCAGAAGTGGCGCTGTGGCTCAAGTGGCAGAGTGCTAGCCTTGAGCAAAAAGAAGCCAGGGACAGTGCTCAGGCCCTGAGTTCAAGGCCCAGGACTGGCCAAAAAAAAAAAAAAAAGTCATTCTGTATAGGCAGAAAGTCATAGAAATCAGAATACACACTAGTCACCTTCCCCTTCCCAAACACCAGATACTATGTTCAAGTCATACTGGTTGGTTTAAAATTGTTTTGTATGTATGTGTATGTGTTAATATATCTCCTGACTCATATATTGCCATTAGTCTCATCTGTACACCCATGTTAACAATTATATCAAATGTCAACCATATTGAAATACTTGAATTGCTTCAATATACTGTTTCCTATGTTTCTGAGCCTTCTTACATGCTATTATTTCACAGAGAATACTGACTGAGAAGAGGTCAAGTTAAAAATAAAGGAAAAGCTTTATTAGACACTTTTTCGTTATTAGCAGAATACAGAACAATACAATGTCTATATGGGAATATCTCTACCTAATTCAGTACTCAATTCATCAGCTACACCTTCACATCTACAAAGTTATACTCAAATTCACATTATATATTCATACATATATAGCTACATACATACTTGAGCAAGAAGAATACTGTTATAATTTAAAATTCCCTTGGAAAAGTTTTCATCCAACAACAGAAAAAAGCACTATGTATACATGATGGGTGTAGAGGCAAGGAAGTAATTATACACTAATCTTCCTAGTAGTGGCACCATAAATATCTTTCATGAGCTTTGAAATATACATTGTTCCTGTACATTCTCAGGTATCATCAAGTTATTTATCTCTACGATTAAGAGAAGTAAAATAAAGTTTATGATCATCCTGGCCAAACACATCTTTCCAATTATGTATGTAAATGAGTTACTTTAGCACCAGGCACACAGTAGACATTCAATACAGGTGTACTTATTGCATTGTCTTCAATGTATCATTTGAGAAATATGAGATTGCAAATTTCTAATGTTCCCACATTTTAACTTTATTCTCCTAACAAAAATATAAAATTCATAATCTTTACCACAAAATCCTTTCTCCGCAGAACTCATTTTATTCATTAGTTGTTTGAAACTGTGGATATGACTGTCAAATAGTCCTTTCTATGACTGTTCTTTCAGCAATTAAAAAGAAAAACCCTGAGTTGTTGCTGGGCAGTACTGGTTATGCGTATAATCATACAAACCCAGGAAGCCAAGGTCTGAACATAACAGTTCAAAGCCCACCCAGGTAGATAAATCCATGAAACTATTATCTCCAAATGACCACCAAAATAAATCTGGAAGTAGAGGTGTGATTTAAGAGACAGAGTGGTAGCCTTGGGCAAAAATGCTCAAAGACAGCACCTAGGCCCTGAGTTCAAGCCCCAGGTCTGGCACCAAAAAGATCAGTTGTTAAATGCTGCATGCATTCAGATTCATTAAGAGCAAATGTAGTTGGGTCTTTAAAGAAAATCTAATGTTAATATTTCACTTCATGGGTAGAAGCTTTATAAAAATAACTGAAGCAACTTGGGTGTTTACCCTTTAAGTCACTTGTTAAGAACTGAAAAATGCATTTCTAGTTGATATATGCATCAATTTCTTCTAAACTAATTTAAAATGGCTACATGTAAATAAAAAATATGAGAAATATCAGTAAAACTACTCATAGGTTAACATCAGATAAAGAACTCAAAAATTAAGAACATGGTTTCCCATTTCCCTTTTGTAATACGGATCATTTATCCCTAGCATGTATACCATTATTGTGCTCTGAAATTTACTTTGAACTTTCAGAGAAACCAATGCTCTTCCATCAATTTCCCATTCAGGTAAAGGTGAAAAGAGAACTATTAGGTGATTACTTCATGGTATCTACTTCTGTACCCATTGTCTCCTTTAATCCTCACAACAACCATATTATGTAGGGGTCATTGTATCATCGTACTGAGGAACTAAGGTCAAAGACTTTAATATATTCGTGGTCACACCATTTGCATTTGATGAGCTTTAAAATCAAGCCCAAGTTACAGCAGGTATTGGAAAGCTGTCTAAAATTCTGATGCTTCATTAATTCAAATAGGTCTGTTTCCAATTAAATCAAGTGAGTGATGCTAAACTTTAGCTCAAAAGCAATTTAATTTGCATATGATCATTTAAATGTCTAAAGAAAAGTAGCATTCTACTGTACCCTAAAATATTTGTATAATATATACATCTGTCTCTTGTTGGTTTTCCTTCTAAGAAAGATTTAATTCCCTCTCACCAGCACAAGAGCACTATTAATATTGATAAGTGACCTTATTCACAATTCTCTAACAGGTATGAATCAGTTCACAGTGTGAAATGTGCAAGAAACATTACTTTCTTTTATATCTTATGATGTAAATTTATTCCTGCATTGAGCTCCACTTCACTGTGATGCTAAGAATACAACTTCAGTCAATGTGAGCTCACATTTAACATTTGAGGAACTTTTAGGATGCTTAGGAAAAGGAAGGATGTGGACTTTGCCCTAGGACAGTTCATACATCCCTTCAAATGTTTCTTGTTGCCTTTACACTGCGTTTGTACTTGGAAGACAAGAAAACCTGTGAGGCTCTGGATGGACCCATTTGAGCAGACACATCTCTATCATTTCCTTGCCAATTTGCTGAAGCTCTGCCTGGGAAAATATACAAGCTGCAGGGTCGTTTTCCAGTTTCAACAACACATGTGTTCTAATCAAATTCCTTCAATAGTTTCTCCTTTATAACGTAAAAATATATCTCTTTCTGCTCTAATAGGAAAGAGCCTCTATTTATTCCCTTTGCCTTAACTTTCACTACTTATAATTAGTCTGAGTGACCCTAACGGCTTAGGTTTTTAAGTTATAAACTAGAGACAATACTTTCTTGCTTATCTATTTTCTCCACTGTTATGCCCCTTCCCTGATGTAAGAAGTATACAGACAGCTTTGTGCTCGAAGGGAGAGATGAGACAGTGGTATGTATGCAGAAAAGTAAAAAGAAAAATACAGTTTAATATCTCCCCAAATATTCCACCATCATCATGAGTAACTTTAAAATCACAAACTCCCATTCTTATTAAAATTCTTTCTTTTTTATAGTTTTTTATTGTCAAAGTGTGATACAGAGGGGTTACAGATTCATATGAAAGGCAGTGAGTACATTTCTTGTTCTACTTGTTACCTCCTCCCTCATTTGCCCCCCTCCCCCGTTCCCCTTTCCCTCTCCCTCCAAGAGTTGTGCAGTTGGTTTACACCAAATGGTTTTTGAATGGTTTGTCTTTTTGTCCTTTGTCTCTCGATCCTTGTATTCCCTTTCCCTTCCCCCGTTCTACTACTGGTATCAGACAACATCCAGGGTACTCGGATGTAGCACAGTGGTAGCAAGGGTACAGACACAGGAAGGGACTACAAGAGAAACAAAACTAGACAAACCACTCAGTCAAACAAACAGACAAGGAAAAAGTGTGTGTGGGGGGGAAAGTATTACGAGTTCACATGGCATGCTGAGAACAATCACAACAGTGGCACAACTCTTGTTTCCATAAGGTGGAGTTCATTTCACTTGGCATCTTCTTATGTGGTCAT
The DNA here is from genome assembly GCF_023159225.1 of Perognathus longimembris pacificus. Taxonomy (NCBI): domain Eukaryota; kingdom Metazoa; phylum Chordata; class Mammalia; order Rodentia; family Heteromyidae; genus Perognathus; species Perognathus longimembris. Next base: position 5,160,084 of record NC_063188.1, on the reverse strand, counting down.
ATGGGTGTAGCTATTGGGGTATTTTGGTCTTCTACCATGACTCGCCTGTTCCTGTACTAGCTATTCCCTATGAGGGACACCATAGGGTTTATGTTTCTTTGGGTCTGGGTCACTTCACTTAGTATGATTTTTTCCAAGTCCTTCCATTTCCTTATGAATGGGGCAGTGTCATTCCTTCTGATGGAGGCATAAAATTCCATCGTGTATATGTACCACATTTTCCTGATCCACTCGTCTACTGAGGGGCATCTATGCAAAAAAAAAAAAAAAAAAGGATGAAATGGGTTCACAGTCCCATCTAAAAGATAGGACCTGTACGCTAGAAGATACTAGTGCAAAAAATTAATCATATACTAACAATCAAACCAAACAAGGATAGGAGACTAAAAGGATTCCAGGAAGTGAGGAAATTTCAGAGGCCCATAGTGAAGGGTAGTGATGTGGAGACTAGTGACTATGTGATGCACATCAAAGTTTCTGAGCATTTAGGAAAATAAGAAAATAGGAGAGGGATATTATGGGCAAGAAAGAATGGAACAATAAAAAACAAATCGTTTGCTAGTCTTTTCTCACTTATCATGTTAGTCCTGTACATTGCTACTGAAATAATTTCTTGAATACATCAGTTTTACCATGGTTTTCTAGTAAATTCAATTTGCTTTCCAGCCTTGCTTGCAAGACGTTTTTATACACAGACCAAGGGCATCAAGACAGAAAAAGACTGTACTTTTCTGCATCTGCCTAGCAATGCATGACAGTGGCTGTTGTTTCCCTGAAGCTTTTCCTTCATTTCCTCCTTACTTTCTTCCCAATCAGTTTTCTGCATGAAAGTCAATGAACACTCAACGACACACCAAAAGAAATGAAAGTGTAGCGCAAGTAATAGAGAGCCTACTTAACAGAGTGCAAGGCCTTGAGTTCCAGACCTAGTAGTACTGCCTAAACAGTGGTGTCTATAACTAATTTATAAAGTTGTGTTTTTATATCTTAATTAATTCTATGTTCCTATACCACGTTTAGTATTTGTCCTTAATATCTTCTATTCATTCAGCCACGCATGCTATTAAATCTGCACATATTTTTTTACTATTTATTTCCAAGTCCCTGTATTTTAAAATTCTCTGTATCGTTTTGTTCATCTGGAATTTTACTAGATATATCCCTGTGGTATATAAATAGACTTTTTAGCAGATTTGTTTCTGATGCAATTCAAACGTTTATTTTCTTTGAACAGGAGAATCCATGCTTATGTATGTGATTACTTATATTCTCTAACATGCATTTTACTTAGCTTTCCTAATTTTTTCTTTTTATCGTCTTTCACTAATTCCCAGCACTTTGTTCAATTAGGCAGAGTTCCCTTGTTCACTTGTTCTTTTCTTTCTTTCTTTTTTTCGTTTTTTGCCCTTGTTCTTTCTTCCTGTAGGGATTTGTTACCTCTCGTTTCTATCACTTTATTGATTCCCTTAAAATGTTAATGAACATAAAAATACATTTTACTCTGTGCTGAATAAAAAGAAAAAATATATTTAATTCATATAAAATTTATGCACATTCAAATTCTACTTTTGTAAAAGATGCTTAGTACTCTATTTGCCTTGTCTATTGACTCTGTATTAATCTGCAATTTTGAACTCAATTTTATTTGTTATTATGCAACTTTTATTTAAACTTCAGCATATTATTGACCTACTCATGTACTTCTGCTTATTATATCATAATTCCATTCCTCCAATTCATTTCTAATTCTTTTTCGTAATTGTTTTCCACTGATTTCTACAGAGAATAACTGTCTTCATGTCTAAGAATGTAGTTTCATTGCTTGATTAGGTATAGAATTATAATTTCAAAATTAGTTTACCTCAGAATTTTGCTAGTGTTATTTCTTTGCCTACCAGAGTTAGGGAAGTTTTTCTGACAAAGATCATTTGGGCATTTATAACATCTTTCATGGGCATAGGAAATTATCAGTACAAGCAAACTGTCAAGGACAACCAACAAGCATAATAGAAGTATATGGGTTTATCATATTGTTATTCTGTAGGCTTTATGTGGCTTGTGGTTTGGATGTTCCCCTATGTACATTTGTTTATTTTTATAAACTTTCCCCTCCTTCTTCCATTTTCATGAAAGCGTCTGGAATTTTCTTTTATCCTTGGAGTAATTAAACTTATAAAGATGTGTCTATATATGGACACTTTATTATTATTCCTCTCCATCAGGGATGACTGCCTTTATTCTGAAAATGTCCATCATTTTCCAGCATGAGAACAAATTTTCTGTTTCATCGTTCCTTGTTTTTTCCTTTCACAATGTTGTATTGCATTAGGTGAAAATTAGACTTCCAAGACTTACTGGCTATGTGTCTTAACATTTTTATCAAAGTTTATGACTTTGATTTATTGGGGTGTGTTTGTACATTTGATAACATCTATGTTTTCTTTTCACTGTTTCTTTTCTTCCTCTTCTTGTTTATTTTTTTTTAATTTTTTGCTTGTATCAGTGTTTGACTTAGTACTTCACACTCTTGTTTGACTTAGTTTCTTGTCTAGCACTTTACCACTTAAGCCATACCTCCAAGATAAGAGTTTTGCTGGTTATTTTGGAGATGAACTCATACTCTTCTATCTGGATGGGCTTCAAATCATGATCCACAGATCACACTCTCCTGGGTAACCAGGATTACAAATATGAACCACTTGCACCCAGCTAGAAGGAGGAAGATTCTCCTTTTTTGTTTGATATTTTTAAGCCTTGATGTTATTGTCCAAAATACCAATTTTTAGTCAGTTATGACTATTTATTTAGATTTCTCTATATTGCCAAAATTTTTGGAGAAAATTTTATTGCTGTTTCTGTTTACTCCTCATCTGATATATGCATTATTTACATTTCTTCTAGGATCAATTCTCTGCTTTTTTGTAGTTGCCTTCCTCTTTTGTGCATTTCTCCATCAGTACTTGACTGTTCCTTTATGTCTATGAATGAAAATCTGAGTACAGAACATAGGTAGTTTGTGAGGTGGTTTTATTTTCCCTGCAATTATATAGATATGTCACCCAAAGGCTTCTCCAGACTTCTGTGAATTCAGCACTATATAAAGGAATAAAGCATGTCTATGAACATATTTGCTTAAGTGTATGTCAACCTACAAAGACCATCAGCACTGTAATTATTATTATAATGAAGGATTCATTTTTTTTCCTTTGTAGGACTATCTCAACTATCTAACTCAATTACCGAGCTCAAGTTTTATTGTACACAGGGTCCATGATTTATGATGGGTTCATTTCTGAATTGTCAACTTCGAAATGGTGTAAAATTGATAAATCACTTGGTGTAAAATTGATAAATCACTCAGTTGAAGGCGTGCTTTGAATTTTGAATTTGCATATTTGGGGGACAAGATCTACTCAGACATACAATATTTCTCACAATGCTGAGCAATAAGCTGATGAAGCTCCAAGTAAAGAGGAACAAGTTTACTAGTCGACAGTTTTCTATGTTGCTAAGATATGCCTGGAAAATATATTAAATACATTTTAACTCAGGAAATCTTGAACTTCTGATACATTTATCACAACCTAACCCCATCATAATTTGAGGAGCAACTGTTCTTCTCTTTCAGACTCCTATGCTCTACTAAGAATAGTTTCTAGAAGGATAACTCACCTTACATTTAGGTTTTGAAATAAAATGTGTATGAGGTTTATAGAGTATAGTACAATTTCATATATGTGTGTTCTATTCAATTGGGATTTTCATCTCCTCAAGCAATAATGTTTCTGAGTTGGGAACATTTACATACCATATATTATTGTGGATTACAGTCACTTTACCGGTCTATAGAACACCAGAAGAGATTCAATAAAGGACACCAAAACATAGACAAGAGGCTAGTTAATTTGGGGGGATAGATTACTTTTTAAATTGTCATTTCCTTATTGCCTCTACCTCTCCCTCCATGATTAAATGGGTGACAACTTTCAGCTCAGAAAGTGGATGAATGCTACATGAACAGGCTGGGGAAGAATAGCAATTATTTATGAAACTGTAACACAATTCACTAGTTAATTTACTTGTGCTTTGCCCCAGGTCCCCTTCTATCTTCCAGCATTTGTTAAACCCAAATTTAAATTGTTCAGGGTTTGTTCTTACTTCAAGTTTTCACATACATCTATGGGTTGTGTTTTCCTTTATTCTTTTTTATCTTATCCTTTCTGTCTTCTTTATTCAAGGAATTCCTCATTATTTCTGGTCCACTGGTGATATACACCCTTGTTTATCAGCATTGCTATTCCACTAACAAATATTTATGGGCCTCCTACACTGTGCAGTCACTATTCTAGGTACCAGAGATATAACTGTGAAAGAAAAAGACAAATTCCAGCTGCCACAAAATTGCCTTCTATTGAAAGAGACAGACAAAAACCTATAATTAAAATGCCCAGCTTATCATATAGTGATAAGTGCTAGGGGAGAAATTTAAGAAGAAATGAGGAAAAGAGTATCTGCTTGGATAATGAGATGGGGGAGTGTATAGCAGTAGTAAACAAGCTGTTGAAGAAAGTCCTAGAATAAACGATGTAAAGGCTGTGACAGAAACTCGTGAAGCTAGGCAAAGAAATCAATCCAAACAAAGAAAATAGTATGTATCTATACTCTACAGGTGAACTACCTGATGCTCTATAAGAAAAGAAATGAAGGTAATGTGCATATCCTTAATGCTCTATTCCGTTTTTTATATGGATAGGCTAATTTTCCAAACTTTTAAATAATAGTTCATTTTGCTTAGGAATTTGATCTTGAAATCATTTCCCTCTTCTCAAATTTTACTATAGGTTAGTTAAGGAAAACCAAGCTGCTCTTTCTGTACTTTTTCTTAGAAATGTTGTCAGGTAATTATCCAGTTTCCTCACTACCTTACCCAAAACATTAGAATAAAACCACAAGTCAGCCAAGTTCCTTGTCATGTTACAACATAAATGGCCTCTCCAGTTTCCAATTCAGTGTTCCTCTTTTTCAGGATTATTCAGGTATTCTTTCCTACAAATCTCTTTTCTTTCTGAACTCTCACCAAAATTCTCCTTCCTAGAAAATTCATGGCCACTTATGCTTTCCTTAACATTTACGTCACAATTCTTTTAACCAGCAATCATAACCCAGTTCCAAAGCCACTTACAAATTCTCATTACCAATGTTACACTAGCTACATAACAAATCCTTAGGCTCTTTTAATCTGTGAAATGTATCTTTTCTTTATTTACATCATGTACTTTTCTCAACATTACTTTAGAACTGAAATGCTAAAACTCAAATAAATAGGATATACATGCAAATTGAGATGTGTATACATAGATGTTACCTATATCACTGTGTGGTTAGCAATATTATATAGAGAACATCACTATCATTTTCATATTTACATTTAACATAGTACACAACTATGTATACTGAACTCAATAAACAGTGAATAAATGAAAGAAATAGATGAGTTGATATATAAAATAAATTAGTAGTGAGGCTGGGTATGCTGGCTTATGTCAGTAACCCAAGCTTAGTAGGAAGGAAAGATTACTGTTAAGACTAATTAAAGTAGAAAGTTAGCAAGACTCTATCTCAATCAAAAAGTTAAACATGATAGCATGTAGTTTTCATTCCAGCTATGAGAAAAGCCACAGGAAAGAGGACTGTTCTTGTATGGGAGCCTAGAGGAAAAACTGAAACCCTATCAGATTAATAACCTAAAACTTATAAAAAAAAAAGTCTGGAGGCTTGATATAGTGGTAGATT